>NC_139350.1:53004473-53561103 GCF_055883805.1 Amblyomma maculatum
TTATCTTAAGTGTTTTCACTAAGTATACATTTGACTGATCCAGCAGCTAATGCGTGGTACTGCTTTCTTTGATACATGCCGCATAATTCAGCACTCTGCCGGAGACGAGCAGTGCACCTGCTGCTAATCATATTGTTGTAACGCATGTAGCTCAGCCAGAATTTTCTCAGTTGAGCAAACCAACCATTTTCTGGTCCGAGCATTTCATCAATAAAAAAATTAGTGGACAACACACTTTGAAACAAAATTATCTTTATTATTTCAATCAGTAAGCTACTATCATTTGCTTACCATGCATGAAACATTTTGTAGATTTTGAACTGTATACTCACAAGATGAGTTAAAACGGTTCCAATTGATAACAGCCACAAGTGAATGGCAGCCATCCTTCCATCAGTGTTCTTGTGATCTGCAAAGAGCAAGGCTCCGGAAGTGAAAGCTGCATGGGCCACAATCTCCACACAAAGTCGTGTATCAAGGCATTTCTAGAACAAAAGAGTTTATTCTAGTAATGTTGATAGGCAGTTCATTGAAAGGTTTTGCAGACACAGCTGCTTCTAGCCAAGGAGCTTCAATTTCTTGAAGTGTATTACCATTTTGTTTTCGTTCATGAACGTGCCACAGAATACATATCTTTATCTGCCAACAGAATTTTTTTGTACTTCGTTCTTTTCAAGGCTGAAGCAGTACAGGAAAGATAAGGGCTGCAAAATAGATTGATTCTTGTGGTAAAGTATGTGAAGTAAATGAAATAGGCTTCTGCCACAGCAAAACCCCTCCACCTAGTAAACAATCTATTTCACTCCGGCAATTTAGTTTTATGAGAAAGCAATTGCGACTGGCTTTAGCGGCAGTAACATGTGTGGGTCTCAGAACGGGCATGTGTACAGTACTACAGTTTGCAGCAGTTTGGATTTTTATGGAACAAACTTTTTGAACCCGCAAAACCGAAATAAAAATTCGCCTCAAGCAACCTGGTGCGCAGTTCCCCTTCAAGTCAGCTGAACAGTGCAAAGAAAGATTGTTGGTGTGTGGTATGGACACCATGACTACCGATTTTTTTTTTGCAGTTTTTCGAAGTACATAGGCGAAAATATAGAGCTAAAAATATGAATTAAAAACGTACAACCCACAAAAAAAATCCGTGCTTCAGGTTGAGCACAGATGCAAAGAGCGACGTGTAAAAGAACGCAAACAAAAGAAAACTAAGCGCTGTTAACGCTGATCACACCATCGGTTACTTCAAATCTTGCGTGCACGTTTCTGTACCGTCCTGTCGTTTTTCAGAGAATAACTGGCACTTTTTACATCGGAAACAATAAATTACTTTCTTCCTGTCGATACATTCCGAACATGGTATTAGTGCGCTCGCCCAAGTTCCGTACTTGCCCCCACGCATTGACATTATAAATGGCATTGAACCATTTTAACCTCGCAGAAGCCGCTAAAATCACTGTACTCTCCTAAGCTCGTTTCCGGTGCACGGACATTTTAAACAGGAGCGAACTTAGCAAGATGAGGTGAATTGCGCGTATCGGTGGTCTCGGTTCGTCGAGGTTGCAAGTGTACGACAACAATGTTTTAGCACAGCGTTTAAGGGTCTGGTTGCCGACTTATAAAAACTGAGAAAGCATATGACAACCTCAGCGGTAAAGAGGAAATGTAACAGCATAACAACAGCACAAATTTCTGCCTCTAACGCCGAACCACTTGCCGAACGTTAAATGCTTCAAGCACGGCGCCATGAAGAAAATCCAAAAGCGAATGCAGCGCCACTACTGGAAATTACAGCAATTACAACTTCATGGAAAATATCAGTTACCAAAAAAGTTTCCTTCTGAATGACATCTAACAACATCACTTCAACATTTAGAACTGTATTCTTGATGAGCAAGCTTAGTTTGTTGCATCCTAAAGAGATAAAAAAAAATGATTCGTTAAAATTTGGTAAGTGCCGCCAGTGCTGCCATCTGCACCGCTCGCAAATGCAGTCTCGGCGCCCTATTTGAAATACTTATTTTAAACGAGTGCATGTTTGCGCAGATAGACCTCGCAAGGGCTGCTTTGCTTTATCGAGACATTTGACGCACGACATGCAGCAGGGATCGCAAGGCACATCCGCGCAGACCTGTGAGGAACCAGTGGAAATGTGAAGATATTCCCTTGCTCCTTTTTCTTCTCGCAAGCAATATTCCAAGCACAAATAGAAGTGACTATGAATACTTCGCAGAGCCCAAAAGGAAGAATACACTGACGCTGAACAGTCAAATTACGAATCCAACTGGATTGACATGTTGGAAAACAAGCGGCTAATTTGAGCCTGGCAGTTTTGTTGATGTGTTCAACTGACAGCAAGCAGCCTAACTACAGGCATCAACTAGAGCACAACTCACCCGTCATTTTTTTTTTTTACTTTTTACAGTGACTCAAGCTATACAAATCTTTTATAAATGCACTAAACAAAGCGGCGCAAGCATAGAAACAAGCGATAGTTTGTTTTGTCTCGCACTCTTTTTATTTTTTCCTTCATGCATGAGCGCCCACACACTAGGAGGATGAAAATCCTGCAGGTTATGCACCTATATGGATATGAACGAGGAATGACAAATTTGTCCAAATAAAGGCACATAATGCTCTTGGAGAGCCTATAGAAACTCTCAAATTGAAATAATCTTATACTACAATCCTTCTTTTCTTCTGGACGAACATAATGCTTATAAAATATGTTCGCAAAATATGGTCTGTAATGCAAGCAACTTTCCTGTCATCAGCAGGACATCCGCGGCTATGCATCTAAAACTTGCCGCCACTGTGGGGAAGCAATATTAAATGCAACAGTAAGATGCATTGCTTTGATCTAGCAATCTTTTTCCACCTGAAATGAGAGTTCAGTGTACTCACCACATTTACAAGTATTACAAGGTCCTTACTACCCATCCGGTTAGCCCCTGAATTTACAACTCCAAAATGAGAGGGCATGTGCTTCACTTACCATATTTGCTAAATATGCACTCGGGCACAACAAAACACAGTGCCTTTCAGGTCTTGCAATCATGCGTTATGTTCATCTGTCAAGAAATGTCTAAATACTTGCGTGTCTAGTTAGAAACAAACCCCTATTTCACAAAAACTGGGCCAACTAAAAAATGTTAGGAACTCACACAAGCCACACAGTTTCATGCTCGCAGAATAGCAGCAATGTTCTTCTACCAAGCACATATATGACCAACTGCTTATTTCTGTTATCTGAAACTGCTTCCCCAACAAAATCTTGGCTCTTCAGTAAAACTTCCCATCATGTCAGAAAAGAAAGAAATGAAGCACCATACAACACTTCCTAGCTGCACCATAGAACTGAGCAGTGTCCACTTTTATTTTTTTGGTTAAGTTGTTTTTCTTTTTTAGATACGAAATGGCTGCGCTATTCCAAGTTTGACATTGTGTCTACTCCTCTCTTCGTCCAGGTTGGATCGATAGTATGTATAATTGAATCGATAAATAAAAAATGAAGCTAGTGTGACTTGATGAAAATAATGCTCAGCACTTTCTGCACATTGGGAAGTACAAAACACTAGCCATGCAACAATGGCTAGCATCTCACAACAAGTAGGTTTTCAAGGATATTGTGTACATTTTTATCTAGGAGTGTCTTGCACTTTTTTTTAGGTGAAGATGCAATAGGTGTGCAGCAGCAAAGAAAAAAAAAATGGCAAGAGCATAGCCGAAGGTGATGTTGGTGCCATGGTCAGAGAGAAAGTCGAAACCTGAAATGGTGTCACAGGAGCACGACGAGAGAACAAATTCTATGGTACATAATGAGCTGTGAATGGCGACCTTGGCCGTCCAGGCGGTCAAAGCCGAAAGACACTGCGCATTATGATGTGAGAAGCGAAAGCACAGATAATGATGGCCTCACTTTTATTAGCTTGTGCAGTTTCCTACACATCACAGATACAGTAGCACCAATATCAACAAGAAACGGCCCTCCACCGCTTCAAGTACATTTCTAGGAACAATACGTGGCCCTACATTTGTTGACATAATCGCAGTTCTTGCCTCAGGCAGTAACTAGTTTTCCTGGGGCAAAGGTGCAGCAAAGAAACCGAGTGGCATTATGAGGATGAAGGCGAGTAGGCAGGTGGTGAGTGGAGGTGTCAAAGTTGTCTGCAGGACAGACGTGGCCGGGGCTCAGGAGGCGCATAAAGTCAGGCACATCTGCAGGTGGCGACAATGACGCACAATGTGACCAGAAACTCTGCGCGCATAACAAATAATAAGGTTGTCATATGTGCGCCAGAAGTCCACACAAAAAGGGGATGGCTACGTAGGAATGAAGGCGGTAGGCTACAGTGGAAGGCGGAACGGGATAAACATGTGTGACCAGATCTGACGTTGCCATACATGAGCGTTACCGCACCAGGAACCTGCAGAAGAATGAATGGCAGCACTTCGGACACTTGCTCGCAAATCAGCCTAAGGGTGAAGGGTCATGGCCAGGCTAGATGGAGATTCCCAAATGTCCTTAATTAGGAGTAGAGTTTATGTCACCTCCCCAATCACAATCTTTAAACTGGTCCAGCAGCAAGCTGCTGACGGAACTAAGCTGGAAAGTAATTCAAAGTGCACAGAAGGTGGCTGAACCAGAATGCGCTGCTTTGCTCCTGGCAAAGCATGAATATATTGGCAACAGTGATAGGGTTTCAGACAATAACATCTGGACTGCGTCAGCCTCAATATTTTTGAGAATGTGCTTTATCCGATCCATCTCTGGCTGGAGACTTCTAGATGTGTACACAGGTTCACAATGTATTCAGTATAACTGGTGAGGTATCCTTGCAGCTGGGTTTAGGCTCACAAGTACTGTTTGGAACACAGCTTTTGTATGCAAAAGCGGCCAAAGATCTAAGAAAAGACGCGTTTAAAAGCAGACTAGGTGGTGAAGTTTGCTTTGTGGTTTCTGCTCTACAAACTGGCAACGCCTGTCACATAAAACACCATGTTGTTCAGCTTCCCAGCGTCGCCTCCCTGGTTGTGGACGCTTAACCGCTTGTAAGAGGGAAGCCAATCTTATGTATCTTGGTCATTGAACCCATTGAAAATGGCAAGGTTCCACTATCGACATCAAGGTCCCTACATGCCTATCTTAATGTTTAGCCAGCTGTGGCGACCTAATCCTTGAAAACTTCATCTCATTTGCACACTTCATTTTCTGCTGCCCCTTGCTACACGAAGTCAAGAATGTAGCGCAAAAATAAAGAACAATGGACGAAGAAGGACACATAAGGCGATTGACTAGCAGTAGTCAATCATTTTATATGTCCTTCTTCGTCCGTTCTTTATTTTTGCGCTAAATTCTTGACTCCATGAATCATCAACTATCCCGGCAGCACGCTACACTTGGGAGAGAACGGATAAGGTTTGCCACACGAGGGAAGGTGTACGAATTCAGGATCTCTGAACAGAATAGATATTCAGTTTTAAGCGACGAAGGCGATCTTAGTCTAGAAGCAATGAGCGACAATTTCAGAGCCATTGATAATGAGTGCATGGCAGAGGTAGGCAATAGGATAATTAGACAGGTTACGAGTAAACTACCTAAGCAGACGAAATATCTGATTATGAAATGGCAAGGCGCGAAAACCTCCATTACAGCGGTCAGGATGGAACTGGCAGAGATGTTAAAGGTATTCAGTGAACGTAATTTGTTCGACGCAAGGAAGTATATTACAGAGAGAATCGAGCATGCTCTAAAAAACAGTGCTAGCCTGAAAGAGGTGAAGGGGAAATTCATCATCATCATCATCATAAGCCTGACTATATCCACTGCAGGGCGAAGGCCTCTCCCATATTTCTCCATTTAACACGGGAAATTAGGTAGGTGAAAATCCGATGTATGCATGCCAAGGTAGCCGAGGAGTTCTACACTGATCTGTGCAGTAGCCTAGTAATCAGGCTGATAATGAGATTAGCAATAGTTAAGAGCAATCAGACGTTCCGTCAGTGACAAAGGAAGAAGTTAAGAAAGCTTTAGAAGCTATGAAAAGGGGGAAAGCAGCTGGGGAGGCTCAGGTAACTGCAGATTTGTTGAAGGACTGTGGGGATATTGTTCTTGAAAAATGGCCACCCTGCACATGCAATGTCTGGACATTGTCACCAGAGGTTTGGAAGAATGCTGACATTATTTTAATCTTTAAGAAAGGGGATGCTAAGGACTTGAAAAATTGCAAACCAATCAACATACCACCTGTTGCGTATACGGAATTTACTAAGGTCATTGCTACTACAGTTATATATATAGAACTTGAAGGGGATAACGAAATAGGGATAACGAAATAGATAACGATACATAGGCAATTTCATATAAGGCATACCAACAGATGAGGCTCTCTATAACCCAGAAGCATGAATATGGTATATGTATGGCAGCGGTGCGTTGCCTGCCGGCAACACACTGCTCACCAAGGGTGCGGCGATGACCCGCAAGGCGTACACACGCACTGAATGTCACCTCCCACCTAGTGCCGAAAAGGAGAGTACATTGGGCACACTTCCAAATGCCGCTTCGCAGGCGCCGGAAATCTTGGCAAGCAGCAGCTGCCAAGACTGTACAACCCGGCTCCATGCATGAAAAATGATCGCCGGTGAGCTGTTAAAACAATCATTTAGAGGGCACGACACGCAATTCGATGGACATGAACAAGGCTTGCAAACTTTAATGTGGGATTTTCAGGGGGATATTTTGAGAGTTCGATATAGGAATATGATATATGTGCATTTGATATATCTGGGATCAAATATAGAATCAGAGCAACCTTAGACTTTAATCAACCAAATGATCAGGCAGGCCCAGCCAAGGTGCATTGTACCTCCACCACCGGTGTGCTGCCATCGTTTAGACTATGACGACCCTTATAGACCAGAATATGGAGGGTAAATTGATCGCCGCCATTTTGAGCGCGCCGTAAGGGTACCTAGAGGTGCTGCAGCGAAATGACTGCTCTGCACTACCAAACGAGATGGCCATGGGTATTCATAGCGCTTACGCCTTTACGTTTCTTTGAAGTTTTCACAACTTGCTGCTCACAAAAATTGTCAAAAGTGAATTTCTGCCTCATGGCAAGGCTGTTCTCCACATCTCGCAATGGCAGAGGCAAGCACAGCGTCCACAAGTGAAGCGACTGGTTCGGTTAAGTGCATGGTACCTTTCTATGCGAAAAATACTACGGTTGTGACTTTTCCACATTGATTTGCATGCGCAATGATATGCCACATATTACCAAGACCTTTGCAGTACGCAATATATCTTACCCTCGCGTGGTGTCTGCAAAAATTTGTTGCAGTCCGCACCGCACAAACAGGTGGCATGCCGCAAGTGCGAGTAAACATGTCTCATTTGCTCCGATTCCCTGATGTCTCGTTTTCATTTCAGCAAGGAAGGGCCTTTTTTTTTAACAGCCATGATAGCAACGCCAACCAGTCACAAAAATAAGACCTTGATATCTCCTGTTTGGTTGATGTGCTGCTGATTCATTCTTCAACCCTGCTGGAAAGAAAAAAACAACAAAAGAGACACCGGGGAATCATCGCCAGTGAGAAGTATTCACTCGTAGTAGCGGCATGCGGTCTGTTTTGTGAGGTGTGGGCTGCGGCAGATTTTTTGCAGTCACCACGCAAAGGTAAAACATATTGCGGACTGCAAAGGTTTTGCTTGTACATAGGACATTACTTGGGGGTGCAAATCAAATAAGAAAAGTCACCGCCATAGCAAGCCTGCATGCAACGGTACCATGCGCTTATAGAAACTACTCGCTTCACTTGTGGACACTGTACTTGCCTCTGCCCTCGCAAGATGTAAAGAATAGCCTTGCTGTGAGACGGAAATTAACTTTTGACAATTTTATCAGCAGCCAGTTCTGAAAACTTCAAAGAAACATAGAAGCGCTAGAGCTAAACACCCACGGCTGCCTCGTTTGACAATCCAGAGCAATAGTTTCGCTGCGGCACCTATAGATGGTGCTAGAACGCTCTCAAAATGGCAGTGTTCAATTTACCCTGATTGCTCTGGTCTATAGACCTTTTCGAAAAGTGGTCATGGGAGCTGCCATATTGAATACTGGGCTGTGCTGCTCGCACAGGAAAAGTTGAGAATTAGCTCTTCCAAACCCGCCCCACAGCCCAGTCAAATCGGTTTCGCCGAGGCTCGTGAAAAGGTCTATATCACAACATGCCACTGCCCTGCCGCACTTCTCACAGTCACCTAATCAAATTGCATCGAACCGCATTTTTTTGTACCTGGCGCAATTAATGGCCCAATACAATTAATGTTAAGCAAAAATCATGTTTCGCTAAGTTTTATGGCAAAATAACAAGACATCAAAACATCATGGCAAAACATCAAGTTTTGGAGTTTTGGAACAATATTGCGTTTTGGGGCAGGATGGAGCAAAATTAAGCAGTTTGGAGCAGAATGAAGCAAACGGAATGAATGGAGCAGTACTTCCACACTGCAGGTAACAAAGCACTGGATGTTGTTGGCGAATGTGTCTGCTTAGGACAGGTAGCAACCGCAGATCCGGACCATGAAAGGGCGATAACTACAGGTTTTCCCCCGAATTTAATCCTAGTGCTAGTGCAAATAATCTGAGCGCTGACTGATATAATCTGCGTGCCATGTAATTTAATTTGAGTGCCAAGCATTTAATTAAAGCGCCAGCATATTTATTTTGAGCGCGAGCTCAAATAATGCCAGTGCCAGCTAATTTACTCTGAGTGCCAAAGCAATTAATACAAACGCCGGCAAATTTAATACGTGTGCAAACCAACTTAATCCATATGTGGAAAATGAATGCAATAGATGGCTCCAAAGCACGAAACATGAATTCCAGAAATAAATCGAAATTGAGATAATCTTTCAGACAATGCGCCGAATCAGCGAAGCGTCAACTTATAGGATAGCCTTAAATCAGTATTATGAAAAACATTGCCTTGATGCAAGTGTTTTAAACCTAATGTCTCCCAGAAAATAAAATTAAGCACTGCTGTTTGGGTTGTAAGCTCTGCTGTACATAGTTACAGCCACTTTGCCATGTCACAGCCAGACTGAATGCAACGGTGTGCGCTCTCTCTTTCCGTGGTAGTGGCCGTGAAAAATCGAGAAAGCGGTAAAATGAGATATGTTTCTCTGGCTCCATATCTTCTCGCCTGAACCAACTCTGCTTTATGCTAATCCTTCTTTTCTGTTAGTGGCGTTGAATCATTATTAGAAACACAAATACATTTCTGCACCGGTTGCCATTTTGTAAAAACAGCAGGCTGTTGTGTGAAGGCCGAAATGCCATCGGCATGCAGATTCAGTTCATATGACAACCCATAATAAGCAGTGCTTAACCAGCCGATTATAAGATGACAGTCATATTTATTCACTTGTCATACGTCTAAACTAAAAGCTGCAAGAGGTGTGTCATAAACTGCAGTTTTTCAGCTGCGCGTGGTTCTTGGTTTTTTGCAAGATACAAGAACAAAGCGAAATAGTGCATGCAGATGTGACGCCTAAGCGTCGCATGGTCTGCGAAGTGATCTCAATTTCGATTTATTTCTGGAATTCATGCTTTGTGCTTTAGAGCCCTCTACCGCATTCATTTTCCACATATGAATTAAATCCACTGGCGCTTGTATTAGTTGAGTCAGCGTTCGGATTAAATACACTGCCGCTTTTATTAAATGCCTGGCACTCAAATTAAATTACACGGTGCGCAGATTGTATCAGTTGGCGCTCAGATTATTTCCGCTGGCACTAGGATTAAATTCAGAAGGAAAACCTGTAGAACAAGTCTAGGATGGAGCGCATTTGGCAAGTTCTTGCAGGTCATGACTAGCAGCTTACCGGTATAACTCAGGAGAAAAGTAAAGAACAGTTGCATCTTACGAGTACTCATCTATGGGGCTCAAATGTGAAGGCTAATTAAAGGGGTTATACTTAAGTTGAAGCAGATGCATAGAGCTACGAAATGGAAAATGGTAAGTGTAGTCTAGAGATAGGAAGCATGCAGAGTGGGTCCAAGAAATCAACTCTAAATAATGACATTCTAGTCGAAATCAAGAACAAATGGCCACAAGCAGGACATATATTGCAAAGAGAGGATAACCGATGGTCGCTAAGAGTAACAAATTGAATTCCAAGTGAAGGCAAGCATGGCAGGGGGCGGCAGAAAGTCAGGTGGGTGGACGAGGTAAGTAAGTTTTCAGGGGTCAAGTGGGTGCAGCTAGCACAAGACCGGGTTAACTGAAGGATTATGAGAGAAGCCTTCGTTCTGCATTGGGTATAGTCCAGCTAATGATGATAATGATGATGAGCTATGGACAAAGAAAAACCGCACGGCAACAAAGGGCTCCTTTATCACAGAAAATCTGGATAAAAAAAATCTTCCCACCAGTTGAACCAAACTCATTAAAATGGCCAATTTGCCACCACTCTGAAATGAATGGCCGTGCAGCATAACTTTTGGGATCTGCACTCACAAAATCAATACTGACATGTACATTTCACTTGAGAAATCGGTCGCTAACGGTGACACCAGCATTTCATCTCTCCTCCTGAGTACTCCCTGCCACTCTAGATACTGCTCGTGTAAAAAGAAATATTGCTGACATGTCGTATTGTCTACGAAGAGGCTTCACAAATTCATAAAACATTTAGGCTCCAACGCCTTTTAATTAAACTGCGCATGCTCTTTTCTCTCTGCGTGTGGAGGGCAGCTGAACTGCGCATGTGCAAAGGTTATCGCGGTGCACGACTTGCACTTTTGAATGCAGCAAATTAAACCAACTTAGCGTTTTTTCAGGTATAAGTCACAGAAGAAAGGTACAAAAAGATGAAATTTCTAAATTTTTAACAACATAACAAAGACCCTGAGCTTCAGGCCCTGCGTGACCACCCCCGTGCACTCCGTCTGCAGCTCGTGCCTCATCCGCTTGTGACCGGATTGCTCTGGTGTGACTTGTCATCGGCTCTACCGCGTCCATCCATCCCGGGGGTCTTTCATCCTGCCATTTTCCATTCCCTTCACGACATCTGCCATCCCAGCATCAGAGCCACATAGTGCCTCATTACCCAGCGGTACGTCTGGCCAAACATTAGACGTTCGCCAGTGGGCCCGCTCGTGTCTTGCTTGCCAGTCCGTCAAAATGACTCACTATACAAGGACTCCGCCCCAGTCTTTCCTGCCACCTGGTTGTTGCTTTGACCACGTTCACCTTGATTTGGTTGGACCATCACCTCCATCTAATGGCTGCCGGCACGTTCTGATGATGATTGACCGCTTCACTCGGCTCGAAGCACTGCCCATTCTGGACATTACTGCGGAAACAGTTGCCAAAGCCTTCATTTCAGCATGGATTTCCCACTCTGGCTGTTACCACGGATCGTGGCCGCCAGTTTGAATGCATCCTCTTCACTTCCCTTACCTGTCTGCTCGGCACTAAACACTGCCGCACCACAGCATACCATCCTGTGCCAACGGCATGGTTGAGCGGCTCCATCGTCAGCTGAAGACGGCCCTCATTGCTCTCCTAGATCGCGAGCACTGGGCTGGTCACCTTCCTATAGTGTTTCTTAACCTACGAACCATTTTTCGTCACGACCTTGGCTGTTCGGTGGCCGAAGTCATCTCGGAGACTTATTCGTTCCTTCGGCTTCCTCGTCCCAGCCCCTGCAGTACCTTTAACGCCTCTGGGACTGCATTCAACACCTAAACCCAGTCCCACCTCGATCATCTGACCGTCAGATCTTCGTGCACCCAGACCTTGCGTCCTCGACACATGTTTTTCTAAGGCTAGACACTGTAAAGGCGCCTCTTAGCCCCACCCTATGATGGCCTGTACCGCGTCCTCAACAAGACCACAAAGTCGGCGACTATCCTGCTGAATGGTCGTGAAGAGGTAGTCTCCCTGAATCGCCTTAAACCCAAATACATGGAGACACCTCCCCAGGAGCTCAACTGAGATGTTGCTCTCTTATCTGTCGACGTGCCTGCCGCTGAGGCCATCCCTGCCCCGTTGGCGCGTACATTTCGCCGCTCCGTTTGGTCGGGGGGCCCTGTAGCGCACAGCGCCGCTGTAAAGCGGAGGCGCTACGATCGGCGTTCACAACCAGCAAAAGAAGAAAATAAGGTTGAACGACGCGTGCTCAGTGAGCAAGCACATCATGGGCAGTTCGGTTCGAGAAGCCTGCCACGCTGGTCCTCTTGTTCTGGTGCTCTGCTACAACGCCGTAAATTCCTTACATGCTCTTCACTGCAGGATACTTTCTGCCGGCTGCAAATATACACAGAACCAGCACTCCACTGCTTCAATAAAATGCTGCATTAGGCTTGGGCACTGCCAGCTTTGACAATAAAGGAATCTTCTGAAGGCCACGGACACAAAGAAAAATTTAAATGAAGCTGTAGCATGGCACAAGGATCAGAATTCCCCGCAAAGTAATTTGAGATGAAGATCAAAAAGCTGCAGAGAAGACTGTTCTTTGCCCGCAGCTGCGAGGAGGGCTATCAAATGCAGGTGCCGTATTCGGTTCGAGGTCGAGCACAGAGACTGGCATTCAACAAAAACAGTATGGAGCTCCTATCGGGATGGAGTCTGATGCCGATTTACGACCTGCGGGAAGTCGGCGCAGCCGTGGGCGAGCTGCGTACCACGGGCGTACTGGTACCCCATGACCGGTAGGCGAGCCATGATAATTCGCCCCCTTGTGTTTCCTCGCGACTGCGGCGACGGGAATTTCAGCAGAACGAGTCGGATGTACGGCCTGCATGCGGGGCCCGCTCGGCATAGGGGGTGGCCTTCCTTGTTTTTGCAGCGGCACCAGGAGCAGAGTCCAACAACCTAAGTCCCGACCCCTGCCCTGATTCCTGTATTACATGGGCCTGCTGAAGGACCAGCCGTGCGACTCCAATGGGGAAAATGGCACCCAGGTGGAGGTCACAATTAAGGGAGGAGGGTGTGGGAATTTTAGATTCCCCGCGCCCGCACGACACGGCGAACACCCCCTCTGTCTCCCTCACGGGGATACCTCAGCTCTCTCCTTCCCCTGAAGCAGTGGCAGAGAGGGCAGGGGCGAGAGAACTGGCGTAGCGTGCCGGGCGGCCCCTCCTTCCCCCTACCCTCTTATATCGATGCACAGCATCTCATCCGGGGGAGACGACGCCGCGATGCCAGAGCGCGCGGATGCTGCTATGACCAAAGATAAAATTTGGGCACTCCCAATAAACAGCCCAGTCCGGTGACTCTGCCTCAGTGTTTCGTTCTTCCCTGCCACGGATGTGGTCAGAGCTAGCGACGGGGCGTTCGGTTATGAGCACAGAGCCCGAGTCCCGTGAGAACCCCCACAAGGTGTTGGTACATGTCTCCTTGACGTCAGCTCCGGCATCCACTGCAGTGAAGAGCAAGCACAGAGCAACGCCAGGGTTCAAAGCGATCGCTGAATGGAAATGTTTTTTTTATTCATCTAAAGCACAAATTAGATTAAGCTCTAAAAAATAAATGCCATTCAATGGTACTGTGTCATGTAATATATATATATATATATATATATATATATATATATATATATATATATACAGATTAATCAAGGGGAAATGAGGGTGCTCGTTATAACACATGAAGGAAAGAAGCCAACAGTCGGCGAAGTCAAGTAAAGCGTTGGGGATGGTACTTTATGTCTTTTTTTAAAATTTTTTTTTAATGTTTACTTGGATAATCCCAGAGATTAGTAATTTAATCTGTTCGGGGGAAAGGTAATTAAACACAAAGTAGAAGAAAAAACAACGTGCCGATGGTGGGAACCGAACCCACGACCTCCGAATAACGCGTCCGGTATTCGGAGGTCGTGGGTTCGGTTCCCACCATCGGCACGTTGTTTTTTCTTCTACTTTGTGTTTAATTATCTTTCCCCCGAACAGATTAAATTACTAATCTCTGGGATTATCCAAGTAAACATTAAAAAAAAATTAAAAAAAAAGACAAAGTACCATCCCCAACGCTTTACTTGACTTCGCCGACTGTTGGCTTCTTTCCTTCATATATATATATATATATATATATATATATATATATATATATATATATATATATATATATATATATATATATATATATATATATACATATATATATAACTGCAAAAAATTTGCACATTTAAAGCTGACAGTGCCCAGGCCTAAAGCACCATTGCACTCAGGCAGTGGACTGCTAGTTCGCAGCCAGCAGAAAGTGGGCTGCTGCGATGAGCAGGCACAGAGCAACACCGTGGCTGCCTGCAAAGGCTCAACTTGAGAAATTATTTTCTCACTTAAAAGCACCCTGATTAAACTTTCAGAATTAAATGGCAATGAATGGCTGTGCAAACTAGTATTTTTCATATTTTTAATAGGGCCACTTCATTACATAACTGACGAGGAATAAACCTCAATAAGGTAATTTTCTCGGATTTAGAATATTTTTGCAGGTGCACCTTACATTGCTTGATCTCTTTTATAATGTTTTTGCAGGTGCACATTAAGTTATTTGATCTCTTTTATAGGCTTTCTGTCTTCTAAAACAGTTGGAGAAATAGACTGAGTACTATAATAGTAATAATTGGTTTACAGGAAAGGAAAAGTCTTTCCGTGGACACCTGAATCGCGCTGCGAGGGAAGGAAGATGGGAGCGAAAGCGGAAGGAGAGAGGCCCCATAGTGGAGTGCTACGAAGTAATTTTGACCACGTGGGGATCTTTAACATGCATTGACATCGCACAGCACACAGATGCATCTCCATCGAAACGCAGGTGCCGGCAGTCGGATTCGAACCCAGGCACTCTGGAACTCAAGTCTAGTGCCTAGTACCATATAAAATTTGATAAACATTTCAAAATTTCAGCTTTTTGTACCATATTTTACGATTTATATTTGAACAAATATAAGGCCGATCGCTCGCGATCAGCCTCTGCTTTCGTTCTTTTTTTTAGGAGGAGGAGTAATGCCCCCTGATGTTCCCTAGATTCTTAGGTGGTGCCTGGGAGAAAAAGACGCTGAAGTCTGCTCGCGCGCTCTGTGCGGAACACTGGCTGCTGGTACAGCTTCTCCCTGTCTTTTAGGCACGTCTAGCTCTATTGTCCGTGACAATATTTTATGATTTTTATTTGAACAAAAATAAGGCAGAGTTTGTTTATTTCCTGCACATCAAAAGAACAATGCATTTTATTAATATGAAAATGTTTGTTTATAGTGATGCATAAAAAGGTAATTTTTTTTACAAATTTATCTGTGTGACTAGGTTTTGCTATCACTTGCAGAGTTAAAAGAGTATAGACGACCTTCACTCTGGCTACGTCATGAAGATGCGGTGGCGCTGTCGTAATTAGAGACTTTCGTGTGGTAGGTAAAAAAAAATCCTTCAGTTGCTTTCGCCTACTGTGATTGTGCGATGGTTTGCTGCAGCCGAAAAAATAAAAAAACAAAGCACCATGCTGACTAGTTGCATAACCGTGGCATGTACTGGAAGGTAAAGAACGCAAATTTTAGTAAGCTTGCACAGGTTTCTTACGGACGAAGGTCGCCGTTAACAGTGGGCCATTGCAGTGAGGCGCGAAGGCTGGATACCGACACCTTTACGCCAGAGCGGTTACGAGCTCAAAGGTCATGTATAACTCAAGTTTGGCCTTCTTTATGACGCGTAATGGTATTTTGTGAGTGCACGTAAAATGTTGACGAGGCAGCCAGTATATTAATGCGTAGACCTGTTTATAATGTAAACAATTCCTCAAGCAAATTTTTGTTTTTCACTTTCTAATTGTACGTATTATGTGCATAATGAGCTGCTGCGCAAGCGATCTGCGTTGCACTCCTCCGTGGTTATATTGTATGGCTAACATTAGCTTTGTTCACCTAAAATTATTTAAAATTTTGTGATGAAATGTGCGTGCGCTGACAGCCACTGATTTGCTCAATTGGAGCTGAATTTTATTATATTACTGAGGGGTTTGAGTGGTATTCACTGCAGCTAATTTTGAATGAGAGTTGTAGGGTTGAGCTTCCCGAGTGACATATGGGCCCCTGTTTCAAATTTTGAGGATCTTTACATCAACTACGTACTGCATGGCACACTGTTGCATTACGAGTTTATCCTACATAGAAACGTGGTCACGGCGGCCGGGACTGAACTGGGTAGCCCTAACTACGGAACCAGCATGTGGATGCTGCAGCTTGTAATGCAAGCTAAAAGCTTGAATACCCATGAAGAAATTATAAACGCTGACACCAATAACCTCCCACGAACAGAACAGATAGGCGTGCAGCGTGGTGATTTAAAGGAATAATGCAAGGATAAGCAAACCTGTACGGTGCCAAGGCACAATGCCCTTGCTACTGTTGCATGCTTACCAACAACGCTCATTTGGTGCTCGGTATGAAGAATCATCCGAGAATGCAATGACGTTTTGAGCGGAGTACTTCCTACCTGGTTTGCGTGCGCTGTTTACGAGCGAGAAAAATCACATTACACTTACCCGACTGAAAGTTGTTGTACGCACCCAAAGCTTTGCAATCCTCGACGCATTCCGTGGCTAATGTGCTGGGCAAATAGCAAATAAATATCAATCAACGCTGCTCATTTTCAAGGCAGCAACAATTTCGCTCATGCGCTTTGAACCCGCTCTTGGTCTGGTACGGTGTGCAGGACAAGGCGATGCATGCTGTGTACGTGAAGTTTTTCCAAGTATTGCTTTTGTACTCACTACTGAGGTTCAAGAAGTACTCACACAGCGCGTGGGTATTTTATCTGCCAGAAAGGTGCCTGTATATCACAATAACACGCTCTTGGCAAGCATGGCAGTGGGGTGGCACCACAGTGCCGCTCCCGTGCTTTCCGCCTGCTCTGGGGCCATAGACGACTGCCGCGCCACCTTGATTGCTGTTTGTTTTAAACATGGCGGAGACCTATAGACACCTAATTTTTGGGTTCGTGTTTATTAGCTGTAATGAGGCGCAAGGTATTACTGTACAGAAAGCACCAGGTGATATCCACCTATGACCGCTAAACAATTTATCGTTGAATTTCTTTCCTCACCCGTTTCGGTTTCAAAAGCCGTGTGATGGCTGTGACGCCAAAGTTAAGTCTAGGTCATGTGACGGGTGAAAAAAAAAATGTGATATTCTGTGATGTTTAAATTCACTACAACGCTGAAGCCAGCCTGCCTCAAGAACAGGAATCACAACAATTGAAGAGCTGGAGATTATACTGCGGCTTTTTCATGCTGTGCATGGCTTGGACTTGATTGTGATGTCACAGCCATCTCTCAGCTGCTGAAACCGAAACTGGCGAGAAAAGAAAATTGAACTGAGAATTATTTAGCGGTCGTAGGCGAAAACCACGTGGCGATCCGTATACAGGAATGTCTTACAAAAATGCCACCAAAATTTGGTGTCTATACTCCTTTAAGATGGTGGTCATGGGCGGAAAATATTTTTTCGCCAAACCAAAAACAAGCTGGGATAATATTCTTCATAGCAATACAATTTGCTATGATTTTTTAAAAAGAAATTGAGGATGGTCGAGCCCACAACCTGTATCAGTTGGTGTAGAATGAAACCGGCACCTTTACCTTAGCAGATCATGCTAGCAATAACAGCCTAGCATTATCCTTGATGCATCAGAATGACAGGAAAAAACAAACAAACAGTGGTAGCATAACATATATACACCATCACAAAATCGAAGAACTTGAAGGTAAGCTGTCTAAAAATTGTAAAAATATTTTTTTGTGGAACTGCAGCAGCATCATACTTTCAGCATCATAGAAGAAAGCTGCAGGTTGCCTCCAAAGGATCCCTGTTTCAGCACACGCACCAAAGACAGGGAAGGACCTGGAAATGAGAAAAATGCAATAAATGCCCACTCATGGGAAAGGTAAGACGTGAAGGATTTTGTTACAACACAGAAAGTATAATGACTGAAAGTATGAATTCCGCAATTCATTGCAGTTGGTTGTGTCTACTATCTTTGCAAACATTTGTCGTCACTTCGCGTAAAGGATCAATTTCTCGTTCCTAATTCTGAGGCAGTAGCTGATTTGCTCCAAAATGAGAGCTTGGTATACAGTGCTGGTTTTAGCGTAGATGTGGTTGATTTGTATAATCTCTTCCACACTCTCAACTCATCCAGTATGTTCAGCAATGTATTACGGAGGACTATGATGAATGCTGGTTCCAAAATGAGTGTGGAACCTTAACCGGATCCTTTTTGGAAATGTTATCTTACTACCTGAGTAACATGTTTGTTGAGTGAGATGATCGACTTTATACGCAAAAATCTGGTGTGTGCATAGGTGCCAAGGTAGCTACCTCCCATCCTCAGCGACATTTATCTAAGCAGGGTTGATATGAAAGTTGAGAATGATTTAGCCAGTTATTGCATGCACATTTTCCGTTCCGTGGAAGATTTTCTGGTGCTAGCTAGCTCTGTGAATCCTGAATTTGTGTCAAATGTTCTTGATGTTTTTGCACGTAATGGGTCGGGACTAAGGCTCACGCATGAAGTCCCTTAAGAAAGAGCCTTACAATTTCTCGATTTAAAGTTGTCTTTCAACCCCACCATGTCTGTTGGCAGTATTCACCTAGGAGTGAAAAGCCCCTTCTGAATTACAGGTCCTTTCATTCAAAGCTCGTAAAAAGTATTATTGTTACGGGATGCTTAAGCATGGCAGTGAAAAAATCTTGTCATCATAAAATGATGTCCAGTCTCTTAACTCAGGCGGACAAATGCAGGGAAGCTGGTTTCCTGAACTCAGTTCTCGTCTCAAGTGCAGACAAAGTCCTCCGCGCGCTAAAATCGTCTTCAAGCATGTGAGGGCGGGAAAGGGGTTCGGAGGAAGGAAGAAGAAAGGTAGTAGTCATGCCATATGTACACACGATGTTGCACCGAATTAAAAGAGTAGGAAGCAAGAATAGGGTAAAAGTTCTGTTTCCTTCTCCTAACAAACTAGAAAGAGTGGGAGCCGCGGTTCAAAGAATTCACGAGGGGCGCAGAAGAAATATGCGCAATATAAATCATGAAAATAGATATGTTCCTTGTAAGACTGGCATAGTATATCAAATCCCTCTGTCCTGTGGCCCCTTACCTACATAGGCCAGACTGTGCAATGCATTAAAGTGCGGCTCATGGAGCACGCTAATCCGCTGAAAAAGAAAGAAACTAACCTAGCGAAGCATTGATCCACATGCGAATGCACGTCATTTTTTTATGACAGTGATGTTTTGTTCGTTCATTCTTACCAGTGCACTAGAGAAGTAGCCAAAGCTTTTCACTTCAGAAAAAGTAAAGGGTGCGTGAGTACGCCTTTTGTCACATTATCTCCTCGGGAAATGAATATGCTGCACAGTGGGCAGCAGTTCTGCCGATGCACTCGTGCTTTTAAATGCTTTTTTTTTCTTTTTACCAAAACTTGAGGTCGTTGACATTGCGCATGTGCGCTGTTTCTTCGTGTGCATATATATGATGTGATTCTTCCCAATAAAAAAAAAAATCAGCTGTAAGTTCACCGCTGTTCGTGTGTCTCGTTTCGTTTCTTTCTTGGTCTGTGTATGTTTTGCGCTGTTGGGCCACCATTAATTTCGATTCTCCCCCGCATTTTATTGCTTTGGCTGTGGCGGTGCTGATCGAAATTCATGCCCTGGCCACATCAAAGTCATGCTGTGGACTATCTTCATAAATAAGGTCAGTTTGATTCCATATATCAGCACCCTTGTGGAGCAACCGGTTGTCGCCAGCACAGCACATATTTTTACAAGCGGGTGCACTCAAGTAAGTGCTACTCACTTTTTCATGAGGCACAAGGCATACCATCGGGAGAGGCCCTGAGCAGAAGCTGCGACGAAGCCAAGATCTCACAATCGCCGTGCATCAAGATTATTTCGGTACACACTGAAAGGAAACAGAAATGGTTGCTCTTGCTGGGACAGGGCTAGCCCGGGCCAAACGGAGGCGTATTCGAAAATGACCGGGCGCCCTAGCGGCGCGGCCGGTGGTGATAACCGTGGCTACTAGGCTGCCAGCTGATAGCGTTCTATTGTTGGTTCGCGTTTCGGGACTCAGGTGTTTGTGACTTTGAGCACAACTTGAGAAGTCTCTACAAAGTTTAGTTTTCCGCACCTGTTGGCATGCATGAAAAAAAAGATTAAGTAAACATCTCTCCCCGGTATGAGCCGACACAAGATCAATATGTTTGTTTATAACTTCAAGTTAAATATACGTCCACTCAAAGCATTTAAGCAGTTTACCCAGATTTCTATGCACTGAAAGAACATCCGCGAAATAATATCTTCAGAATATCCCTTAAATGATTATCTTCATCGAATAATACTATCAATATTCACACATTATCGACAAGTGACATTGGGTATTAGGACTATTTGTGGACATCCTCTGAATATTTATGGTTTGCGGGTTCGATCCCGACTGCGGCGGCTGCGTTTAAATGGAGGCGAAACGAAGAGGCGTCCGTGTACTGTGCGATGTCAGCGCACGTTAAAGATCCCCAGGTGGTCGAAATTACTCCGTAGCCTTCCACTACCGGCTCCTCTTTCTCTCTTTCCGCTTTCACTCCGACCTTCCTCCCTTCCCTTACGGCGTGGTTCAGGTATCCACAGAAACAAGCGTGGCAGATATATTGTGCCCTTCCCTTCCTGTGAACCAATTATTATTATTTCATTTTATTCATTTTTTTTTGCTCTCCTATTTCGTAAAGTAATGTCGCACAGGCCTGCTACTGGCTCTGTAGCTGAGCCACCTCCGCTGTCTCGTGCGGACAGAAGAGAAAATGGAGGTGAAAGAAAAAGAAGTGGGAGAGAAAGACGCGCGCTGCAACAGCCGTTGTCCACCACCGAAGCGGCGGCGGGTGCAATGACGGTCTACAACAGGTAAAACTCGGTGGCAGGCTACACTGGCCCCGCCGCAAGCGGTGGTCACCTACCAACCCTAGCCCCATCAGGGCCAGGACCAGCCACCGTTCACCACTTCCTCTACCTGTCGCACTCTGCAGATCACAAGGATTCGGCAAGTGAGGATGAGGGAATATGGGGCGTGTCGTCGCATGAACGAATCAGTATGCGCCACGCTGCGGATCACTATAGGATTCGGCAAGTGAGGATGAGGGAATATGGGGCGTGCCCTCGCATATGAACGAATCAGTAAGGGCCACGAATGGAACAACAAAATATAAGTAAAATTGCATAGCTTTATATAATACTAGCTCATCTCTCTGCTATATGCGTCTCTCTTCGCAGTCTGGCTTTGTTCTTCATCGGTGAGTAACTGAGCTGTTCTCATTTGATAGATTCTGCTTTCTGTACAATACACTGCTATCGGTCGCCACTTGTGTGGACTTTAGCTCTCGGACCGTTCGTCTGGCGCGCGCAGTGTGGCTGTGCTGCTGTGTTGCTTCTGAAACTTTTGTCGCGGACTGTACCGATTTCGAAATCGGCATCCAGTTTGAGTGCTAGCAGAATGCTTACTGCCCGTGTGAGCAGTCACGAATGGTTCGTGGTATGCAATTCGTGGGGCCTACTGAGAGCTATAGGGCTGTGCAGCAATGCTCGCAAACGTAAAAAAAAGGGCGGGGGAGAGGGGGGTTTAGTGGTACAAACCTGGTAAAGCCGCGGTAGACGAAGGCTCGCACCGATCGAACAGTGACGGGTTAGCGCTCTGCATTTCACGACTCCACTTGCCCGCGCTCATTTCGCGGAATGAGCATCGGCGCTCTACTCAAGCTGCATGCAACTTGCGTGTGCGTGACACCGCCGTGTTGGGTGTCTCCGAAATAACGCTTGTAGTCGAAACGCGTCTACCGTAGCTTAGTGCGTTGTGATGCTTTAGCTCGACGCAAATGGCTGTCGGCGGTAGGTTTTGCAGCGCTGCCAGTACAACGGAGGTTTCTTTCAGCCATAATTACTTTTAAGGGGGAAGCCGTTAATGGCTCATACTGTCGTGGACAAAGTGTGTCCCGCTTTTGCGGCGGCGGTCGCGTGGCGTTCCTTGTCGTGCGTTCGTCTCTAGTTCAAGTGTGAGATTGCAGAAGGCAGGAACGTTAGAAAAGATTAGACTTCTGGAGGAAAGGCTAGCACCCATGTGCACGATTTCTCTGCCGACGTGGGAGCGCACGGAGGCTCAGGACGGGCTGGTCCTTTGTGTGATAGGTGCGACGCCATTTTGAATTTAGGGTTAGCATGTGGTATAGTAGTGTTTGCACAGTGTTTTAATTTTGTTTTGGGTTATGTTTGTGTTTTTTAGTGTCGGGCGGAATTGTGTTTTAATTTTTTTTGTGCATGTTGTATAAAGACGTGAAGGTTGTCGCCGCGATTAGTCTTTGCGACCGGCCTGCTGACGCTGATAAGTATTTGCGCTCGCACAGTTCTGCTTCTTTCGGTTAACCACAGTTGAGTGAGGCCCGTTTTATATGCTTCGACTGGACCGCCAATAATCGGTCTAGTCGGTGACGCCGCAGTGCGATTTTCGGTTAGTGCGCGTTTGGAATTAGCACCCATGTGCACGACTTCTCTGCCGACGTGGGAGCGCACGGCAAGGCTCAGGACGGGCCGGTCCTTTGTGTAATAGGTGCGACGCCATTTTGAATTTAGGGTTAGCGTGTGGTATTAGTGTTTCAATTTTGTTTTGGGTTATGTTTGTGTTTTTTAGTGTCGGGCGGAATTGTGTTTTAATTTTTTTGTGTGCATATGTTGTACAAAGACGTGAAGGTTGTCGCCGCGATTAGTCTTTGCGACCGGCCTGCTGACGCGGATTAGTATTTGCGCTCGCACAGTTCTGCTTCTTTCGGTTAACCACAGTTGAGTGAGGCCCGTTTCACATGCTGCGACTGGACCGCAAATAATCGGTCTAGTCTGTGACGCCGCATTGCGATTTCGCTCAGTGCGCGTTTGGAATTAGCACCCATGTGAACGACTTCTCTGCCGACGTGGGAGCGCACGGCAAGGCTCAGGACGGGCCGGTCCTTTGCGTGATAGGTGCGACGCCATTTTGAATTTAGGGTTAGCGTGTGGTATTAGTGTTTCAATTTTGTTTTGGGTTATGTTTGTGTTTTTTAGTGTCGGGCGGAATTGTGTTTTAATTTTTTTGTGCATGTTGTATAAAGACGTGAAGGTTGTCGCCGCGATTAGTCTTTGCGACCGGCCTGCTGACGCGGATTAGTATTTGCGCTCGCGCAGTTCTGCTTCTTTCGGTTAACCACAGTTGAGTGAGGCCCGTTTCACATGCTGCGACTGGACCGCAAATAATCGGTCTAGTCTGTGACGCCGCATTGCGATTTCGCTCAGTGCGCGTTTGGAATTAGCACCCATGTGAACGACTTCTCTGCCGACGTGGGAGCGCACGGCAAGGCTCAGGACGGGCCGGTCCTTTGTGTAATAGGTGCGACGCCATTTTGAATTTAGGGTTAGCGTGTGGTATTAGTGTTTCAATTTTGTTTTGGGTTATGTTTGTGTTTTTTAGTGTCGGGCGGAATTGTGTTTTAATTTTTTTTGTGTGCATATGTTGTACAAAGACGTGAAGGTTGTCGCCGCGATTAGTCTTTGCGACCGGCCTGCTGACGCGGATTAGTATTTGCGCTCGCACAGTTCTGCTTCTTTCGGTTAACCACAGTTGAGTGAGGCCCGTTTCACATGCTGCGACTGGACCGCAAATAATCGGTCTAGTCTGTGACGCCGCAGTGCGATTTTCGGTCAGTGCGCGTTTGGAATTAGCACCCATGTGCACGACTTCTCTGCCGACGTGGGAGCGCACGGCAAGGCTCAGGACGGGCCGGTCCTTTGTGTAATAGGTGCGACGCCATTTTGAATTTAGGGTTAGCGTGTGGTATTAGTGTTTCAATTTTGTTTTGGGTTATGTTTGTGTTTTTTAGTGTCGGGCGGAATTGTGTTTTAATTTTTTTTTGTGCATGTTGTATAAAGACGTGAAGGTTGTCGCCGCGATTAGTCTTTGCGACCGGCCTGCTGACGCGGATTAGTATTTGCGCTCGCGCAGTTCTGCTTCTTTCGGTTAACCACAGTTGAGTGAGGCCCGTTTCACATGCTGCGACTGGACCGCAAATAATCGGTCTAGTCTGTGACGCCGCATTGCGATTTCGCTCAGTGCGCGTTTGGAATTAGCACCCATGTGAACGACTTCTCTGCCGACGTGGGAGCGCACGGCAAGGCTCAGGACGGGCCGGTCCTTTGCGTGATAGGTGCGACGCCATTTTGAATTTAGGGTTAGCATGTGGTATAGTAGTGTTTGCACAGTGTTTTAATTTTGTTTTGGGTTATGTTTGTGTTTTTTAGTGTCGGGCGGAATTGTGTTTTAATTTTTTTGTGTGCATATGTTGTACAAAGACGTGAAGGTTGTCGCCGCGATTAGTCTTTGCGACCGGCCTGCTGACGCGGGTTAGTATTTGCGCTCGCGCAGTTCTGCTTCTTTCGGTTAACCACAGTTTGAGCGAGGCCCGTTTCACATATGCTGCGACTGGACCGAAAATAATCGGTCTAGTCGGTGACGCCGCAGTGCGATTTTCGGTCAGTGCTTTCACATACAACGCGTTCACAGCGAATTCGGTCGGGCTGACACGCAGAGTTGCTTGATGCATTTACAGCCAACCATTTGTTTAATGCGACATTAACACAACAAAACGTGTGTCGATATTGCTAGTTTATGCGCGTTTTTAGTGACGACAAAATATTTCGTATGCTGTTATTGGAGTAAATGAGTTTGCATTATTAAACAACTACGTTGCTGCACTGCTTGCGATACTTCACTTCCGGTGGTAGCACGTGACGGCAAGTGACGCGCTCATGACACGCCGTCAGGATGCTCCCCATTGGTCAGTCCACGGTCAGTCGCATACCGATCACACCGACGCCCCGACGCTGCGATCGAATTCCAACAAGTTGGAAACCCGTCGCAAGCAGTCTGCGGCTTGACCGACGGCCCTTCCCAGTCGCAGACCGACGGAATTCGCAGTGTTGCAAGTGAAACGGGCCTGAGGCATGCCTCCGAGGAAAGGCTTGGCAGATAGGGTCGCCCCTTCAGATGCCGGTGCGTCCGGGAGTGAGGAAAGAGAAGCGGCAGAGACCGCGCAGGTTCCCGACGCAGCCGTTTTTGTGCTACGCATGACCGCAGTGTTGTCATTGTTCACTCGTCAGCTCGATTCGGTGGCTAGCGCCAACCAAGCAGCAGCTGCGGCGATAGTCTTGCGTCCGCGGATAAATGTTAAGGTTCCCTTCTTTTCCGGCTACACGGACGTGAAGTCAGTCCACGAGCTCTTACAAGAACTCGAGGATTATCAGATGGCACTGGGTTCCCCAGACGACGTGGTGCTGACGCAGGTAATTCCTTAGTACTTGTTGAGAGCGCGGCACGATGGAGGCGTTGCCAGCACAATGCTGGAGCTCTACAAGAGGGCAGATCCTACGGCAACCGATCTTGAACAGGTCGCGCGCGTGATCAGGTAATGCATGCCATCCGCGCTTCAAGCCGTATTTGCGGGGACGTGGTTTTGCAAACCTCGAGGCCTTACCACAAGAAGCGATGAATTGCGCTACCAGCCACCCTCCCAGGCCAGCCGAATCTCTAGAGCCGCGATGCGCCTGGGCCGGAGGCCAAGACTCCGCGCCGGGCGCCAGAGGCGCACATGTAATGACGGTAGGGCAGGAAAGGCCAGCGGACGGCTCCGCTATTCCTCGCGCTCTTGACCCCTAGGCGTTCGAGCTGGGCTCGATAGTACGTCATCGCTCCTGTCGCGATTGCATAGCCGGAACGCTAGACATGATGAGACTTCTCAGGCTTTCGCCTTTCACTACTTTAGTCGCTAAAGTCCCTCGTAATTTTTTTCACACTTGCGTATTCACAGGCACCTCTGACAAGTGCATGTGTTCACTGAGCATTTCCAAAAATCAACTTAAAAAAATTGCAGCCGATTTGCATAGTTAAATAAAACTAAGTGTCTAAAGGTACGTCCGACGTATCCATTCGATTCTCGTAAAGATACGGCGGACGTCGATATACAGGCTCAGGCTATATGCACGTCGAACGCGGCCACATTCCGCTTGCTACGCGTGAATGAATCTTATCCTCTATGATATCGGCTAGCCGCGACTCTCGATGAGGTGCTACGAAGAGTGCATCCGTTCTAACATAGATCACGCCAGTCTTCACTTAGGGTTGTGTACGGCAAGCATCGCTGTCACGCACATAGCTGCAGGCGATGCTACTCCACCAGCTGGCATCGAGATACGCACATTCACGAGCAGCTTTCGCTTCGCACTGAACTATCACCTTGATCTGCCCGTAATGCGAGCGAGCTATTCCTAGCATTTACGCTGTCTTAGGTCCTGCATCGACCTCCGAAGATCTAGCGCCGGCACAACACGCACACACCTCGCCGTGAAGAACATTCGGCAGTCCAAAGTATGTATGTGAAATGGCATTATGCTCGTTCCTCACATGCAGACCGAGGAAACAGGATGTTTCTAGCTAAATTCTTCGTTTAAATTCTACCTCAGAGCTGTGGCAGAAGACATGCCGAATCTACTAGAGGCCTGCGCTGCTACTGCGGCGAGCTGCGCATCGGCTCGTCGAGGCGAAGAACTATTGCACCGCACCGCAAGAGTGCACAACCGGAAAGCCAGAAGCGCGAATGATCCGAATTCCCTGTGAACAGCAATGTTCTTTGGTATTTAGGGGAAGACTAGACTAAAGTGCTTAGCCTGCATCTTTTTCTTGTCGTTGAATTTTGCGTACATGTAGTTTAAACTCCCGCATGCTCGAGGTTAGCGTGACCCGACTGAACGGCCGCGCAGATTTGAAACGATCGGGATCGATATGCATGCATCGCCGGACTTAGGTACGCGGTAGAAAATGTGCGCTGCACATTTCGTTGCAGAAGCTGACTTGGAATTTTGCAGAGTGTGCCATGCAAGTGATAGTTGCTACAACCACGCATCCGTGTTCCAACGGCTGGCCTACCCCGAGGCGCATAAATGTTCAACCGTGGACGTATCAATGATCGAAGAGAGGACAGATTTTCACAATATTGGGCCCGAAATCGATAGCTACCAGTGCTCAGTGTTAGAGAAATTCTGCCTTGATCATGCGCAATTCAGTGTTTCAGGTGTGGTCAATAGCTATAAGTTTGAACAGTTTCCCTGTCAAGTCAGCGGCGCCAGCGATGGACCGGCGGAGCGATTTTCCACGCTACACCGCTGTCTTGCTAGAAAGCCTACCTAGGCGGCGTTTGACATTCAGCTGCTTTTTGTGGGCCCCGTAATTGAAAGCAACGCTTTCAGAAACGCGTTAAATGTACAAAAATGTATTCTCTTCAACAGTTTCACTCAAGGCTGTCAAAGCAGGCGGACGTTGATAAAACATTTGAGCACTCCAGTCTTTAGAAATCTGTAGAATCGCCTTCAGTTTGTAAAATGATTGGAATAGGTCACTTTCCGATCGCTGGGACATAGACCCTCATGACAGCGCTGTCACGTGAATAAGGACCACACCAGACCGAAAGCTTGTATCATATAACTAGCTAACCAAGGTATACCTTACAGCATTGTGTTGATTTTTATGGTGCATAAGCGACTAATGCTGCCATGCGCCAAGAACAAGGTTTAATGTATTTATTTTGTGTGTAATGACTAAAATGTTCTTTAGGATGTAGCTTGTTTAGGAACATTTTAGGAAACCAAAAATGCAGGAAATTTGCACGTCTCTCCTAGGATCATGCTGGGATGGAAAGGGATCTGTTGCAAAATTGTACAAAATGTTTCCTCTTATTTTCTTGACTCTGGCGCACGTGTAAGATATGGTTTATTGTTAGTTCATCTCCACATTCCTTGCATATTGGTTTGTCCTCTTTCATAAGTATGAAGCTGTGTGTGAGGTGTGGGTATGTGTTTTGTGAACATGACCTAAAATGGCCTCCATGTTGTGTTTTTGATTACTGCATGATTTCCATTCCTTAATGACAGGTTTGACAAGTATAGTTTGTAGTTTATTTCAATGTTTCAAAAATCCTGCCATTTCACTCTCACTTTTCTTTGTACAAGCTTCTTGGTATATTCATGCAGCATATTCACCCTCTGTAATTTAGCATTGCGTCAAGGTAACCTGGTTATTTCTTTTCATCACCTTTCAAGACAATTGTCCCGATTTCATAAAATGTAGTGTTTCTGACGACAGGAACTCCTTGGAAGTCATAGGAATAAATGAGATCCACAATCATGAGCTATCTAGGGTATGCATATACATGTCCATCGCTCAGTGGAATGGTGTCAGTACGCTGTTAGAACAGGTCTTGTGGTAACAACAACCATTGTCTGAGGTGGTCCTGTAATGGGCATTGAAATGCTATGTAACTACAGGTACTGATAGAACTCTTGATCATGTTATGTGATAATGCGATCCTTGCATGCATATAGGTATACATTTCAGAATCTGCAGTGCACCACTTGACCATTTGCCACCAGTTTGTGTGAAAATGTATTTTTCATGCATGTTAACCAGTATTTAACAGATGACCCCTGTGCACAAGCCAAAAGTGCCACGAGCCAAATGTCACGAGGACACGCGTTATGGCAGGAGCTGTTAAGTCAAGCTTACAAAGTTGTATTTGAAATATGTTCTGGGACGCTTCAGCTCCAATTAAGAAAGGTTGAGGCTTACAGAGGTCTATGCCAGGTTGTCTATCACCTAACAGGGCAGTCTATGACCGTATGCTAATGGAGGAGGAGGAAACAACTTTATTTAACGCATTGCATTAAGCGTTAAGAATGTCCTGGGCCAGGGTCACCAAGGCCAACTGATCATGCAGCTGGTCAGAGGCTAACCAAGCCCACCACGTTGGGGGAGGAGGGTGTGGAAAGTGAGGAGATTGGAGGGCGACAGGGCATGAAAAGATGCAATGCTCCAAGTTTGCATAGTGTTCTGGGCAATTTGGGCATGCAGGGGAATGTATGATTCTGTATAGAAAAGATCGGGCAGGAGTAAGCAGTGTATTTAGTTGTATGCGTCTAAGAATGCGGATTTGCGTGGTAGTGAGAGATTTATCAGGAAGAGGAAGTTTACGGAGTGTTTCTCTAATGTTGTCGTAGTGAACGTTGATTTCTTTTTTGTAGTGAAGGGTAGTGTCCCACGTTGGTGGATAAGGCCAGGGAATCCCAGGCGCCCGGTGTTGAAGTTCGCGGGCGAGGCGATGCACTACCTCATTGCCTGGGATTCCAGCGTGACCAGGAATCCACCTCAGTGTTACAGTGTGGGGACGTAGTTTGGTAAGAGCTCTGTGTAGATCATCGTGTAGTTCTTCAGGAATGCGACCCGTGTGAATGGTGCGTATAGCTTGTATTGAATCAGTGTATATGGTATATCCTGAAGGGTTAGGGGGTGCTTGTGCGAGGTCTTGAATACTGGTAACTATTGGTAGGGTCTCGAGAGTCGCTGTAGGAGGAGGATCTATGTAAGGACCGAGGGTATGCGTCACTACATCGCTACAGCTCTGAATTGAGTAAGCAGCCGCTCCGACGTTAGTTCGTGATGCATCTGTGTAGATGATCGTGGAATCTATCGGGTGAACATGGTTGGAAACGCGAGCGGAACGTCTGCCTGTGTTAGTGTCGGGTGCAACGTTTTTTGGAATGGGGATTATTCCGAGGTTATCCGGGAGCGAAGAAGGAAGGGTAATTATAGAGAGGTCTATAGGTTTGAGTGCAACCTGCTGTAGTATCCAATGTCCTTGTTTGGTGCTAGAAAGACGTGCCATTTGCCGGTCGCGATGTTGTTGTATGAGGTCTCCCAGGGGCAAGAACAGCCCCGTAGAGTATAGGCGCTCCGTGGACGTATGTACAGGGACGTTAAGGGCGGCCTTGTACAATATGTGAAGCGCAACCTCAATCTGATGTCTTTGGCGACAAGTTAGTGTAAGGTAAGGAATCGTATATAAAATTTTGCTAAGTGCTAATGCGTGGACAAGCTGCCTGACTTGACCCTCTCGTAGCCCGGCGTGCTTATTGACTATGCGGCGAACTAGATGCGTAAGCTGATTGCAAACTTTAACGGTTGTAGATACATTGGCCTGATTAGTTGACTCATGGATATGAAGTCCGAGGATCCGGCAGAATGATACACGAGGGATGGGGTGACCTGCCATTGTGAGATTGATCAGCTGGTTATGTTGGCGTTTATAGCGAGTTTTTGCAATCAGCAGCAATTCGGATTTTTCAGGTGCGGGAGATAGCCCTACTTTATCAAGGTAACTAACGACTGCATCGATACCTTGTTGTAGGGTCTCCTCTACTGCTCCAGGAGACCCAGAAGTGCACCAAAGAGTAAGGTCGTCTGCATAGAATGTGTGTTTTAGGTTTGGGATAGACGCTAAAGTACGAGATAGGGGAGCCATTGCAAGGTTAAAAAGGGTGGGTGACAGAATAGCGCCCTGAGGAGTACCACGTGTGAGGGGGAAAGGATCAGATATCGAATCGGGGAGACGGAACTTGGCCGTACGGTCGCGGAGAAATGCTGTGAGGTAGCCATACATCTTTGGACCACAGCCAGTAGAGGCAAGGATGTTTAATAGAGGATCGTGGGCAAGGTTATCAAAAGCTTTTCGCACATCAAGGGCCACTATGGCTTGGATCTGGGAAGTGGGCGGAGGGTCAAATTCGTGCATGAGGAGAAAAAATAGGTCCTGAGTAGACACACCTTTTCGGAAGCCAATTTGTTGAGGGGGAAAGAAATCTATGGTTTCAAGATGAGTCTCGAGCCGATTGAGCACCATCCGCTCCATGGTTTTTCCCAGGCATGATGTTAAAGAAACTGGGCGGAGGTTTTGAAGCGCAGGTTTTTGCCTGGCTTTGGAAGTAGGGTTATAAGTGATTGTTTCCAAGATGCTGGGAGTGTGCTTTCTTCCCAATGCAAGTTTATAATGCTCAGAAAATGTTCTTTGTCCTTGTCAGAGAGATTTAGAATGAGTGAGTATGTAATCTGGTCTTCACCTGGGACTGACTTCCGCTTTAGCTGTTGTAGCGCCCAGTCGAGATCCCAGAGGGTAAACGGCCGATCGAGTTCTACATTGGAAGCACCAGTGTACGGAGTATAAAGGCTGGGTAGGGGAGGAGGAATGTAGAGATCGCGGAGTTGGGCTGTTAAGGCATCCGCGCCTAGTTGAGAATAGTGCTTCTCGAGAGTGGGAACAGGCGCCGGTTGAGGCCCGAGTAGTTCTCTGAGTAAATGCCAGGTTCTTTTTTGATTTAGTGTGCCGTTAATGGTGTTACAAATTTTGTTCCATTGATTGGTGTCAAGTGTAACGCAGTGTTCTTTAACCTGTCGCGTCAATTCGGTGACTCGGTCGGAGAGGCGAGCATTGTTGGGCTGAGTGCGAAGAGTGCGCAAGAGTCGTTTCCGCCTCTTCCAGATGCGTACAAGGTAAGGGTCCGGATTATCTGACGGGGCTGAAGTGCAACTCTCCTGCGTAGCTTGTTTCTGAGCATGTTTGAGTGCTTTTGTCCAGCTCTGAAGACTGCCAGTAGTATGAGAGGTGTCGCGTATAGTGCGAAAGGTATTCCAGTTTGTGTGGGAAATTTTACGTTTACGCGGACGGGTACGGCTAGGGACAGTGACGTTAATAATGTAATGGTCGCTGAGCAATTTTTCATCTGTAACTTGCCAGGTGAACTCTCGCAGTCCGCGGCCCACTGTGAGGTCTGGCATGGTGGATTGTTGGTTCCTGTAACCTCCCCGGGTAATGGAGTTTGGGGTGTTATAAACAGTTAATTGAGCTCCGTTTAATGCGTCGTTGAGTATACGGCCAGGTCGGAAGGTGTGTGGGTAACCCCAGGTAACGTGCGGGCATTAAAATCCCCACCTATCAAGAAGTCGGAGTCTCGAAACAATCTTGAAGTAAAGTGCATTAGCGGTTTGAAAAGCGTGTACTCTGTAGGAGGGTTATAAAAATTTAGAATGGATAAAGGGCGAGATAAGTGATCAGAATACAGTGTAAATGCAATAAGGTGACGTTCAAGACGACTGGGGATTTCAATGGCTTCAAATCGGATGTCCCGACGAATATAAGTGCTCATTAATGGGGCACAGTCGCTGTCATGCGCTGCATGCAGGGCACGGTAGCCCGGAATACCTTTAAGAGCACGCGATTCTTGAATGAGAATGACGTGGGGCTGCGAGGGTAAAGTCAGGAGCCATTGGATAAAGAGTGTTCGATTGGTACGCAGGTTTCTGCTATTCCACTGTACAATGTGTATGTGATTGTTCCCTGCCATTCTTAAGCTACGTTAGCGCGCTTCTCGGGAGGGACAGAAGAGGATGCAGCAGTTGCTTCAGGGGATGTAGATGGACGGGGCCGTTTAAGAGAATGATTTAGGAAATCCATGCGTTCGTCATCCTGCAGGAGATTGCTAAGGAGGGTATGCATTAGTTCGAATGCTTGGCGAATGGCGGAAATTTCTTCTGCAAGGTACCAGATAATAGGGTCATTTCGATCTTTTATGTGGCGCATATAATTCTCAGATGTGATAACTGGTGTGGAATTGGAAGATGTATAAGAGAAAGGTTTGGGAGGGGAAATGGGAAGTGGCGGGCTCGGCTTACCCGGTGGTGGGAGCGTAGCTGGCTTGAGAAGCGGACGTGGGGCAGCTGGCAGTTCTTGAACTTCTTGATGCCAGACATTGGTCCGAGGGGGTGGTGCCGTCTCTTGATTTGCATGTGACAGAGGGGGGAAGTCCTCGCGAGTCGGAGGATGATGGGGTGGCGTATTCTTCTTGCCAGGGTGACCAGAAATTTTTTGTCGCGTAGTCAATAGTCGCTTTGTAGTGGGACGCAGGGAATTAGATGGCTTTTTCTGTTCTTGGACAGAAGGTTCCAGCTGTTCCCTGAGACTCTTCCTTCGGTCATATGCAGCCTTGTGGCTCTTTTGGTCTTGTTGTTTCTGTACAGGGCAGGTGAGGTCAAAAGTTGGGTGGGTTCCACCGCAGTGGAAGCAATAGGCGGAGCAACGATGTGGTTCATCTTGTTGGCTGAGCTGGGCTGAGCAGGTGGGGCACCGTTGATATGTCGGAGAGTGAGGGCAGTTCAGCAGCCGATGACCATATTCACGGCACCTGCTGCACTTCAAAGCATTTGGTCTTTCAGTATATCTGAGATAACAGAGACCTGAATTAAGGAATTAGTAATTATGTTTGTAGCAAAGGGCATGTAAATTAACGGGAATCCACAGTGGGATCTGCAGACAAGAACCATTAATGCTGGCACACCATACCCTTACAGGTGGAGATTAGGAGTCTCCCTAATTTTTTTTCTGCTCAAAGCTTGTCATTTCCTTCGTTCTTCCAGATGAGAAAGATGTGAAAATGATAGCATCAAAAATTCCAGAGACCATCGTTAACAAGGATGCTGATCCCAACAACGTAGAAAGGAACTTCAGAGAAGATGGGTGACTAGTAATGCTGGCAACAGTTGAAGCTAAGTGGAAAGACATGAAATTGAAATGCAACATATACAGAGATATGTTGCGAGACGACCAGTCTGTGGTGTGCGACATCTATCTCCGTTAGTTTCATCAAGTGATTGGACAAAGCAGATGGGGCTTGTGGTTTTGTGATAAGTGCAGTGTAGTAGCATAGATGCAACCTTGCCCATTAATAATTGGAGTGGAGTAAGTGCATTGTTTTGTTTTTGTAAGATGTTCATGGTTTCCATGCAAACATTATGAGAAATGTTTTCCTAAAGAATGTTTGCTGAAATGTGAATATAATGTGCAATAAAACTAGTGTTTTCTTGCTATTTACTTTTCCTTGTATACATTAGTTCTGTGAAGAAAACCACCGGCTAGAAGGAAATGTAATGGCATGCATTTTGATACTTGGCCCCGTTATGCTGGCTCAGTAGTTAGAGTGCTTGGCTGCTGAACCGAAAGATGCAGATTTGGTTCCAGCCACAGCAGGGGTATTTCAATAGAGGCGAAACAATAGGCCGTCATGCACCGTGCAGTGTCAGTGCATGAAAAGAACCCCAGGTGGTTGAAATTATACCGGAGCCCTCAACTACTGTGTTCCTCATAGCCGTAGTTATTTTGGGATGCTAAACCAGATATATATCACATCATACTCTGAGTAAGATGCTATTCATGGTCAGTTAATCATACACAAAATGATCAATTTTTTTCTGCATGGTACAGCAGCTGTTGTACAATTTTACTTTAGCCTTCATGAAGAATATCACACTGGCTCCACATGGCCTTCTGTTGACCATTGATATGCGTCACAATCACACACCCGAGTATGTATTTGTCTAACGGCACCTATGCATGCAAGGAGGGGACCGTTACTTTCCATTTGTCAGAACTGAAATGCACGATCCACATCATTTCTGTAATTCAACTGCCTGCTATTTGAACTGTCCAGCATTGATGCAAGTTTCAAAGAACTGCAATTATCAAATTAATCCAAGCAGGAAACCATGCCAAGAACTGCTTCGGTTTCATCTTTAACAACTGTTTGAGAACTAAAATTAGCCAAATGTTGCAAAACATAGATGAGAGGTTACAAAATCTAAAAAACAATGCAGCCTACCTGTGGCATGTAGGGTTTCACATCCTAAAGTGATATATGTAGCTATGAAAAATACCGTAGTGGAGAGCTCCAGACTAATTTGACTGCCCGGGCTTTGTACTTTACGTTGACATCTTGCAAAAAACAGAAGCATTTGCATTTCACCTGCACCAAAGTGCGACTGCCATCACTGGCATTAAACCTCACGACCTTGGGGCAAGTAGCCGAACGTGCCACTAAGATGTCGCAGCGTCTACGTACATGCTATACACGTCAACCTTTCTAGCATTAAAGCTGTCACATACATGGCAGATATTCATGTTCAGCTTTGGACTGACAAGTTTAAAAGTGTACTATTTGTGTTTGTCTAGCATGAAAAACAAAGGAAACTAAGGAAAAACGAAAAAAATGAACATATGTTGAAAAAGCACTAGTCATTAACACATAAAGCATATTCGTTCCTTTATTAATGATAAACTGGCCTTCAACAATAGTACAAAGCCTGAACATTTAGGAAGTGCTGTTCCAGGGAGCTATTTTAGAGAAACCTGAACCATTTCACCTGTAGTAATGCGCATCCCGGCGGTGTGGGCTGGGCACTTATTTTTCGGTCCGCTCCAACATGCGAAAACTGCATCATGTGCATTCCCATTTTCCGAGTTTTGAGCTCTGTAGTGCAGGCTAACAAATTGTCGATGACTTATTTTCGTCTGATTGTTGCACAGCGCGTGTAAATAAATTACCACTGCACCTAATAAACACTGACATGCACGTGCAACATCGCCGATCACAAGCGGATACACTGATGTCCGTCCGGACATCGGCGCACTCATCACAGCAATCTTCGTAGTCTTACACAGCACTCTAGTAGGTAGTAATCCGTACATCACAGCATCTCACGGTAAGCACAAACCGCACCTCCAACAAACACGAATGACGCGATGCTTGGGCTAGAGACACGCCGGCGGCACCCAGCTTTTTCAGCGCCGCTTGTATATGTACTACGTAGAACTTGCAGCACCAAACCTCAATGCGAGCAGAAAGCGATGCGTTACGTGACGCATCTCATCACAGATGGAAGTGACGAAACTTTGAAGAATCAAAACTACATAACTACATAACGACCGTCGTAGACGTTAATCCACATGATAACGAGGACCAAATGAGCGGGCATGCGGGCCGTGGGCTGGCCGTCAACACCGCGATTACATGCGCTTGCGCTCTGGTCGTGCTTGCCACCCTGCCGCGGTCCAACTCACGTAAACCTATCATCATGCCATCACGTAGTATATCACCCATTCTAGGCACTATTCTTGCCACTGTACTATTCTTTGTAATTTCACATTTCCCCCACGCATGTAGTACATACTTCTTGCACCTCGCATGTACACCTCATACCAACTTCGATTTGGCTACATATGGCTACCATGTTGTTGCTACCAACGTTACTAGTTGCTACAACCACATCTGGGGATTTCGGATCCGTCCGGCTTTCCCGACGGATCCCAAGGCCCATATCGGAGAAAAATGCGTTGGGTCCGTCGGAAGAACCCTACCGATCGGGTCCGTCCGCCGTACCTCTGAAAAATATTTCCCGGATCCGTCCGTCGTATCCCGAAGAAAAACGCGCTGGGTCCGTCGGACGTACCTTTAAGACCATCGATCGGGTCCGTCCGACGTACCTTTAGCCACAGCCTAAATCAAATGCGAAGTAGGTGCGTAGCACTGCTTATCCCTGCTATATTTTTCATGCATTTTGCACTTTGTTATGCTTCGTTTTGCATGATCACGCTTGGCACATTTCCTCATCCTTTGTGCTTATATATGTTCTTGCGCCGTGTAGCTGCAATATCAGTATGGGGGGGGGGGGGGGGGGACTAGCCTGCCACCGAATTTTGCACTCGCCACCGCTTCGGTGGTGGACAACGGCTGTTGTTGCGGCGCGCGTCTTTCTCTCCATCTTTCTTTCTTCTCTATTACTCTCTGTCTGCATAAGGCAGCGGAGGTGGCTCTGCTACAGAGCCAGTAGCAGGCCCGTGTATTTTCTTTTCCTTCTTCCCACAGCCACAAAAGTCGCGTAATGCGGGTGTCACCACCTTCTCTTTCAAGTTCACGGCGACACAGAGAGGGAGCGGCTTGTGCTGCAGCTGCGTGACCGCTCCGCCGCCTCAATGCCGAGCCGCGCGACGCGCGGCCAAGTTCACGAAAAGTCAGCGGCTTCGGACAGACAGACAGGAATTAAGAGGCAGTGTTAAAGGTGCTTGGCGTCTTATACCCTTAGGGTCCCCCTAATTTTGTTTGGCACAAGTGGAAAGGGTAGAGCTGCTGCTCCAGGAGGCTATGCCTGAGTCTTCGTATTGCAAAGAGGAAGTCGTGTTAATAAAGGACGTGAACCAGAGACGAGCGACGGCCCTTAATTCAAATGCAGACAGAACGTAAAGGCCGCTGTAAGGTTGCTTTTTGGCGTGATCCGTCGTCCGTCAGCAATTTCGCCCGCATGTGCTGATCCGCAAGGCGACCGGATTGCAGGCGATGTCTCCGGCTCCTCTTCTCGATCACGCCGCCGCCGGGGAAATACGGCCGCCAGCGGTGCGAAGCGAAATGACAAGCGGAGTGTGGTTGTTGCTTTGCCGCAAAAACCAGTAATACTTAGCGTGCATGGCTAATACTGGTGTTCCTATCGACTGTGAAAATTTCCCGTTAAGTTGGATCATCTGCGCTACTGTTTGCGCTGAGCTGAAGAGCGATCTTTCAACCGATGAAATGTACGTACGTAGGTACGTAGTACGTATACGTGGCACCTGTTTCGCGATGTTTGTGATTATCGCAAGAGTTTCTAATACCCGCGAGGTTCTTCACGTCCGACGGCTCCTCAGCGCATCGAAAAGTGCCGGTGCATGTGTTGCGAAAGTGTTTACGATTTGAGGGACTGCCTCCTAGCAAGAACTGTGCATGTTTGCAAATTTCGTCACACACTTTGTTTTCCTGATGCTGAAATTAACTTGGTGACTGTTTTCCTGATGCTGAAATTAACTTGGTGACAGCTAGTCTGGCACCCGTTCCGCTGATCGCAGTGACCGCGACAGAAACGAGCAAACGACGTTGTTTCCGCGACGTATCGATCGCATATATGTGTTGATCGCGGTTCATATGTGTGCTGTGCTTGAAAAATGCCGTGCGTGCGCCGAGCCCTTCGAAAACGACACTGTGCACAAAACGACCTTAGCTGCACGGCTTTCGGGCTACTTGCCACTATTCTGCGGTTTGCGCTTTGTGCTGATATGGGTGCTCGACGGTACTGTGTAACTTTCACGTCACTGTCACTTCCAGAGTACCTTCCTGTTTTTTTAATTCCTGCTAGCTATCTGCACCTATGTCTACAATAAGTATCTGTGCGATGAATCGGTCGACTGAACACAACTGTGTGTGATGGGCTAAACGCTTTATCACCACATCGGGTCTTTTTTTAAGAAAAATATTTGGACGTGGTGTCAAAAATGTATAGTATGCAACTGTGCCTCATGATATGGACCCTTTAGTGTACCTAAGGCATGTTGAGCATAAAAAATAATGGTTTAGAGAGAAAAAAATTGAGGAAATTATTGTAATTACAATCTGCTTTCTTCCTGCATAAATTTATACTTTATACTGGCTTTATACTGACATGATGCTGTTATGGAGTTGCGCACATTACATCTCGTACTTGTTGCTTCTACAGTGCTACTCTCACCAGACTACTCTCCCCAGGCTACATGCCAACTCAGTTTTATTTGTATTGAGTAGCTATTCAGCGCATTTCTTTGCTAAGGTGCACCAGTTCAGATATTTCCGATGCCATCAAAATCGGATGTCGTCGTGTTAAGCTTTATCACATGGTTATTAGTTCTATAATGCTAATGTTGATCCATTCTGAAAGCTCTGAAGCATGGACGAAACATGTTTCATGACTTGTTGACACTGAGGTCACATGTAACTTAATCTGATTTCCTTTTCTGGTTGAATTGGATTAGCTGTTTGCATTCAGATTCACTGCTCTGCTTTGCACCTGTGCAAACTGTTACCGTAGCATTGCAGGATAAGGTTATAACAGAATGGTTACAATCTAAGCGGGCAGCTTAATTCATTTTGTGCAATGACTAGCAAATGAGCTGCCAAGCCTTGCAGTGAACATAAGAAAGTGGTTTGGGAACCAGAGAGTGTGAGCTGAAGGACTCAATGTGCCTCACAGCCGTGTAATTCAGCCTGTTTTACTTTCCTACGCAAATACAAAGAGCCTTAAAAACCCCCACACACATATAAACCTTGGTACCACAGTGACAATTTTGTTTGCTGGCATTGCTGTGCTTATTAGGCTCTTGGTTATTGTCCAAACAGCAAAATTCCATGGCATTGAAACAGTAGCTGTTCTTTTTTCACTAAGATAAATTTATAGCTAAATAAAGCTGAACTGCCAGTAAAACTAGAGCACAAATTTCTTAATATAACATTTGCCAGAAAGCTTACATTCTTGCCACACATAAACCAGCTAAAGAAAAAGGCCTCTCAAGAAAAAGGACTCTCAAGAAAACGGTGTGGCTCTGATGGGACTTGCCTTTTTTCATATATACCGCTCTGTAGGGCACTCCTGTTTAGATTATGGATGCATTGTCTGTGGCTCCACTAGACCATCATATTTAAAAAGACTGAACCCAGTACATAACTTAGGCCTTCGACTGTCAGCCGGGGCATACAGAACGACCCCTGTAAGTAGTCTGTATGTGGAAACTGATGAACCTACGCGTACATATTAAAAATAAGGTCCCTCCTGCACCATCCAGAACACTATTCAGCAACAAACCTCATGCTATCAGACCACTAATCCTTCGCTTTGAAGATATATGCAGATAGATAGGTGGATTTATTTAAAGGAAAAGCAGATAGGTTGGCCGGAATAATTAAAATCTGGCCTGCTACTCTGCACTGGGGAAGGGGAGGGGGAGAAGAAAGATTATGATGGGTGACGATGTGGGAGAAGGCATATGAAATATATATACAGGCACAGTAGCTTGCCTCACAAGCACGAATCAAGCCCGCTGGCGCACAAAAAACGGCAAAGAGCACGCACTGCCTGGACACCCTTGTATACCCTTGTCCTGCCAAGCGCCCAGCAGCAGTTTCTCCGACAAATGCCTCTTGTCCAAACGCTTCAAGGAAGCGGCTAGCACACTTCTTTCGCCCGCATACTCTGGGCACACCAATGATATATGGTCCACAGTCTCTGGGATGCCACAAGTTGAACATTCCGGCGAGTCCACCTGTCCAATTAAATGCAAGTACTTGCGCGTGAAAGCTACGTTTTAACGAAGTCTATGTAGCAAGCATGCCTGATGACGCAGAATAACACGCGGAACAAAAATTTCAATTTTCGATCGAGCCTTTTTAGACGAATGCTACAGCAGTAAGCTGCTGTAGCATTCTTCAGTAAGAAGGCATGTCGTATCCGCTCTTGAAAAAGGCAAAGCTGTTTCGTAAAGCCGTAATAAAGAGCGCCTTTTCTTCACCATAGTAATATGTTTCGACCACGATTTCATCAATATTTGGAAGTGCAGTCACTTTTCTGCCGCTAAAAATAAACCTTCACGCCGTAGGTATATCGATGTCGATGACGCAGCTTGTTGCAATCTCTCACGTAGTTGTGGGCGCGCCGAACCAGAAGCCCAGATGCAGATGTCGTCAGCATATGCACTGATGTGAATGTGGAACTCCACGACTGACCTGATAGCGGGTAGTATCTCCTTCAGGCGTCATGTAAACAGACCGGCCACTGAGATAGCTCACAATCCACAAGTGCAGTTGGCCACCAACTCCCACGTCGTCAAGTCCATCAAGAATAGCATCATGGAGGACATTGTCATATGCCCCCTTTATATCTAAAAAGACAGCAACTACTAGTCGACTGTGACGCTTTTCGTGTTCTACTGTCGCCACAAGGTCGATATATCTGTATACCATACCATAATCCCAAAATATCTTACTGGGAAAGGTTTAAAAATATCTGCGATTATCAAAGAGGGAGAAACGACCTGCGTCCTGCCTCTGCATATGGCCTGCGTTTGCTGGCCTTCGTCACCTTTGATTCTTCCCCACAAGGCAGCAGTGCAGGCGAAAACTTCTCTTGCTTGCCAGACTGCATCTCCGCGCTTCAAATTGTTCCAGAAGAGACCTGCCTGTCTTTGCATGCTTCGAGAACAAAGGGCAAAAAGCGGAAATAATTTCGTGACTAAGCAGTGTATCAAAGGCAGAGATGTTTTTCATCAATATTTCAAAGCGCAGAGCCTCTCGAATGTTGATTTCGCAGTCTTAACACGGACTATTGTCCGCATAACCGGTTTCTTCGGAACTGCCTCGGCCCAATCGGTACCTTTACCGCTGAGTATGATGCCGCCCTCCAGGAGGCGACACAATGCTGCCAGTTTCGCTTTTTTTTTCTTGTGTACCAATTATTTTGTCTTCAGCTTTGAAGCCGGGATCATAGGTTGGCCCATCATAGCAACATTTCCCTGAATGCAGAGGCAGCACGCATCATTTGTGTCCGCAATGCTTTCGTCACGTGGGTGCCACAGGAAGCTAGGCGCAGCCAAGCTGCAAAAGCATATGAAATTTTCACCTTAACCCATTTCACTTTGTTCTCTAACGAGCCGATGTATGCGAGAGTTTCTGGATGCAACAAACTGCGTCGCTTACTCTAAAGAAATTTCTGGTCGAGGTAATTAATGCTCTTGGTGCACGTCGAAGCCTGAAATAAAAGTGCTTCTACTAATGATGTCGACTTCACTACGCAGCTATTCTTTTCTTTTTGATTGAGGTTTCTCTACTCCATTTCAATTTCTATTCCATTTCAATTTGTCATGAAGTTTGTGCGTCAGGGCATGATATGGAGTTAAGGGGAAATTTACGTCGACGTACAAGCGTTGCCTTTAGAACAGATGCCAATCTCGCTGCACACCTGAAATTGGCCACCTATAGGTGCATAGCCTGAAACCTAAATGGTTAGACACCATCTTGAAAACTGCGCCAAGTACGGTTTCGTGACACATTTGATACAAAAACATAGGCGTAGTGTGCCCAAGGACTGCTTTTCTGCTTGCATGCATGCGGCCCCTGCATGCATGCAATTTATGAAATCGAGTTGTTCGGCTGTCGCCTGATGTGTCGAGGCCAGTGAGGAATTCCGGCAGGGATGAGGGCAGGCACGGCGTGAAATCTAGAAGACGCAGCCTCGTCTACATGACCATGAGCACGGGAAAGGGTTACCGCAAATATATGGACGAGGACAATGGAGGTGTTTTTTTTTTTTGATGAAGGAGTGCACAATCATCAATGGCGTAGGGTAGGGTCCATTCAAGGCACATGGCTCAAATGGCCGGCGGGATTCAAGCTTTAACACAACGTATGTATTAACGCATCGGAGTAGACGTGCTGCTTGGGGGGCGGCTGTACGGACAGTGTGGGCTGTAGGAAGCAAGGTAGTGGCCAATACAAAGTGAACGCATCTTGGACAGCAACCCGCTAAGTGCAGAAGGAAAATTGAGGTTACGCGAATTAAAACCTAGACATCCAAGTGTAGGATTATATGGACAGTAAACTGCTGTCGTATCTCACAGCCCTGGATGGTAGCATCTACGTGTGTATCTGTTCAATGATTCATTCGCGAAGAGACGATGCCGCATAAGATGTGTTTGGTCGGTATAGGGTTCATGTTGTTCAGGTGGATAAAGTTCATGCAGGAAGGAATGGTATGGCATAAGTGAGCATAAATACATTGCGCCAGAGTCTTTGGAGTGCTGGAGTCCTGACGATCTCACTGAGTGATCTTTATATGCTGAAATGGCTCATGGTAAATGAGGCACTGTTGTAGATCCACGTTCACAAAATCTGCGAATTGGGGGTGAGCGTTACCGGACTTGAAAACAATGCGCCTGATCAGGGCCAGTGTCTGCATCCCCTGCACATGGCCCTTTTTTCGACAGGTGGATTGACTACTCCGGAAATTTAACTGTCCACTATTCTTACCGATTGTTGAGACGTTCATCACTGTGGCATCAGAGCTAAAGTCAGCATCTTTTTTTTTCAGAACTGAAAAAAGTATTTGCGGACGAGCTGCACCAAATTATATGTTATTCGAACGATCTGGAGAAAGGATCTGGTGTGATCTATGGTTGCCCCGTCCACGCAAGGTGAGAAGAAATTGCTTTCAATCCTCTATGCCACGCACTACCTTGGCAATGGAGCCGCTAACGTAGCGCGGAGGAGAGGGTGTTCGTGTTCGCGCTATGCATGGTTTGACGCATAGTGCGAATGCCTGCGAGAAGGAAATATGCATGTGCACCTCTTCTTGGGCTGGGGTGCCAGTACTCCGCTCTTTACGCGTGTTCTTAACACGGCCAGTCACCGATACCAAACTCCACATTCTTCTGTGCGTTAGGCCATAGCTTATACAGTTCGTTGGGCCGACAAGCCGTTGGCGTCGTTGTATAGTTGTCGCCTCAGCGTATCGGAAATAGCTTTAAAGTGAGCACCGGAGAAATGAGCTAGCCTGAGCGTTGCTGCTGCCCACGGTATATCGCACGCCCGTTGTAGATATTTCATATTGCAGAAATTATGATAGCAGATGCGTCGTTGACGGCACTGTGTAGCGAGGTGCGCATGTTAATTATTTTTAAGGCGAAAGCATTTCTGGGCTCATGGTGAAAATATCGCGCCGGCAACCTTTGTCCGCAGATTGTCAGCGAGTTTCCACGAGGGACAGGTGCTATGTTTCTCCATTCCAGCAGCGGCGTTCGGGCTTTCCTGTTTCTCCTGTGTTGTTTTATGTGTCTGACTTTCTCAATTTTTTTCTGCTGCGTTTTGTAGATTGCAGCAATTCGTATCCCTTTTATTAACTGCGCAGGGCTGCCTCTCTAGGAAAATGGTTAGTTAGACTCGATGTCTTGGGATGACGTGTAATGTATAGCCTTAAGAACAGACGCCAATCTCGCTGCACACCTGGAATTGGCCCCCTATAGGTGCATAGCCTGAAAGACTACAAGACTTATGCTAAATGTGACCCTAAATGGTTAGACACCATCATGAAAACTGCGCCAAGTACGGTTTCGTGACACGTACTTTGATACATAAACATGGGCGTAGTGTGTATGTACTGTATGTATGTATGTATGTATGTATGTATGTATGTATGTATGTATGTATGTATGTATGTATGTATGTATGTATGTATGTATGTATGTATGTATGTATGTATGTATGTATGTATGTATGTATGTATGTATGTATGTATGTATGTATGTATGTATGTATGTATGTATGTATGTACGTACGTACGTATGTATGTATGTATGTATGTATGTATGTATGTATGTATGTATGTATGTATGTATGTATGTATGTATGTATGTATGTATGTATGTGCGTGTTTCATCGCACACCCAGCCTTTCGCACACCGAGGGGGTTTGCTTTTAAGCCGTATATATTTTCTTTAACAATCATGGAAGCCCTAGCCATTAGAGAGGGTAGGACGAAAAGTCTTCTTGGCTTCAGCAGGTTTGGGTCATTGGCTCTTAAAACGCATTCTTCTGTGTCCGGGTTGCAGCGAGTACCTGCTGTACTTCTCGAATGATGTCCGAGAGCATCAGCACTTGGGGCTGCGGTGATGATGGCATTAACCGCCGCAGGTCTTTTCGGAACACATCGTATGTTAAGTAGCTGGAGAAACAAATCACTGCCGAAATAACTCTCCTGTAATTGAGAGTAGATGCAAGCATGAAATTGGCCTATTACCTGGTCTTTCCTGGGAGTTGGCTTCATTTTTCGACTTAAGCACTCTTCAAAACGATCTCGTTTGCTACAATACACGCTTAGTGGCTTCCCCGAAAATGCGGCGGCACACGCCGCGGCTGCCTTGTGAGGTGGAATGTCCACAATTACTTCATCCTTACTCGACCATGGGCGGGCAAGACACCCCTTCTCTTGCCCTTATGGACTATACTCTGACCAGAATGAGGATATGTTTTTTCTCCTCATATGCACATTTGTGCACATTCATGCACCCGAAGACCTTTCTAGGCTCTTGGTGAAATTCTCGCATTAGCGAGATTTGTCCGCGAGAAGTGTCTGGCACAGAGTGTTCTCGCACAGTTAATTGAAAACATTGTTTCTTAGAAACAAAATAACAAAAAACATTCTCGTCGAGACACTCGCTATTTACAGCTGCACATACCCAGGTAAACAAAATGTGAATAACAGAATCAAACATGTTACGGTTTCGACTTATGCTGTTTGATGCCAGATCATGTTATAAAATGGTAGAAGCACCTTCTTGAGCTTTCCAATGCTCTTTCCTCATCAGTGAAACTGATGAGGAAACAAAGCAAGGAATACTACATCAAGCTTAATGCAGAATCTGAGGGCAACACCAACAAACTTTGCGGATTCACTAATACCTTCCTTTCGGTGAGAGCTTAAATTTGAGCCTCTACGTATGCAAAATACAGGTCGTGCTGGCAGAGGACAAGGAGGGACAATGGATTCTCCAGGGAAGTCGACCGACCGGGGAATGCCCGCAGGCATAGGACAGCCGGGCATCCAGACCATGGCGGGTGAGTGAAAAGGGCGTAGACCCTGTCTTAATCATTTAGTCAACACTACCGATAAAATTATACGAATGCCGAAAGATCGTGAAATGACCAGCGAACCCTGCGTCTTGCTGTCCCGGAGCTGTCTCCGCCAACTGAAGGGCCCAAGAAGCTAGCTTATTTATTGCTTCCGCAATTATCAGCTGCTGCACATTTTACAATCTTTTGTCACCCAACAAATGGTAGTGACAGAAAATTCTGCGAGCACGTCCAACCAACTACGGGATAAAGCGAAATGCTCGAATTAGGAAAAACCTTGAGGTGTGGTTTGAACGTCCTTTGCAGTTAGAAGTTGGGGAAAGTACTCCGCCGCTCGCACCCGCTAAGTGATGCCGCAAAAGGGTTTGCCGCCTCTCTCGCTCCTTGGTGGACTGTCCTTTCGCGGCTCACTTACATACAACCACAACTTGAAGCAGACAAACATTGCAAGGTTACAAGCAATTCAGAGGGGAACATTATTCTTCTTTTGGGAAATATTTGAGTGGGCAGCATAATCCTTTTTTTTGTGTCTAGTCGGAAATAAGCGTCAGCATTCCTAGAAGCAGCCATCTATTAATTAGCGCAAATTTTGATGTTTCTTTAAGGGAGCCCTCCCATCTCTTAGAAATTGTCGACAAGCCAAATGAACCAAGGATCGCTTCTCTTCTCACGCTTCTATCTACACCTTCTCTGCGCCCAGCTTCTCGAACGCTTCGCCGCCAAGCTCGTTATTTTTCCATCCGCGACGGCATCCTTTACTGCCGAAATTACAGGCGTAGTGTTCCCCGCGCTCGCTGCTTTGGGATGTGTTAGGTGCTTCAAGACTGACGGAATACAAATATTCGTAGCATGGGTATACGAAGAACTTTGACAAAATTCTTCATGTCCAAGGCACAAAAAATTGGGGAACATTTAAGCTGCGCTTAAAGGATCCCTTGTGGAACCTCACTTGCGTACTACCAACGCTGTACTGCTTGCCTGTTCACTAATACCTTCCTTTCGGTGAGAACTTAAATTTGAGCCTCTACGTATGCAAAATACAGGTCGTGCTGGCAGAAGACAAGGAGGGACAAACGATTCTCCAGGGAAGTCGACCGACCGGGGAATGCCCGCAGGCATAGGACAGCCGGGCATCCAGGCCATGGCGGGTGAGTGAAAAGGGCGTAGACCCTGTCTCAATCATTTAGTCAACACCACCGATCAAATTATACGAATGCTTCAACGAGTTAAACATCGAAACTACGGCATTAGGGAGCGAGACGCACTGCAGCTAGTCAACGCATTCATTATCGCTCGCATTACCTACGGCACGCCATACCTTCCGCTTCACAAGCAGGAGCTCAATCAGAACACTCTTGCTAGAAAAGCAGTCAAGACAGCCCTGGGGCTTCCCCAATGCACGTCTACTGACCTTGGTAGATCTTTGGCAGATCGCAGTCGACAGAGTATATTGCCATGCACTCCCTATTCGCCGGGTTATACTCATAACACCATTGAAGACTTGCATGAAGCACATTGCAATGCCCAAAATAATTGTCAACATTGTTATTGCGCTCGTGCAGCTGCTCGCTGAGGCTTCGACAGGCCTGTGCTACACTCTCCTTATAGCATGGAAGAGGAAACAACACCACCTGTTTCGAACATATGCTGTTTGGGGCGGTATGCTATATTTAAGCTCGTTATCTCAAGTGGAGGTAAGGTACTTACAAGATACTTACAAGAGTATCGATCTGAGTGTTGATACTTTGAAATTTGTATAAGATATAGGCGTGTTCAATTTTAAACGTAATTTTCTCAAGAGGACGGCGACTTTTGCCTGCCGTCAGGCATGATCACCGAAACAGTTTTACTCTAGTAAATGTATACTCAGAATAATTAGTGTTTACACTGAGCGCTGTGCTGAGGCTGAGCGCACAATAAAGGCTGCGTTTCTGTTCTGTATTAGAGCCGTCTGTATATTAAACTTGTGCAAACTACAGGTCGTGATGGCAGAGGAAAAGGAAGCCGTCCCCAAGGGGCGCAAATCTCCAGAGAAGTGGAAAGGGCAGGCGGTGAACAGCCGGGCCACCAGGCCATGGCGGGTGAGTGAAATGGGCGTAGACCCTGTTATATCTGGCTTTAAACCTGGAAGTGGGTAGAAGCAGCATCATGACTCGTGTTCGTCATGCGATTCTTTTGTCGACATGCCGATTGTCGATTGTCGACATGCCAAATGAAGCAAGGCAAGACCCTTGGATCGCTTCTCTTCTCGCGCTTCTATCTAACCTTCTCTGCGCCCAGCTTCTCGAACGCTTCGCCGCCAAGCTTGTTATTTTTCCATCCGCGACGGCATGCTTTACCGCAGAAATTACCTTTTTGACGGACGCAATTTAAACTTAGGCGTAGTATCCTCCGCGCTCGCTGTTTTGGGATGTAAGTGACTGCGCGCGCAGTACTCCAAAGCTTGAGCAGATTCGCTCTACATTACAGCAGTTCGCAGTATTCCAAATCTTGAGCAGATTCGCTCTACACTACAGCAGTTCAGAGCCTCCGCAGAACCGAACGTGATGTGAAAGTCGCCGCCTTCGTTTCGGTGTGAAGTGGCTCATTCTGTGTGCACCACATATACCATTCAAAAATTCACAAAATGAACGCGCTGGCACCCAGCATGCCGCATCGCTCAATCATGAATTTTCATGCATGTATACTTTTCGTCGTTGCAACTCGCTAGTGCCTCGCGGCACGCATGTTTACAGGCCAGCTTGCAATCTAGCGATTTTCAACGATACAGTCAGTAAGGTATACTGACTGTATCGTCGTTGCAACTTTTCGTGGTTGCAACTCGCGAGTGCCTCGCGGCACGCATCTTTACAGGCCAGCTTGCAATCTAGCGATTTTCAACGATACAGTCAGTAAGGTATACTGACTGTATCGTTGAAAATCGCTAGATTGCAAGCTGGCCTGTAAACATGCGTGCCGCGAGGCACTCGCGAGTTGCAAAAGTCATCACGTTCGGTTCTGCGGAGGCTCTGAACTGCTGTAATGCTGTAACTTCGACAAAATCCTTCATGTACAAAGGCCAAGGCACAAAAAATTGGGGAACATTTAAGCTGCGCTTAAAGGATCCCTTGTGGAACCTCACTTGCGTACTACCCACGCTGTACTGCTTGCCTAATCACTAATACCTTCCTTTCGGTGAGAACTTAAATTTGAGCCTCTACATATGCAAACTACAGGTCTTGCTGCCTGAGGACAAGGAGGGACAAAGGACAGGGGAATGCCCGCAGGCATAATACAGCCGGGCATCCAGGACATGGCGGGTGAGTGAAAAGGGTGTAGACCCTGTCTCAATCATTTAGTCAACAGTTCAGTTCAGTTCAGGCGTTCAGTCGTGTCCGACTCTTCGTGACCCTATGGACCATGTCACGCCACGCTTTCCGGTCTCTCACTATCTTCTTAACATCACATAGCTTCATCTGCAATGCCTCGAGAATGCCATCTAACCATCGCGTTCGCTGCCTACCCCTTCTCCGGCGACCCTCAACCTTTCCCAACATCAAATCTTTCTCCAGCGACTCCTCTCTTCTCATCAGATGACCAAAGTAGCTGAGCTTTAACTTTAGAATTTGACCCTCCAATGAACAGTCAGGGTTTATGGTCGACAATATCGACTGATTTGATCTTCTGGCAGTCCAAGGAACTCTTAAGAGTCTTCGCCAGCACCACAATTCAAACTCGTCGATTCTTCGGCGGTCAGCCTTTTTCACAGTCCAACTCTCGCATCCATACATCACAACTGGAAAGACCATAGCACGGGTTATACGGATCTTGGTTGGCAGACTAATGTCTCTGCTCTTTACTAGGCGGTCAAGGCTAACCATTGCTCTCTTTCCCAGAAGCAGGCGTCTCCTAATTTCATGGCTGCAGTCTCCTTCCGAGGTAATCTTGGCGCCCAAGAACAGAAAATCTGTCACAGCTTCCACTTCTTGTCCATTGATGCTCCAGGACTTGATAGGGCAAGACGCCATGATCTTCGTCTTTTTAATGTTTAGTTTAAGCCCAAACTTCTCACTCTCTTCTTGTACGCGCATCAGAAGTCTCTTGAGATCCACTTCACTTTCTGCCATTAAAGTGGTATCATTTAGTCAACACTACCGATCAAATTATACGAATGCTTCAACATCGAAACTGCGGCATTAGGGAGCGAGACTCACTGCAGCTGGTCAACGCATTCATTATCGCCTGCATTACCTATGGCACGCCATACCTTCCGCTTCGTAAGCAGGAGCTCAACCCCGGGGAGCCAGGTACATTGAGATGTGCATTAACGCTCCATTTGGCAGAGACTGCCAACCATGGGTTTTCCTTTGAGGTGGAAGGGTGTTGTGGGTATGGAACCCATCCGTGGCCCTTGGATCATAATTTAGACACTCTTCCCCTGGACTATGCAGGCAGTTGCTACGATTTGCTTCAAGGATGATTTCGATCTGTTTTGAGGGCTTTTTCACATACTATAACAGTGCTTGGCGCCTTAACCGCTGTGTGCTCGTCGGCAAATTTGTATGCACATAGCCAACTTACGCCAGGAGCATAAAGAGCAGTTCTCAAATATGCCTTCAAGTTGATTGCTGTTGGCTGTTTCAGCAAAACATGATGTTCATTGCTTTGGTATCTCGCAGTCGACAGAGTATATTGCCATGTATTCCCTTTTCGTCGGGTTATACGACTCCACGAGACCACATTACATGGCCTAGCCCAGGTTAGAACGGCGAAACTACTGAGTTTTATAATTTCTTGGGGCAGCTCGCGAAGCCTTTCACCGACCTTGTGAATATTGGGCTCCTGTGTGAGGGGATGCTTTAAAATACTAGAAGGAATGACTACGAGCTCATAGCCAACACTAGTCCTCCCGATTAGCTTTCCTTTCAGATATTATAGGTCCTTATCAGGCTTGTTGTGTTCCGGGTCATCCCACCTAACTCCATGGTTTCGCCCTCTGGGACCTCTTCCTTTGGGCTCAGCACAGAAATTTTAGAGTATTCTATGTTTCTTTGATCAGGAAAAGGCATTCGATGTGGTTAGTCATCTTGACCTTTTCTAAGTCCTGGAGGCAGCTGGTATAGACTGATTTCCAGCGCATGGTAAGAGTTCTTATGCCAGCCCAGTTTCAGCCGCCACTGTGTTCGGTAGTATTGATGTGGGCCGTGGAGTTCGGCAGGAATGTGCTCTATCTCCTGCTCTCTACGTGCTATCGTTTGAACCTCTTACAAAGGCTCTCTTGGGATAGTCGGATAGCTGATTTTCCTTTACCGCCAGTTACTATCTTTGCCTATGCAGACGACCTAATCATTGTCGTCATGACCAGACCACGACCAGGACGAATCGTTTTGTTGAACCGTCTGAACTGAATGAATGCAACAAAGATTATGCAATAGAGGGTTTACAAAAGTAAGTCTGGCAACCGTGAGCGGCACGCTGATTCCGCGCTGGCGGCCATATTTTGCTCTCTCCGTCCGCGCGCTGCTTCTCCGTCCGTCAGTGCCCGCCGTTCTCTCCGAGCTTGTCACGTCGTAACTATATTGTAACCTAGTGTGTTGCGTTGGGACCGGACCTTCAATGTCAAGAGAAGACACAGCCTGGTCGAGGGACCTTTTTTCTATCCCTGGTGGTTTCTGTCAGCGACGCCTGGATGCGTATTTTGATAGCCGAGGCGTTGCGGGGCTCCCCGGGCGCGCTGCCGAGCGCAGTTACAAACTACTCTGCGAGTCGTACGGGGACCCCTCATCGATCCGCGTAGCGTCATGCCTATTCAGGTACAGTATCCAAAGTTTTGTAATGTGGAGGGGGAAGAAGAAGAAGTGGAGGTTTCCGAACGTCTGAAGCTAGCGCTCTTCCATTTTTCTGGATTTTATATCGCTGTGAGCTATTTGTGATCTCGACATCCTTCGGGATGGCGGGCGCACGACCCCTGCGCCCACCCGCCACCATCGAACAGGGTCACCTTGACGTCGCGGACGTGGAGCTTCCAGACTCGGCAGGTGACTCCACCGTGACAGAGATGGATTCCGACAACAGCTACACGCCTGTCCAGTCGCGCCGCCTGAAAAGAAAGCTGCGCCGAACATCAGTAATGAGTGAGACACCAAAGAAGAACGCTGAAAAGCAAGGGATCTTCTCCGTGGCCTTCGTACCAACAACGGCAACGGCGAATCTGAATGTGATAAACAGACAGCACCTGACGCAGTTTTTCGACCAGCTGGTTCCCGGTGAAGTTGACGAAGTCAGAATTAATCCCTGGAAGAATGTCCTGACCGTGGATGTCAAATCCCAGGCAACAGTGGACAAGCTGAAAGGAATTGGTGCGCTAGGCAACATGCCGGTCCGTTCCTTCCTTGCACATGGGAAAAAGACTACTGCAGGTGTAATCAGCGACGTTGACCCCGAGATAAGTGAAAGCGATCTCTGCACGCTGATCAAATCTACGGCGCGCATTGTGGATGTTCATCGATTCGGCCGCTCAAAGTGCGTTAAATTAGTCTTTGAAACTGAATCCCTCCCATCCCACGTTAAAGGGGGCTATGTGAGGCACCCAGTTCGGATGTGTGTTCCAAGACCTGTTCAGTGCCACAAATGCCACAAGATCGGACATGTGAGCGCCGTTTGTCGAAACGAGGTATCCTGCCGTCGATGCGGCGGTACGCATCCTCATGACGCATGCGAGACGGAGACTGTCAGGTGTTCTAACTGCTCGGGTGCCCATGAATCGACGGCTAAGGACTGTCCTAAAATTCGGGATGAAAAACGTATACTAAAAAAGATGGTGAGAGATAACTCGACTCATCAAGAAGCGGCCGCGTCTATTCGTCGTTGCAAGCACCGTTCCCGACGCCGGCACAAGGAATCGGAAGGCAAGCCTAGCCTGGATAAGTCAACTTCAGAGTTAACGTCAGCTCAGGTGCCACAACAGATTGAGTCTAATCCCGCTAAGAGTACTCTTGCTGTAATGTCGCAGACAGTGTCACATGCCAAGGATCAGACAGAGGCTGTTGTATTAGCTACCGCCTCTGATGCTGAGTGGCCAGCTCTACCATCAAAGGCCAACGCCAGGCCTAATCCCAGTTTGGTTGCCACACGTACTGAAAATTCCGACAACCCCGACAGCCAGCAGGTAAAAGAAATGCTGAAACAGCTGGTTCGTTCAATGCGGGTGCTGCTCTCCAGCATCAACACGCAAACAGCAAAGTTTGCTGTTCAGTTTTTGGACGCATTTGAGCCGCTCTTGGCGGCATTGCAATAATTCACAATGGCGCAACAAACTAACCCCACCTCTGTGACGATGCACTTGCGCCGCAGTGTTGTGATGCAATGGAATGCCCGAGGCCTGCGTGGTCGGCTGAGTGACTTCCGACAGCGGGTACAGAAGTACCGCTTTCCTGTGATTGTGATCTGTGAGCCCAACATGCCGGCTGCTTTCCGCCTTTCTGGATATGTTCTGCTATGGTCTAGAGAAGCAAACGAAACAAGCAAAGTGCTGGTATGTGTACGCCAAGACATTGCGCACGTCCGCCATGCTCTGCAGCCCCACAACACGAACCACTACATTTGTTTGACGTTAACCCTGAAAGGACGAGTATGTTCTGTAATTGGCGCTTATATTCCACCGAGGGATGGCTTGGACAAATCATATCTATTTTCAACAATCCAGTGTTGTGCAGCTCCTCGTATTATTGTGGGGGACTTTAATGCTCACCACCCTCAGTGGGGTAGTGCAATAATGAGCAATAGAGGAAGAGACCTGGCAGACTTTATGCATACGCAAGATCTCGTCAATATAAACGACGGCTCACCGACGTTTCTACGCGGAACAACCTACAGCAGCTGCTTGGATGTGGCGTTTGTTTCCAGAAACCTCCATCCCTCCGTTTCTTGGTGTAGTGATGTGGAAACACATGGGAGTGATCATATACCAACGTACATATGCATCAAGTGGTTTGCACCTGCCACTTCACCTCGTGTGCAATACACAGACTGGCCCGCCTTTAGGGCAGCGGTGGAGACTTCCAGCGTGGACCTCCAGTCACCATCTCAAATAGAGGGACTCATTACTTCCTCTCTCAGTGAGAACACTCGCTATGTTAGTGTGCCGGTGTCAGTGTCCAGCATCGACGTGGAATTCGAGCGGCTTCGCGCGATCCGTCGGCGGGCTGAAAGGAAGTACAGAAGAACGAAATCCGCGCAAGATCTCGCACTTTCTCGCCGAGCTAAACGTCAAGTTTTGCGTCACCTGGAGAGGTTAGGACGACAACGTTGGAGACAGTTCTGCTCATCACTGGATCCCCGTAAGCCCCTGTCGCGTATCTGGCATGTTGCGAGAAGCTTGCGCACACCTCCGCGAGAAAGGCACCCTTTTCGTGCCCTGGCCCTTTACCAACGCCGCAATGAAGTTGACGTAGCTGAAGATTTTTGTAAAATGGTTGTGGGCACAAACCAGGCACAGTTACCAATTTCAGAGGTTTTTGCACCACCTTCGCCGAATGATCAATACGACGTGCCCTTTACAATAGCTGAATTAGACGCCGCTCTTGCTTCTTGTCGGCATTCATCTGCACCTGGTCCTGACGGGATTACTTATTCAACCTTATCGAACCTAGGCAAGGATGGTAGAACTGCACTACTTAATTATTTCAATGATATATGGGCTTCTAGTACTGTTCCTGAACACTGGAAAATTAGCCGCCTGGTTGCTCTTTTGAAGCCTGGAAAGCCTCCTCTCGAACTTACCTCATACCGGCCAGTTGCCCTAGCAAGCTGTGTTGGAAAAGTTATGGAGCGCATGGTGCTGGCAAGACTTGAGTGGTATCTAGAGAGTAATGATCTTTATCCTAATATGATGGCTGGATTTCGCCGCGGACGCTCTTCTATCGACAGCGTCATCGACCTTGTGGCGACAGTAGAACACGAAAAGCGTCACCGTCGACTAGTAGCTGCTGCATTTTTAGATATAAAGGGAGCTTACGACAACGTCCTCCATGAAGCTATTCTTGATGGACTTGACGACGTGGGAGTTGGTGGCCGGCTGTACTTGTGGATTGTAAGCTATCTCAGCGGCCGTTCTGTTTACATGACTACGCCTGAAGGAGATACTACCCACTTTCAGGTCGGTCGTGGAGTTCCACAGGGAGGAGTTCTCAGCCCAACTTTATTTAACGTTGCGCTAATTGGCCTGGTGAGTGAACTGCCAACTAACATCCACATAAGTGCATATGCTGACGACATCTGCATCTGGGCCTCTGGTTCGACGCGCCCACAACTACGTGCGAGACTGCAACGAGCTGTGTCATTAACATCGATGTACTTACGGCGTCAAGGTTTATTTTTAGCGGCAGAAAAGTGTGCAGTGATCGCGTTTACGGGAAAATGTGTCAGCCGCTAGCCGATTACCCTTCATGGAGTCGTAATACCATACGTCTCCAGGCACAGATTCTTGGGAGTAATTATTGACCACCGACTATCCTGGTCGAAACATATTGCTATGGTGAAGAAGAGGCTAATTAATTTTTGCCATGTACTTCGTTACATAGCTGGCATCAAATGGGGTCCAACTGAGCGCTCCTTAATACGCCTTTACGAGGCTCTGTTTGTTGGCTACATCCGGTACAGTCTCCCAGTACTCTCTAGTATGAGCATTTCCTGCTTGCGGACTTTAGAGAGCGTGCAAGCGCAGGCACTGAAAATATGCCTTGGACTGCCCAGATGCACCTCTAACAAAGGCACAATTGAAGAGGCCCACGCTCGCCCAATGTCCATATACTTGTCACACGAACCACTTCGTGTATATTTACGAGCACTTACAAGACACCGTTTTCACCCACTCAGCAAGATTCTGGATGAGAGGCCGGACTGCAGTTTTACAACTGCACTCCGCTGCCATCAGTCGCAAGTACCGACAGGATATGCCCTCCCATATCATCCCACCCAACCACCATGGACGATGTATAAACCTTTTGTGCACCTTCGTGTTCCCGGAATACTAAAGAAATCAATGGTACCAATTAGTGGACTCAAACAACTTACTCTGGCACACATCTGGTCAGAATATCCCAGTTATATTCACATATACACTGATGGATCTGTGTCAGCACAGGCATCCGCTGCAGCTGTGGTCATACCAGCTCGGAAAACGACTCTGCATTTCCTTTTGGGACATACCTCTACATCAACCGCTGCCGAACTTGTAGCCATTCGAGAATCTATTCGCTATATATGTGGGGAACCACCTCAAAAATGGTGTATATTCACGGACTCGAAGACTGCATTACAAATTTTGGAAAACTTCTTACGCCACACTGCCTATCAGTCCCTGGCACTAAACATTATGGATCTCATCACATCTGCCCAGCTGCAAGGCCACACGATAATGTTTCAATGGATTCCTGCCCACTGCGGCCTCCATGGGAATGAGCAGGCCGATGTTGAAGCGAAAAGCGCACTCATCAATGGCTTCCAAACAGCTGTGCCTTTTTCAAGAGCGGATACGACGTGTCTTCTAAAAAGTTATATGAATATTGCTACAGCAGCTTACTGGGCTCAACCAGACGCCCGACACATCCGTCTAAGAAGGCTTGATCGAACATTTAAATTTTATGTTCCGCGTGATATTCCGCGTCATCAGACATGCTTGATACATCGACTTCGTTTAAACGTGGCTTTCACGCGCAAATACTTACATTTAATTGGACAGCTGGACTCACCGGAATGTTTAACTTGTGGCATCCCAGAGACTGTGGACCATGTATTATTGATGTGCCCAGAGTATGCGAACGAAAGAAATGTGCTAGCTGCTTCCTTGAAGCGTTTAGACAAGAGGCCTCTGTCGGAGGAACTGCTGCTGGGCGCTTGGCAGGACAAGGGGAAGGGCGTCCAGGCAGTGCGCGCTCTTTGCCGTTATTTGAGCGCCAGCGGACTTGATTCACGTTTGTAAAGCAAGCTGCTGTGTCTGTATATATATTTCATATGCCTTCTCCCACATCGTCACCCATCATGACCTTCTTTCTTCTCTCCTTCCCCTTCCCCAGTGCAGAGTAGCAGGCCAGATTTGAATTATTCGGGCCAACCTCTCTGCCTTTTCCTTTCAATAAATCCATCTATCTATCTTGTAATGTGGATATTTTTTTTTCTGTGTGTCTGTGCTGTTTAAGAGACGATCACGAGTTTGCTTGGTTTGCGTATCACCGTCGCTCATCTCACTTAGTTGGCGAAATGAGCGAGGATGCATTCTATTTGGTGATGAAAAAATCGTGCATTTGACGCAAGTTTGAATGGCGCTTAGCACTTTCCTTATGGGAAAAGTATTTTCTTGGTGGTGCATCTTTCTTTTTTTTTGCAGTTACCAGAACATGCTTTATACTGAATGAAGTGTTTAGTATTAAATTTTAGAGGAGGAAATTCTGTTTCTAATGGTATTGGTCTCAACCAACATATTTACCCACGAAGCTGTAAGAAAATTCTATTCATAAAAATATGCAAATGTAAAAACATGTTACAAAAATATTTTTTTACGCACGTCACACACACAATTTTTCTTTTCATTTTTCATCAAGGACCTCTGCTTGGTATCAGTAAATATTAACATGTTACGTATAGAATATTTCAAGTTGGTCGAAAAAATTCGATCGCTAGTGAAAATCGCGCCAGCTGGCAAAGCAATGTTGATCGTTGACACCAAATGGTCGCGTAGCACTATATAGACACGACTCTGCGCGGCTATCGGCAAGTGATGGCTCCTTAAAGACGTTGACACTTTGGAAATAAGAGCTGCGAGCTTTAGAACACGCGGGATATCTTTAGATCAGCGCGCCGCAGCCGAGAAATCATTCGGAGAAGAAAGCGAAACTATCAGCGAATGCCTGTTGCCTTTCCGGGTCGCGTATTGACAAACCATATCCCGTAGGAGCACTCGAGCAGACGACGCTCTGACGCGCAAGCACGTGACACGACGTCACTTCCTTTAAGTTGTTTTTTGCTTGTTTTTATTTTTTTTATGCCAAAGGAAGATGGCGGCGATACACGCTCGCGCCGTTGCTTCGCCGACGCTGGCGTTGGGGCGTTGGTTAACCAGACAAACGCGTATCCTTCTACCATGGCTTAGTGGTAGTGCCTGTGGCTTAAGGGGTGCTGCGGCCGCAGTTTTGAGGCTTTATAAATGCAGTGGCCCAAGCCGTGCCGTTTGGATGCTGGATACTGTGATGTTTGCAGTTCGAAACAAGTGTCTTGGCCTTCATCTCGAAGTCTGGTGTTTGACTCTGACAGCAAGCGATTTTGTGAAGCCACGACTGCTGAACTTTTGCTGTCTAAACATGCTGGATGCCGACTGTGCTGGTGCTGGATGTGCAAGTGTGTCGATTCCAAGAAAGCTGCGCAGCGCCGTTGGAGCTCGCCTTGGAGCTACTAATCGTTGAAAGTGCCTTGGTTAGTAGCACTGCAATATTTAGATAAGCACCGCTGGAGTATGGGGGGTAAAAAGGGGGGAAAAAAAGAGAGAAAAAAAACTTGGTTACGTGGTGTATTTGTGCAACATTTGCTGTGATGCAGCATCGCTGCTCGGGGGTCTTCGCTAAGGATGCTAAAGCTACTGGCCTACCCAAGGGCAAATGTAGACTACTACCGATGCTAAATTACATCTCAAAGGCCGTCTCTCATTTTATGCTACCTTGTGAGCAGCTGTTTTCACTCAGGATTGTTTTTTTTTTCCTTTTTTTTTTTTCAGTTTCCGGCATTTAAATACGGAAATGTTTCTATATAGCAACATGCTGGAACAGCGAAGCCAGTTTTTCTGAAATTAGCGGTAATAATCCTTGAAATGAAAACATGCTCACGTTTTGTGAACGCACGCATGATTACGGCGCCCTGGTCATAGCGGCAACCGCCCTTTTCTGAAGCCCATAATCTGGCGACGTCAAACTATTGATTCTGAAAGTAGTGGGATATTAGGTGAACTCGATAACCAAGTACTCACGCTTCTGTGGCTAAAAACAGCGCTGACACGAGACGAAGCAGAGGGTACACGACGCTGCTTCGTCTCGTGTTAGCGCTGTTTTTAGCCACAGATCATGCACCAACCAGCCAGAATTTCCACCCTCTTAAAGTACTCACGCTTGTTTGAGAGCACTGTGTTGAATAGGCATTTGTTGAGCGCAATAGCTAACTTAACTGCACCTGTTAAGCAGAGGCAGTGGCATAGCATGCTGTGTAATTTGTTTTTTGTAACTCTTTATGTATGTGATTGGTATTCTGCTCAAGTGTCATGGCAAGAAGAAACAACAGTGTTTATTTTTGAAGTTGTGGGCACCCCATAACATGCTTACGCAGAATGGTGCAGTTCAATATTGAGTCAAATAAATAAGTGCTGGTTTTCACAACAACTGTTTATTCCTTGTATACATCTCAAAGTGACCTTGGCTAACTTGAATTGCAAACTATCTTACAGCCGCTTCAAAAGCTTCTGAATTAGGTGACATGTTGTACATGCACCATTATGCCTACCAATCTTTTTGAAGAAGGAATCATTGCTACAAAATTAAAGGATTAAGCTCACAAATTATAGCAACACTTGAAGAGGGGAGAACCAGAGTATTTTGACATCACTCCCTTATGGTTTGCACACTGGTAAGCTAGCAATCCAACATTTCAAAGAAACGCTTGTTAATGTCATCATCATGTGCCACAAGTGTGTTTATAGTAAATTAGGTACTACAAGGACTTGTGGCTATAGTAAATTAGGTACTACAAGGCTACCCCGATGAAAGTCGTCTAGGAAATAGTATGAAACAACCAGTTTTAGGCATTTAAATTTGAGGAACCTGAGTTCGATCCCAGCCATAGTGACCATGTTTTGATAGAGAAAAATGTAAGGCACCCATTTACTGTGTGGTGTCAGTGCATGTTAAAAAAAAATCATTGGTCAAAAATGAGCCGGAGACCTACACTACAGAATCCTGCAAAGCCTAAGTCAATTTGGGACACTGTACTAAACAAAACTGAAATACTCTGCTTTTAAATTTAGGTGAAACAATGCCTTTGCTGTTTAGTAAATGCATGGCAAGCAATACATTGTAAACCATTTATGCAGAAGCAGTTTGTTTTACTGGCAAATGCCTTCAACTTTTTGGCAGGAAAAAGTGGCAGATGTGACTTCAGTTCTACAAATGACACTGGGCAGCCATGCAGCCATCAAAGAACCTACTTTGAATTGCAAATAGCCACATTTGTGTTTGCAAGGAGGCCCAAAGCACAATGAATAAGCAAGATAGCGATGAAAATAATTCCAACGAAAAGAAAGGTGGAGAGTTCAGCCAGCAGCAATATGACCCTAGCGTGCTGCTCCACACTAGAGAAGGGAGAAAAGGGAAATAAAAGGAGAATGAGGATACAAATGGTTGATGACAATGTTGTAGTGCAGTGAATTGGTTCGAGTTATAGAGAAGACCACGCACACAGTGGATTGCACTTGTCTCGCATAGTTGACATATAACACATGAAGTGCATATTCTCCACATGCACCAGTTGTCATTGCACACACTTTCACTCTCATATTCTGGTCCAAATGCATACACAGGCTCGCCACGCACTGATTCTGAAAAAGCTCAAACTAGACAGAAACATGATTGATCACACTGTAAGCAGCTGTATAGCATGCGAAGCACAGCACTAACAATTTGTGGTGTGTCACATATGGAATGGTTTGACTGTTAAATTGGCTGGGTACCATGCCATCAACTAATGTCTAAAAGCTGAGATGATGGCTTTGGTTGGAAGTAATCTAAGCCCTTGGCGATGCAAGTACACAAACGTAATCCAAATGCATTGTTCTTGAATGGCTGCTTTCCAAATTGTTGATATTCAAATTAAAGTAGTGTGGTGCTGTATGTTTTTCTGAAAAAAATCTTGCTGTGCAGCTAACTTCATTGCAACATCTGATTGAAGCTGGAACACCTGCAGCAGTACCACACAGCAAGACAAAAGTGTCCACGCAGATTGCAGAACTTTTGTAGACATGGAAAATAATAAAGAATGATTCATACTTATGAAACCTTTGCCCTTGTCTTCATTTTGATAGTGCGGCCCTAGGCAGCTGCTGCACCAAGATTTTCATAGGTCAACAGGCCCACCAGAACCAATGCACCCAACCGACCTTCTGCAGGGAGACCCAGCCGCTACCGATTCCAGTGGCTATGGGGAATGTGTTTATAAACCAGTACTACTGGAACTAGTAGGATCCCTGCAAGAAACCAGTAGGAAATTTTTGCCTTGGATAAACAATTATCTTATTTGGCACTTTTCAGCAATTGCTCTGATCCCTAAAAAGATGTTGGCTACATATCTACAGAATATCATTTAATATCTCATCAAGAGATGTGTGGGCATATGTGGGTATTCGGTACATGTACACTTTCTACTCTCTTCAACGTGGACATTATAATGTATACTATAATGATATATTATTAACATTTGCGGCAGATATTCACTAGATGTTCACTCAGTATAAGTTCTTTGGCTAAGATTTTTTTTTCTGTAAACTGATTTTACGAACGTTTACAAGGGAAAGTTATCACATTGACGGCATGTGACTAGCACTTTGTGTCATCATTTCTACAATTAGTCATTTAGCTTCGGGGTGATGACTTCCTTCAAAAGCCTCTTCTCTCGCGCTTGCCAGCTAACTGCATTGGTCTGCATGGAAACTATCGCCTAATATATTGCGCTCGTGTACTTTCGACTCCAGTATAAGCGAGAAATGTAGCTCCACTTTTTGTTAAATTGACTGAAATTCAACCCACATATAGCACTAGCCGAGTATAAATTATTTGACAATGATTGAAATATACTGCTATGAGCAATACTGGCTGATCGGCAAAGTACGTATCTTTCTCCATCCTTTTGAACCTTTTGCACAATCCAAGACTTGTTGGTTTCGACGCTGTAGGCTTCCAGCCATTCGTTGACGGCTGCCTCGTTTGTCAGGTTCGCGCGATACACTGATCCGAGCCCTTTTGGCGCGAGCTCATCTTTTACGAGCTCGAGCGGCTCTGGGAGCTCGTCCATCATCTCTAGTTATCCGCAATTGACACACAAGTTCGCCAAGCACAAAATCACACTGGTTAGCGCAGCGCGCAACGGATGAGCCAAGTGCACGTGCGTACAACCCAGAAGCACCGGACGAAATGCGTGGAGCTATGCGGATGGGGAGAAGTGCAAACTTCAGGGTGTAGCCGAGCCGAGTGACGATTCCAGAAAATACCAGAACAAGAACAGCCGCGCAAGTGACCACTGGATTGAAATTTACGTAACACGTGACCGGTAACCGACCGACGTTTACAGAACACCAGAGCAAAAAGCCCGCGCAGTGGTCACTGGACCGAAATTAACGTGATCGCGTGACCGAACTTTTAGCCGACGGCAATTCGCGTTATTTTACGTGAACTTCAGCCCACAGCCGTGCGAAAATACGGGCGCTGCGCGAAAACGACACCGAAACATGAGTACCTTTGACAAACACCAGCGGGAAAAAAACGTAAATGCGAGCCCTGCATGAAACGAAACTGAAACCATGAGTAGTCTCGTCACAAGGCGCTAGGGAGAAACAGCGTCGCTGCTACTCGCGGACGTGACGTTGTGTCACGTGCTTGCGCGTCAGAGCGTCGTCTGCTCGAGTGCTCCTACGGGATATGGTTTGTCAATACGCTTCCGGGTCAGTCTGACGCTATTTGACTGTCCGTGCTAAACTGCGACGAACCGAAGTTCTCTTCTGTGTCGCTGCTCCTATCGTCGCCCAAAAACTTATCCATAGATGCATGAGACTCTGGAGAAACACGCCGTTTTCGCGGGGCAGCGGCGCGCGGAGCCGCGACGAAAAAAAAAACGATACCGAGAGATTTGTTCCTTTGCCACACACTGAATGACTCTAGCTATCCAGAAGCGCTTTGAAAGCGAGTTTTTTTTTTTTTTTTTTTTTACCGTCGTCAGCGGGCTTTCGAAGGGAATAGGCTTGGGCAGTAAACTGTTAGGCTCGAAAATCATGTGTAAAATCATGCATTTTTGTACGCAGGAGTGCACGCAGACGATACTTAGCCGAACTACTAGTGGCGGTGGAATGGAGCGGCAGTCTCTGGAGGCATTAAATTGTGCGTAGACATCTGCTTGCCAAACCATGCGCTTTACGATGTGGTACTCTAGTGGGAATCGGCAAATAAAGGTGAAAAAAACCCGCCTACTGCATACTCGTGCTCTACTAAAACTGTGTAGTTTCCACAGCTCCTTCTTAGTGCTGTGACTGGTAGACAGGCAGAATAGCTATCCTTAACTGCCTAACTTGAACATTATGACTATATTCCACCCAGAAAACACTGGAGAGTACAAAAAACATTAGCCACCAACAGTGGCACAACCGTAGTGCCAGTACCTCTTAGCTGTTTTTATGCGATTCGATATTTAGCACTCGAAAGTTTGCAGATGGTAATAAGACTCTGACAAGCAATGAACTTGCGATATGTGTTGAACAAGTTGCTCGTCTAAAAGAAAAAAAAAAGAAGTTGCTCGTCTCCTGCCAGAGTTCACCTGTGAAGGGTGCATAACAGCCACACAGTATAATGGAGGCTAACATTAATTTGTTTTTAGTCATTATTAGTTTTCTGAATGCCAGCTATGGCTTTATTATATCCTTGCAGTTCATGCAGTTGTTGACATTATCCTAGGCAACTTTGTTATTTTTGGATTCCTGAATTGTTTATTTGGCTTATACATATATGACCACTTTTTACTATATGTAGTGGTTTACATGTGACACTGAGATCTGTATTTAGTGTTCAGAAGTCATGCACACAAAATGATGTGAAAGGAAGTGCCATAGATTCTTCCAAGTGTCTTAAGGTGAGATGCTACCTGAAATGTTTTAATACTTGTGAAGCTTCAGGGCAGCGTGTGTGACATAACAGAATTTGATTCATTGCAGACCTGGGAATGTTCGTGTTAAATGCCTGTGCTACCGGAGCCAAAAGAAGTCTTCTCGGCCATATGAGGTTGAACTGACTTTAGAAGCCTGTGGATCCATTACATCATCGAAGTGCCAGTGTGCCGCTGGCATAAGTGGTGTCTGCAGTCACAGCATGGCAGCTCTCAAACTCTTGGTCCTTCTGAAGAGTAATGGGTACCAGGAGCCACCCCCTGAACTTTCTTGTACGGAGCTCCCTCAGCAGTGGCGGCGTCCGCGTAGTACTCCACTCGCACCACTGCCACTTGAATTCATTGACTGGAGGCGTGTTCGGGAAGGAGGACTTTGCGAGCCGTTCAGGACTCGATTTTATGACGCAGCCAGAGAAGATTCCTCTTTCACAGATGTGGCTTCAAGAATGCGCATTCTAGGTGCCCAGCTGTCTGCAAAAGCACCATCTACATTAAGTAGGCACCTCCAGAATGGTGAAATCATTGCAGAAAACTCAATGCTTGGTCCTACCCCTTTGGGGAGCCCCCTGCACTACTTAAAGCCCCTTGTTCCCCATGGCTGTCAAGTCGTGTTGTCCCCTGATATACCATGTGGGCACGGCAGAAGTGAAGAGCCAACTCGACCGGACTTGTTCAAGGACCCCATTGCATGGGTGCACAGCTCTGTTAATTGCCCTCCTGAACAGTTGTCTATACTCAAGGTGGGTACATTTTTGCAGTACAGGCTCAATCCAAGCAGCAACTCACAGTAAACCATAGTAAGCTTCATCTGTTGCAAATTTTATTTTGCTTGAGCCTAGTGATATTGTCGACATTGTCGACCATAAATCCTGACTGCTCATTGGAGGATCAAATTCTAAAGTTAAAGATCAGCTACTTTGGTCATCTGATGAGAAGAGAGGAGTCGCTGGAGAAAGATTTGATGTTGGGAAAGGTTGAGCGTCACCGAAGAAGGGGTAGGCAGCGAACGCAATGGTTAGATGACATCCTGGAGACACTGCAGATGACGTTATGTGATGTTAGGAAGATAGTGAGAGACTGGAAAGCGTGGAGTGATATGGTCCATATAGGGTCACGAAGAGTCGGACACGACTGAACTGAACTGAAGTGACTTTGTTTAGTGCTGAAGAAAACGTGTAACCAGAGCTTGTTTGAAAGTGAGTACCTAGTCATTTGTGCATAATTCATTCTTAACACTTGATAGTTTGCAATTAAAGACAAGCTTACTTACAGTGAGAACTAGCTTGCAATATGCACATTATTTGCTGGGCAGTTGTGATGATAGTCACAAACATTGTAAATATAATATTCATGTAGTTATGCTAAGGTAACTTGCTTTTATAGCTTTCATTTGAAGAATCCTCATTGTTTTTCTTTTTCCTTGAATTATATTCAGCTCGTTACACTGTATTATTCTATTCTATACATTATTTCTGAAGAACCATCACTTTTTTCTTTTTCCTTAGGCTTTGGAGATTTCCTACGAAGGAGCTTTGGCTTTGGAGCAAAACACAAGACAACAGGCTGGTAGCAATGTGTGGAAGGCAGCGCGTCGTCACCGTGTAACAGCTTCATCATTTGGAGTTGTTGTACAACGTACAAACTGGACAGAAAAAGGCTTGCACAACTTCACGTCTCAAAAAGACTTATCACGAGTGCGAGCAGTCCAGTAAGCATGCATGAATTTTTTTTTGTCTTAACAATAACCTTAATGGCAGTAACAAGTGTCATGGATTCATTTTATTGTTATGCGTATGTGTACTTGGGTTGCAGTGGTCATTGTCTAGCAAATGTTCAAATGTATGTCGTCACAGAGTCCATGCCCCATAGATGTAGAAATGACAAAAGAGTGTTAGTAGCTGCCATTATTTGCAAATATAATCTACTGTCTCGCCTCCCATGCCCTTTCCTAGCATTATCTTTATGACAGTACCTGCTTACACTCACGTTCAGCCTAATCACAAGGGGAAATTTCATAGACGCAGCAGGAGCTTGGGTGCAGGACAACATATTTGGATGCAGCAGCACTAACCAAATCTCCTAACCGGAAATAAAATGAATAAGATTCCACATGAGGTCAAGACTCATATTTCTTAGCAGCTGTTCTGCATTACACTTTTAGAGAACATTGTGAAAGTACCCGAGCACTGTTAGTTTCAGAGGATTCCTGTGCACCGAGCTTCTTTTGACTCAATTTTTTCCAGTACACTATGAGTACCCCCCCCCCCTTTATGTTACTTCAAGTTGTCCCTTTTTTTTCACAGGTATGGTATTGCCAATGAGCAGCCAGCAGTGCACATATACACCTGCACCATGAGAACAAGAAGCCGTGACGTGGAGGCTTTTAGGTGTGGACTGCTGGTGGACCCATCTTGTCCACGGTTGGGAGCGTCACCTGACCGGGTCATCTTTGACCCCTGTGAAGAACCAAAGCATGGCCTTTTAGAAGTGAAGTGCCCATACAGCTTAAAGGGCAAGGCCCTAGAAGAAATAGGAGACTCACACTATATGAAACAGGATGAGGAGGGTGTCTTCAGGCTAGACCGCAGCCACCAGTACTACTACCAAGTACTTGGGCAAATGGCTGTTTCAAGACTCCGCTGGACTGATTTTGTTGTGTTTTCAGAGAAGTTTATGATTGTGGAGCGTATCAGATTTTCTGAAGAAGACTGGGCGGATGCTATGCCTAAGCTTAATACTTTCTTTTTTTCTGTACTGTTACCATATCTGGCTTCAAAACAGCCAGCTTTCTGAGTATTTATTTTCTTCTTTACACCCTGTAAGCTATGATACTAAAGCTAGCAGCTAGATCTATGCATTTTTTGTCCAGGAGAAAGTGGTATTATCAGTGAAAAGTAGTGTTTAATGAAACATGCAAGGCTAACCAGTGTTAATTTTGTGTTCCTTACAGTGAATGGCATACAATGTTAGGGAAAACATTGCTAAGGTTCAGGGCTTTCTTACATCTTTTGTTCCTCACAATGCGTGCAATATTAAATGAAACAGTATTAAGGCTGGCAATTTACAATTTTTGTTGTTGAAAAGTTGCATAATAAGTAATCATGTGCAGTATAAATGAAATACTGTTTATACATGCTTGCTAATAAAACTAAACTGATTTTCATGTTCACCATAAACCAAATGGAAAACGTTTTGCTTTGTGTGTTGATAAATAATACATTAAATACCAATGATTCCACAAAATACAATTTTCCTTTAATAAATCCTATGAATGCTGTCGGCCATGTTCATTAATTAAGCATGAACACATGACTGGGTGGCCATTTTCAGGTTCATCAGCATCACGCACAAGGGGAGACTGAAAATTGGTCAGAAGTGTACACACTACCCACATTTCATTTATGACTGGTCGCAAAGAGAGTGGGATTGGCCTGTAAAATATATGAAAGTTATTTATGCGATGAATGCGCCTTTCTACGTGTATGCGCAGAGATGCAATTTCCTGGGTTTCTTGTACCTCCTCTTCGTTGAATTGGTTCCTTGTAAGAAAAGGCGGAGTGTTCAGTCCTACTCCAATGTCTGCAAGCAAATCGTTGATCCTAAATCCTTTGTCCGCCATGACAACGTCACCTTGGTCAAAAGGAAGGGTTAAGAATCCACTCTGTCGAACGCATTCCTTGTCAGAAATAGATCCTGGAAAAAGGTTGGACACAAAGGTGACTGTGCCATCAGGAGAAATTCCTATAAGGCCTTTGAATGTATTCGTCGATTTGTATGTGGAAAATGTTGCCGATTGTAGGGCTAGTGAACTAGCTGACTGACACCTGATTTCTGTAGCATCCAGAATGATTCTTGTGGAACCATGCTTTGCTTTGAAAACTGAAGGCATCTCCTCTTGGACTTCTCTTTTCGACAGCCACAGAGGCATGCGAGTTAGGTGTAAGAAACTGTAACTTGTCCACGTGATGCAAATTCTTGACACTGTGGCGATTGAAATGCAGAACATGTCAGCTAAGTCCTTCTCAAAAAGTTCTAGGCGCAGCCTCACAAGGAATAAAAAAATTAATTTCCCACTGTGAGGCTCTTCGGCCTGCCCATTCTGGATGGTGTTGATTGCTGTGCAGGCTGTGACTGTTGTGCAGACCACATCCTTATGTTCTCTCCGTTATCACCAGGGTTCAAGAATTCCAAAATTGTTTTAAACATAGTGTATGATGGCAAGCCTGTATAGAAGCGCATGTCGTCGTCGTTGTGCATGAACCGCTGGACGGAAAATTGCTTCCCAATTTTTTTCTCTAACTCCTGCGATCTTTCTTTAGCCAGCTCAAGCTCCCTACTGACTCGAAACAATGTTTCTTTGACGAGCTTCAGTTCTTTTTCTTGTTCCTTAGCCTGCTGCAGCTGCACTTCAACACTAGCATTTTTTTCTTTTGATGACCTCAGCTCTCCCTTCACTGAAGAGAGCTGTAGTTCAAGCTCCTTTATTGTCTTTTCATACACCTCAGCTTTTCTTTGGCCAAGGCAGTCGAAGTTGCAGACAGTCGACCTGTGCTGCAGCATGCAGTTTTCTGTATTAGAAGCACTAAGTGTGTCGGTTCTATGAGCCCCACTAGATTCAAGTGCTTCATCAGGGTCATCCTGCGATGCTGTATCACACTGAAATATATGGTCTGGCACATCCTGTTCCTCTTGCTCATCTAAGTGGGTTGCTGAGGTCACGGTATGGCGCTCTTTTGGTGGCTTTCTTTGTTTCTGGCGGCATTGGTTGGAAAGCTAAATAAACTTGGCACAGCATTCTCCTTTAGTCGTTTCATCCCTGACGCATACCTCGGGTAGAAATCATCATCTGTGAAGTGTTTGGAACACACTTTGGTGTGATGTAATATTGTGAAGTCTTTCCCCACATCTCTGCGTATTGCAACGATCCACTTCTTTCTCAAAGCAGGGTTGCTTGGGAAGCTTAGGAAGGACACCTGCATGAATAAGAAACGGGTGTGTCAACAAGCACATTATAGCTGTGGATGCCAATGTTTGCTGATGCTGTGTATTGGTGTATAAAATATAAAATAAAAAAGATCAAAAACAGAAATGATAGAAGAAACGAAGAAATAAATGAATAAAAATTAAAACAAGAAAGAAAACATCGTCCGTGTGTGTGTGAAAGAGAAACGCTATCTTGTCATACCCTTAACGGCGGAGCTTAAGTGCCCCCCTATTTTTTTTTTATAACCATATGATACATGTGATTTATGAACACAGCCAGTTGCACCAAGCACGAGCACTGCGCAGTAATGGGAGTTGACTTTTCAAATTACTTTTTGTTGTAGTCGAGTTCCTCTTTACCGAAGCTTCCCATATGTCAGCGCTTGCATATGAGGTTAAGGCTTCAAATATGTCTACTATCTGGCAGAGGGAATAAACAAGAAATCGGCATACTTACACTACTGAATTTCAGGTGGCTGTAAATTAGCAAAGTATCGGGCGACTCGACAGAGCACACAAAAGTGAAACGCAAGCTTCGTTAGTTTATCGGCCGCGCTGGCAGGTATTTTTGGCACAGAATGCAAACCTGAGCTGCGCGCTCTGGACGCGGACCGGACTTCGGACGCATCGTCACTAGATAACATCTTTCAAAACGGGCTAGACGTGAGCATATTACGGCAAACTAGTAGGATGTCATCTTTTCCTGCTTTACAAGACGCCGCGGGTTTGGCGGCCGCTTTTGCAGCATGAAACATGCAGCTCGGGAGCACTAGACAACCGCTTTGCTCTCTTCACCAAGCACTACCATTTCGTACGACGGTGAAAACTAGTTTCGGTAATCGTGCCCTTGTCGTAAGTGAAATACAGATTGGTGAATGCAGTCTACGTACAAAACGTTTCAACGAACCTATTTGAACTATAGCGTTCCTTATACATGCATTGCTCGTTCTCCCCTAGCATAAGCTTATATATATATATCCTTCAAGTTCACAAGGCTCCATAGCATGCAAAGCAACCTTCTTAGGTGATATCACGTTCTGTGATCTAGCTCCCAGTCAGAGGGGTGTGTAGTAATGCTTGATAGGATGGAAGTGACACTTGTAAATGCGATTAGGATTGCTAACGAGCGGTCGCATACACACGTATACATACCTTGTTTCCGTGCGCGTCTACGACGGTGCGCTGGCTGCAGAAGGGCACGCAGCAACATGTTGGCCTTTCGAACAGAGCTTGGTGCTAGCAGCGACTGCTGGGATGTTAAAAAAATGAAGCAATCGCCTGTGAGCCTTACAACGCAGCTTGCGGTGATGCACGGGTTCCACGAAGGCGCACGCTGACAGCGTACTCAATGAGAGGCGCAGACGGACTGAGCAAACCATGGCCGCCGCGCACAGTTTGTATTTCTTTCACTAGATGGCGCTAACTTTTGTAAAGGGTCTATTATGAAAGTTAAAGGCCTCTGCAATGACATGGGTCAATTCTGGGCAACAAGATCGCCCCTACATGGAGGATTATGCAAAACAGGTCTTATGTTGTAGGATGCAACCCTGACACCGGCCTTTGTAAGGCACATGCCATTTTTGCACGTGATAGTTAGGACAGTATACCCTAGCACACAATGTAAGGCTTGCGATTTCGGCAGTTTCATATAATATAGCTTTAAAGATCAAGTTCTTGTAAGATCGATTTTGACAACATTGACTTCCTTTCTCTCGTGCAGTCTGGGTGTCTTTCTTGGAAGCCAATGTTGGAAGATTTGAGTCTGCACTGGCGTCGTCAACTCGGCGGATTCCAAGCCGGCTATGACAGAGGTGAGAACATGCAGTTACCAGCAAATATGGGCAGGAATAAAAGGGGAAACTGACGCAAAGCAAATATCATTTTTATAGCTCCAGTGCAGACATAGAAGTGCAAAATGTTTCCGCATGTTAAGCTTAGGTAGACAGGATAGGCTGTGACCGTCAGTACAGTCAGAGCTGGAACAGCAACAGGTGGAACAGCCCTATGGGGTAAACATTATAGAGTACCCACCGGTAGATAGGGCACTAAGTGCCAAGACAACGCCTGGAGCTGCTTAGAACCAGAAATTAGAATCACCAGTCCCTCCTCGTTTATTTCGATCGACTAACCTTTTCTTATTTAACAACCCTCATTTTTCAACTCCCGTTAAGGTCGCTGCAGTATACAGCTGCCTCCACGTATTCCATTCCCTTACGAATGCAGCGAGGGCTATCGGACGGTGGCAACAGCGGCATTGCATCTTTACATGCTTCGAGGACAAAGGGCAAAAAGCGCAAAGAAATAATTTCGTGACTAAGCAGTGTATCAAATGCAGAGATGTTTTTCGTCAATATTTGGAAGCGTGGAGCCTCTCAAAAGTACAAATTTCAGTACAAATGAGCCCCTAGTTGATGAGGGAGAATTTTCTGGTCGAGATAATAAATGCTCTTAGTTCCTTTCTCTCGTGCAGTCTGGGTATCTTTCTTGGAAGCCAATGTTCGAAGATTTAAGTCTGCACTGGCGTCGTCAACTCAGCGGATTCCAAGCCGGCTACGACAGAGGTGAGAACATGCAGTTACCAGCAAATATGGGCAGGAATAAAAAGGGAAACTGACGCAAAGCAAATATCATCTTTTATCGCTCCAGTGCAGACATAGAAGTGCAAAATGTTTCCGCATGTTAAGCTCAGGTGGACAGGATAGGCTGTGACCGTCAGTACAGTCAGAGCTAGAACAGCAACAGGTGGAACAGCCCTACGGGGTAAACATTATAGAGTACCCACCGGTAGATAGGGCACTAAGTGCCAAGACAACGCCTGGAGCTGCTTAGAACAAGAAATTAGAATCACCAGTCCCGCCTCGCTTATTTCGATCGGCTAACCTTTTCTTATTTAACAACCCTCATTTTTCAACTCCCACTGGGCCTTTGGGCCATAAATAACAATAAATAACAAAATAAATAACGCATCGGAGTAGACGTGCTGCTTGGTGGGCGGCTGTACGGACTATGTGGGGTGTAGGAAGCAAGGTAGCTGCCAATACAAAGCGAACGCATCCTGGATAGCAACCCGCTTAGCACAGAAGGAAAATGGAGGTTACGCGAATTGAAATCTAGACATCCAAGTGTAGGATTCTATATGGACAGTAAACTGCTGTCAGCCCTGGATGGTAGCATTCGCGAAGAGACTGTGCCGCATAAGATGGGTTTGGTCAAAGAAGATCGGTATAGGGTTGATAAAGTTGGGTAAAGTTCGTGCAGGAAGGAATAGTATGGCAGTGAGTGTATGTGCGATAGATCATAAGTACATTGCGCCAGTGCAGAGCAGCCACCTTAAGGCTACGAGTATCACCATCATGCTGGAACGGCTCATGGTAAATAAGGCACTGTTGTAGATCCACGTTCACACAATGTGCGAATTGGGGGTGAGCGTTACCGGGCTTGAAAACAATGCGCCTGATTAAGGCAATGTTTGCATCCCCTGCACATGGCCCTTTTTTCGACAGGTGGATTGACTGCAAGGATGGAATTTTGGCCTCTTTGCTAACATGAATATGTAAGAACACCTTGTCCTAAATATGAAGAGAATTCAGATTTCATAATGCTCAAATGAGGTTTATATTAATTTGCATAAAAGAAGAAATGACTATGTGAAACTAGCCTACATGACCATCATTATGCCCTCATAGTGATGAAATTATATATTTGAGCTTCTCAGCATGCCTCCAGAATAAACAGGACATAGGGAACTGCTGTACGATGCCAAAAGAGACACAAAAAGTATGGTTGGCACATCAATGTTGCACGTAGTGGAAGACGGTGGAAAGGGACATGCTTGTCAACATCATCTGCATGTCTGCGGTAGTCCCAAAGGCAGTACCGATTGTTGACACTTTCATCACTGTGGCATCGGAGCTCAAAGTCAGCATCTTCTTTTTTTCAGGCTGAAACAGCTCAGCGGCTGTTAAAAATAATAGAACTGAAAAAAGCCTTTGCGGAAGAGCTACACCAAGTTATACGTGAGACGCAGGATCGGATCCGAAGGTCTTGAGCCACCGAAGAGGGCAAGATGACCAGAAGATGATCATTATAGCTACATTTCCTTTCCATCTTCAGGAAGGGCTCCATTTTTTTTAATCATGCACATGCCCAAAGCCTTTTTTGTTTGCTTTAAGCAAGCAAATCTGTTTGCATATTAAAATTGTGAGACTGGCAACTCTGTCTTCATATTAAATAATAATGATTTCACAAATATGGCGGGAAAATAAAATGGGAAAGTTCACATGAGGGCTAGTGAGGCCTTATATATAATCGCATATTGAAGCAAAAGCTTACTGCGCCGTGGATTACCCCAGGTCAACCCAGGAGTGCCAGTGTCATGAGCCAGAGGTCAGTGTGGCTATATAGCTTAACCAAGGGACCACCTAGTTTGTACCACCACTTGATATTCACCCTTGATCTTTCAGGGCAGATACAGCCCTACGTATTCCCTCTTGTATTTTGCGGATTGTTCAACTCTATAGTCTTGACAATTCTTGCTTTGTCGGCAAGCTTAATACATCTTACATTTGCCATCAACTCCATAAAAAGCACCTTTTTTGGGGAGAAAATATTTATTCAGTGAATTTGTATGTTTTGTTTGCTTTTACATTCATGTCGAGTTTTCGCTGCTCCGCAACCCTGCCAGTGGTGTTCTCCGCGCTGCGCAACGCCGCGACCTCTGATTTTTCTATAAGATTCGCACTGAGATGATGTCCAGCGCGTAGTGATGTCTCCTTTTTTTTCTTCCGGACTACTTTCGTAGCTTTTGCTGTGTTGCACCCGATGTATGAAACGGAGTATATGAAATGTGGATTTAATAGCTTGGTCCAATGCCTAGCACTGCCAGTAGTTTGGGCACAGAAGGATAGAATTGCCAGCTGCAGGCCACAGCTTCAGCGCGAGAGATAGGTGCCGCAGTCGAGCGATAGAGATGCCGTGACGCTGTCCTGACATTTGTGCCGATGCTTGCCGCTGGCTCAAACACCCAGGAGCGTGCAAAACTTACGGTGACCCGCGGTGCTTTTGTCTGATGCCGCAAACAAACAAGTAAACTAAAAAGCGAAGAAAAGTGTCTGCGCAGACGGCGCAGAGCAGTACTGTGTTGTATGCATGCCCATTTCCAGGCGCTGACGTCACACCTGCTGCCTTACATTCCATGAAGGATCCCACTGTCACGGGCAGAGGCTCTTTATTTTTCTTTCCTTTTCATGCCTCAACATATTATATATGTACATTGCACGGAAACTTGGTATACTGAACAAATATCCAAAAATATTGAGAAAGCACCACAATTCAGGTTAGTTTTGAGCGGATGGCTGTATTTTGGACGTTTTCTGAGAGGCCGCCGGGTCAGAGGCAGCGCGCTCCCGACTGAGCCGGCGGGTGTGACGTCACAACTACCCTCAGCAACGTCGTGGCCCTGCGATCCTGCCGCCCCCGCGTCGCGCCGTGCACAATGCTGCGAAGTGTCGAATGCTGCACACGAGGGAGGTCGAGGAGGACACGATGGCAGCGCCACATTCCTGGCATGGTGGCAAAAATGTGAAATGATGGGGCGTCGCCGGAGCAGACGCTCCGCTAGCTTCCAGTGCACATGCGTCGATCGAGTAAGTAGCATTGTGTCATGGGCAGCCACAATAGTAGGCATGACCTGCTTTCAAACCTGTTTTCCCCTTTATTCGTAAACTCAGAAATGTGTTGACAGTTGACTGCTTAGAGAGGCATCAAGAATACAATGGTTTAACGCATGCAAGGATAGAAGATTATCCTGCTCTTTGCTCCCCGCCACAGGTGCCTTTTCTCAGAATTGTTGCCATCTTTTGCTCCTCAATCTCGCCACGGACGGTCCTCGTTTTTCATCATGCGCGACAAAACCAGGCAAGGACCATGGTCAAACTTAATATGCAACAAAAGGGTCAACAACAAGCACAAGCCCCCAGTTGATGAGGGAGAATTTTTCAAAATGGTTCCGATAAATTGCAGAACAATGCATGTTCACCGAAGGCTGGAAATCAATGAAGATGTAAAATGATCTTCTAGAAACAGGCATATAAATAGAAGGAAAAATTTTTATTACCAAGTGACAGAAAACCAAGTGACTCGACCCATCTAGACTGGTTTCCTAGGAATTGAGGCAATTACATATGCATAATTGAAAGGTTATTTGCAAAAACATAGTACATGCAAGGATGGAATTTTTGCCTCTTTGCTAACATGAATATGTAAGAACACCTTGTCCTAAATATGAAGAGAATTCAGATTTCATAATGCTCAAATGAGGTTTACATTAATTTGCATAAAAGAAGAAATGACTATGTGAAACTGGCCTACATGACCATCATTATGCCCTCATAGTGATGAAATTATATATTTGAGCTTCTCAACATGCCTCCAGAATAAACAGGACATAGGGAGTGAGTGAGTGAACTTTATTAATTGCTCGGAGATCTTTTTCTTCGCCTCTTCAACCGAAGCTGACGAGCGGTTGGCGCCCCCAGTCCAGGGCACCACTGGCTTTCGCCAGTTTGCGAGCTCTTGTGACCAGGTAGAGTTGAGCCTCCGGGTCAGAGCTGGCCAGCAAAGCCTCCCACTGTCTTTCATTTGGGTTTTCAATTTTTTGCAGTTGATGTGAGCTGCATTCCCATGTTATGTGGTACAGGGTAGGGGTCTTCCCGCACCACGGGCACTCGTCTCTGAATGTCGTGGGATGCATCATGTGTAATATGTGTAAATTAATGAAGGTGCCCGTCTGTAGCCGCCTCAGATCTATGGCCTCCTCGTTGCTGAGCTTTTTATGCGGCTCCGGATATACTTTCCGCAAGCCTCTGTAGTGTTGTAGTATTGTGGTGTAGTCAGGGTCAAGCGGAATCAGATCATCTGTCCCGAGACTGTTGGGCGCACGGTAGGTTGCATGTCGTCGTGCTACCCTGTCTGCGTACAAATTCCCCGTGATCCCTGCATGCCCCGGAATCCACACTAGTGTTTGAGTGTATTGTTTTGTTGGCTCGCTTGTGGAAGAAAGGATTTGGTGCGCTACCTTAGATAATTTACCCCGTTGAAAATTTCTGCATGCGGATTGAGAGTCTGACAGTATCGTCAGACTCTCTCCCGTTTCTCTTCCTTGCCTAATGGCCAGTGCGATAGCCACTTCCTCTGCCTCCGTGACTGTACAGTTTTGGATCGAGGCGCTAACTACCTCCCGGCCTTCGCAGTCTGTGACCGTGGCTATCGCCCTCTTTGCGTTGGTTTCGTATAAGGCTGCGTCGGTGAACCTTGACGTGTCTTGTTGGCCGAATGTTTTTTCATAATACTCTGCCCTTGCCTGCCTTCTTCCCGGGTGTAGGCGGGGGTCCATGTTTCTTGGTATGGGCCGAACGCGGTACCAATTTCTGACTTCCCGCGATACTTCTCTTGTCTTGTTATAAGCCTGTAGGTGTGTGCTATATCCCAGTCTTTCCAACACCCGTCTTCCCGTCCTCGTTTGTAGAAGTCTGTTTAGCTGTGACTTGATTTGGGCTTCTGCTAATTCTTATATTGTATTGTGCAGACCCAGAGCTGCTAGTTTGTGGTTCGGTGTGTTCTTGGGGAGCTTGAGTGCGGTCTTGATAGCCATTTTAATGATGGCGTCCACTCTGTCTTCCTCTCCTTTGGTCATATTGAAGTAGGGTAGAGCATACGCTACTCTGCTAATAACGAGGCTGCGGACCAGTTTGAGTGTGTCGGGCTCCTTACCCCAACTTTTTGCTGGTCACCCGTGCTATCATTTGGGAGACCTGCTGGGTCGAGGTCTTGAGCAGATTAAGTGTGTGTTGACACCTTTGATTCGATTGGAGCCACATCCCCAGGATCCTCACGGTTGTCTTTTCGGGTACTGTCTCTCCTTGCAGCCGGATCTCGAGCTTGTGGCCTTGATCTGTGGGAGCAGAGCGGTTGCCCTTCCCTCGCCAGAATCTGATCAGTTCTGATTTTCTTGATGAGCACTCCAAGACCCTCTGTTTTAGATATTCTTCGATGACAGATGCTGCTTCTTGCAATTTCGCTTCCTTCTCCCCGAGTGATCCTGTGGTCGTCCAGATGGTGACGTCATCAGCATACATAGCGTGCTGTATGCCCTCCACCTTCTCGAGGCGCCTGGCCAGGCCAATCATTGCCACGTTGAACAGCGTGGGCGAAATGACTGCTCCTTGAGGTGTCCCTTTGTTGGGCGGGGAGAAGGTCTCTGTTTCTATATTGCCAATCTTGATTTCGGCCGTCCGGTTACTCAGAAAGCTCCTAACGTACTCGAAGACTCTGGTTCCACAATTCGTGTCTGCCAGACCATCTAAGATCGCCCTGTGACTAACATTATCAAATGCACCTTTAATGTCCACTGCCAAAACTGCATGTTCTGCCGAGCGTGGGATACCTGTCAAGACCTCTTCTTTGATCTGCAGGAGAACGTCCTGGGCTGATAGCTTTTCTCTGAAGCCAAACATGGTGTCCGGCATCTGAGCGCTATCCTCTAAGTAATTTTTTAGTCTATTATTGACAACCCTCTCGAAAATCTTTCCCAGGCACGAAGTTAAAGAAATGGGCCGCAAATTCTCTATTGCCAATTTTTTCCCGGGTTTCTGGATCATGATGACCACCGAGTATTTCCACTGCGCTGGCACCGTTCCTGCTTCCCAATGCTTGTTCATGAAATGTGCCAGTGCCTTGATATTGCTGTTGCTCATGTTCCGAATTATGCCATTAGTGATCTTGTCATCACCAGCCGATGTGTTTCGAGTGGCACTTGCTATTGCTGTCCGGACTTATTCCTCCGTGATCGGCTCGTCCAATTTCGGATTTGGGTCTCCTTTGTAATCTTCTGCGTATGAATATGGATCCTCTAGGTCTACTCCGTAGCATTTGTCGTGGACGGCCTTGATCACGTCTTCCTTCGTGCCTGGGAATGTGTGTAGCAACCGCTCCAGCGACTTCTGCCCCTCTCGCTTGGTTTTGGTGGGGTCCATGATGGCTTTTAGAATTCGCCATGTCTTGGAAGTGCTGAGTGTCCCCTGCAGAGAGTCGCAGAATTTGCCCCAGTTGGCTCTCGTCAGTTGTTCAGCGTACTCCACCGCCTTCTTTGTGATCTCCACGATTTTCATCCTAAGCTTTCGATTGTGCCTCTGTTTCTTCCATCTTCTTAACAGTCCCCTCCTCGCTTCCCACAGGTGGAGTAGATGGGCGTCTATTTCTGGTGTCTCATTTGTGCGTGTCAGTTCTTGCGTAAATCTCTGCTTGTTTTTCCGCAGCGCCCCGCACCAGCTATCAAGATCCTCAATCTCGCCTTGGTCCTCCTCCTGCGCTTCTCTGAACTTGTGCCAGTTGGTAATCCTGGCTGCGCCAACCTGACGCCTGATCTTGTATGTGTGGATGGTCGTGCTCACTATATAGTGATCACTGCCCAGATCGTTAAGCGTGTTTATCCACTCAACATCGCCACAGTTCTTGACCATCGTAAGGTCCGGGGTAGTGTCCTTGCTCACACTGTTGCCCGTTCTCGTGGGCACTCCCGGGTCCGTTACCAGTGTTAATTCATGTCTGTCTATTAGCTCTCTAATACTGCGGCCTCTCTTGTCCTGTCGAGTGTATCCCCAGGCCAGGTCTTTTGCATTAAAGTCGCCTAATATAATTAGCTGATTTTCTCTTACCAAGTTTAATGTTTCTTCCAGAAGCCTGTCGAAGTCGATATTTCGTTGGGAGGGGGGGCTGCATACATTTAGGATAAAAGTGCCCTGTTTTTTGTCACTCTTTTGGACCACCTCCACAAGGATATGGGGTGTTTCAATCTCTTTAAATTGGTCATGCCGAATAGTTGTAATGGTCTTCTCCACCATTGTCGCCACCTTCCAGCTCTCGTCATCGGCAGCAAAGACCTCGTACCCGCTAATTGAAGGGGAACTGCCAACCTCTTGTAGGGCTATCACAGCCGGTGGTTCCGCTTGTGAGGCCAGCAGCTGTGACAGCATCCCTTTCTTGCGTCTGATGCTTCTACAATTCCACTGCCAAATCTCTAGGCGGTCTTGCTTCGCCTTCTGGCGTCTAGTCATGATCGGTCTCAGACTGCAAGCTGGCTAGTCCAGGCCTGTGATATGGCTTCTCAGCCCTTTCTCTTACTGTGGTGGCTGTTGTTTGCTTCCTAATCAGTTTGGTCATCTCGATTTGCATCGCCTGAAACTTTTGCTCTATATAGCCTGTGACTTGTTCCATGGCTTTCTTTGTGATTTGCTCAATGATGTGTGGGAGCAGCTGTGCTAGCTTTTCCTCTACTATTCTTCCTACGTCTTCGGCAGTCAAAGGGGGTGTCTGATTTACCGATGGTGTGGATTTTTCGAACTTGTTTTGTGTAATGTTAATTTGGTTCTGCATCTGATCTAATCGTTGCGCAATCATTGCGTTCTCCTTTCTTATTCCTTTTAGCTCGGCTAGAATTTCTGTTCTTTCCTCATCTAGCTGTTTTTGGGAGGGCAATGCTGGCCAGCTCACCTGATCAAGGTCTTTTTTCTTCTCTTTCTTCTTCTCCCAGGCGCCTGGCTTGCTTTTTTTCATCGCTGGCTTCTTGGGTTCCGCGTTGGCCTCCGACCTGGACTTGGACCTGGACCGCTCACGCGATGTTTCCTCCTCCCCGTCCGAACTGAACCACCTCTGATGCTTCTTCATGATGCCACTCGTTTCTGGGCGGCTCTGACGTGACTTTGGATGTCCCTTTGTTTTCTTTGTGATCTCCTTGAGCTTGCTTCGGCAGCCGGTGGCTCCAGTCTCATGTGCTCCTCCACAGAGAGCGCATTGGGGTTCGCACTCGTGACTTTCCTCCGGATCTTGCTTGTTGCATCTTCTGCATGCCTTGATAGACGGGTTCGGGCATACGTCTGTTCGGTGTCCTGGCTTTCGGCAGGTGTAGCAAAATTGCTTCGTTGGCTTGTACGGATCGCATGGGATCTCTCCCCCATAGTAGTACACCCACTTCGGTGCGATTGGCCCCTCAAAGACAATGAGGGCCGACTTGGACTTGCCCATTGCTCTGGCCGCGATAATTTTCACGCCCTGGGTCCTGACGAACAGGTTCTCCATTAATTCCTTCTCCGTTGCCCCGGGGTTGATGCCGTGGGCCACCCCTTTGATGTACTCTTCCGGTGTAGTCATAAAAGCATTGACCGGATGGTCTTTTCCCTCGAAATTCAAGCTTCTGATGCTCATCATGCGCTCCGCCATCTGTATGTCTGGGGTGCTGGTGACGATGATGTTGGATCCCGGTCGGAGGCGGACCAACAAGTCTTTCAGACGAAAATTCTGTGGATCTCCGCAGGCTTGCGCTATAGCCTTGGCTGCTTGGAGTGTTGTCAAGTTCTTCACCACCAGACCCTGATGGGGTCTGAAGGTCACCTTAGCGTCATTCATCGGCAGTGGTTTCGCGCGCCTGAGTCGCCACTCCGCCACTCCGCCTTTAAAACGGTTCGAATTTCGCGCTCCCTCCTCCGCGCCGGGCCGGCGTCCTCTCGGAACAGGCGCCTCAGCTACGTCGTGACGTTGGCTGGAATCTTGCACGGTGGCGCTGCCTCCGCGGCCTCCCCGGCTGCTCTCCGCACCGCTCGCCATCTTGGATTCATGTACCGCCGCAGCGGCCATCTTGGCTGGTGGCGCCGTCGTCGCCGTCTCGCCCACTTGAGTGTTTGCTGTCGTATTCTCGGTAATCTTGGCCTGACGCTCCCGTTTTTTCGCTTTTTTCTGCCATAGTCTCGAAACTACGGTTGTCCACTCGCCTTGAAAGGTGTTGTCCGTGGTATTCGTATCGGTGGTCTCGATGGTGTTGGCAGCCGACGTTCCGCCTGTTTCCCCGTCGGGTGGAGGCAGGTTCGGGCACGGTGTGGTGTCCATCGATAGATGTTGGCCTTGGGTGCCGTCCATTCTCGAGCGAAATGTTGGCCCGGGTGGACCTCCTTTGTCTAGATCCTCGCCCCCGCGGTGGCTGCCGCCAGCCGCAGGGTGCTCTCGGTCCCACTCGCTCCTCCGCTGCCGCGCTAAGCCTAACGCCGGCGTAGGCGATGGAAGTGCTGCAATAATCGAAAAATCGGTGGTCCGCTCACCAAAAAGTTGGTACTGTCAGACTCCTGTCATCTTCCGATCTTCGATTGATAATTTGAAGGTGGTCCGATGGAAGTTGGCACCGCAATAGGCTCTTTTGTCGGGAGCCGAAGTGGACGCGTCCGCCCTGTCCGGCGTCAGTGCTTCCTCCCTCACAGGACATAGGGATACCAAAAGAGACACAAGAAGTATGGTTGGCACATCAATGTTGCACGTAGTGGAATGCGGTGGAAAGGGACATGCTTGTCAACATCATCTGCATGTCTGCGGTAGTCCCAAAGGCAATAGTATACTAGCACAGAATTGATTTCCTCGAAAGATAGCTTTCGTTCCTTCGGCTTTTCTCGGATCAGCTGCAAAAAACAATCAGAGAATTGATTTTCAAACTTCCTGAGCATGGATAATTTTCCTGCAAAAAGGATACAGTTTTGATGCATGCACGACTTAGAAAGCACATGCAAATTGAAATTCGGCATAAGAAACACATGAACAGCAATGAACTTTTGCAGCAGTCAGATATTTAATAAGAACAGAATTCTAACCAGTGACAATCACCAAGTGAACTTGCTGTTGCCACCACCGAGTTGTTCTATAGAGTACTTCAGCCCTAATAAACGGTTTTCATGTCTGATACACTGCCATCACCACTTCGAGACAATATGGCCCATCATCATAATGTTCATTAGAGTTCTCTCACTGCCCCTTTTTGCAGGCACTGAAGTAACACATGATGAAAATGCTTTATCTGTTTACACACTAACACCTTCAAAATAATCCTTTGCATAGCAATAAAATGCTCCCAGCATTCTTGCCACTGCTGAAATGTGTAAGTGAAGGCTTCTTCTTGAAGCCCATCAAGCATTTGATAGTGTGGGTCAGCAGCCAGCGGCGCTCGCCCATGCTCGGAAAAGGAGTGCGGATTTTAGGAAAACAAGGCACGCAAGCACCCGTCCTTTAGATTTACTGGCATCGGTTTGCACGCTTTTTGCTTTGTATCGCACTCATGGGCTGATATTTTTGTCATCATCAGCCCGACTATATCCACTGCAGGGCGAAGGCCTCTCCCATAATTAACCCGTCCCTGTGCTAGTTATTACCAGTTTGTTACCTAAGCGACCATCTGTTACCCTCTCTTCGCACTACATGTCCTACCCATGCCCATTTCTTCTTATTGATTTCCACTTGTGTACCCCTTGCCTAATGACAGCTTCGCGTTTCTTATCGCCTTTTCAACAGTGTGCACATGTCTTATACGAGTGTCAGACAGGCATATTTAGTGTCAACCCCATGGAGATGCTAGATTCGTGCTCTGACCTCCAGTACTTTTGAATGATTTGCGACACAGCCTGGTTCATCTTGACTCTAGGATTAAGCTGGTCAAATAGAGCACTGACAGCTTCCTGCCCAGTAGGTTGCCATTGACTTGGTGCACATCAACTCTGGCTAAGCAACCATGCATAACTGTACGGGCACTCTGCTGGAAATCTCGCCCATGTCAGAGAATCTGATAGAGTAGCAGTGCGCTAATGACTAAATTTTCTGAAACCGAGGAATATAAGGGATTTCTGATGCTTGAAATATTGGTAAATTAGTAGTATAATGATTTTTTTACGAAACCAATAAATTTCCCTGTGTGAGAGAAGTTTTACATACTTAACAAAACTTGAAACTACCAGAGGTTAATTTTCAATAACGTTAAAGTGCAAGCTATGAATCAGTCGCTGCGAAGACATCGTAAAAAAACTGTGCATGGCGCTGTCATGTTATGGCAAGGAATTTTGTGTCTGAAGATTTCTTTATCACGAGAATTATCGAGCAGTGACTCAATCTTACGCGAAGCAAAATATTGGGGTTGCTTGCAAAACAGGTGCCGAATATAAAACTCTCCTGAAAGAAATGGAGTTCAACCTATCATGCGACTATAAAGATGTATTTATTCCCGAACTAATAGTTAAGCCTGTATGAAGCCATTTTACTCCCCTTGTCAGAAGCATCGACTTTACCTGATATTTTTGTCATCATCAGCCCGACTATATCCACTGCAGGGCGAAGGCCTCTCCCATAATTAACCCGGTCCTGTGCTAGTTGTTACCAGTTTGTTACCTAAGCGACCATCTGTTATCCTCTCTTCGCACTACATGTCCTACCCATGCCCATTTCTTCTTATTGATTATTAAGGGATTATAATGGGCTACCAGATAAGTACATTGATCTAGGTGTATTATGTAATTAGTGCAACAATTATGTGCTAGAAAGATATGTTTATGAAAGTTCGAGCGTTTCATAAAGCAAAATTTGATCACTGCCCTGTCATGGAAGTGCAGAAGCCTTCATCAGCAAAAAAAAAGGATATGGGGTGTAATGCGCCGAAGCGACATCGGCTATGATGGATGATGTATTGGCGGGCTTCGGTGTCATTGACCACTTAGGGTTGTTTAATGTGCAGTCAAATCCCATATCTGAGGAGTGCCTTGCGAAACGGCCACGATTGAACCCCCCGCCCCCTCCCCGTTCTCGAATTAAGCAGCTGAGCGACCTACCATTGAAGCACCGCGATGAAAAGGCAGAGTGGCCTGTTCAAACTGCATTCTGCTATACAGCAGTCTGTGGTCGCATGCTTCAGTAGCTGTGGCATTTTTTTGGTTTCACGGTGCCTAACGACAGTATCACCTCGTTCTGCACGTAAAAGGATCTCAAGCGCCGAAGATCAACTGAGGATGCCCTTATCCAGTATGACATAATCGATACAGACAAGTATTTTTCTTTAATGGGGCGTGGGATGATAACCTGTTCACATTTCTTTTGTAAGAGGCAGACATGTAAGCAAAAGTGCACCGGAACCAGGAAACAAACAAAAAACACTTGTACATGCTGCACGCACACACATAAATCACTGCTTGCTGGCACACTATGCGAACATGCATCCACACTGCGTAGGGTTCACCGCTACGCCGCAAGGTGGTGACTCTGCTCATCTCCAGGCCAATAGCAACAGTTGCACAGCTCCCGATGCACATAGGATGATGCCTTTCTACGAACTAAATGACAAAGGTAATCCAGCTTCTAGTGCTTCTAGAACACTGCGTGCAGCCCTATGCTGCCCTCTGTTGGTGTGTTACAAAACTTCGACGCGCACGTTGCACGCAGGTCGGCGGCCTAGTTGGCGGTTTTAAGTTCTTTGATGCTTTGATGTTTTGATGCTACCTCGTATCAGGGGTGCTCACAATGCTCACAACACACTATCACTCAGGTTATAAGAAAAACAGGAAAGCACCATGAATTGAGCAGCAGCAGAAATAAGAATCAAGAACACAAGTAATCTGCATTCAAATAAATGTTTGCAATGCTTTCCTCAGAGTCACGTCACTTGACAACATAGCCTACACCAGCAGCAGTGTACTTCGCCCATGAGCACAGTATCTCTGCGTGTCATCATAGAAGAATGAGGGAACCTTTTGAAGACAACACTCGCAGAGCCAGAAGTGTAATGGCCTTGGTTGTCAAGTAAGTGAGTCAAAACAGAAACTGACTTTCCTCTTTAATGGCACGCAGAAAATAGGACACCAATGGTGGAGTTATGTCGCTGGTGGGGATGAATTATCGATAAGCAATGTGCTCATAATAAAAGAAACATTTCAAGCTTTCATCTTAACGTAACACTTTTCAATTCCACCATTTACTAAAGGAGACGAAACTTACTGAACACCTCTCCACACCTCATATTAAAGACAAGGTCTTCATAATACGAGTGCTTCTCCATGGCCGTATGGTGCATGTGCAAATGTGCATGTGTGTTCAGCCTTCAAATATAGACTGAACGCAAATTGGCAAACATTACTGCCGACACAAAAACTTACAAGTCGCTTAACTATCCTTAACAGTTGAAGTCAAAGCACTGCCGCATGGAAAGTATGCACTGCTGCTAAGTAATGGTCGTATTTGTTCACTAATTAGCAGCGTTAATTATTATTTATCAATCGTAAGATTAGTACTACTTAGAGGAACTGCTTAGTAGTGCTAATGTATGGCAGCTGTCCACTCTACAGTAGGTATAAGATGGTCATATAAGACTTCTAAACTATTGCACTAAACGAACACTTTTCCCTCCTCAGTGGTGTATAGGTAGCGTGTTCCGGCTTGTGAACAAAAGGATAGCAGTTCGATTCTGCTTGACACTTTCTTTTTCCTCAGGGTGAAAGTGCTTTTCTAAAGGCACTTCATAATGTTTGGCAGCAGTTGCAACCCCATGGATGATAAAACCTCGCAGAACCTCTTGCCTGAGCACCTGCAAACTCAGCCATGTCACTTAAGACACCTCGTCGACCAATCAACGCTCGCCACAATTGCTACCTGCCAGAGCACCTGCCAACATGGCCACGAAATTTTTGGGATGGACACAGGATGCTCTTCAATAAATCAGGAATAGTTCTGGCAGATGCAGGATGCTACTGTGTTTTTCTTGGAATGTGGAATCACATTAAGAACATCGAATGGTTAGAAGCAGTGCATGATCGTTGCCTGGTGTTTAGAACTGCCCAGTCCTGCATCATTTTGCCATTTTGTTGCTTTCTCTACATCCCTCAACACTGTCAGTGCCTTCCCTATCTCAAAAACCCATACTGCCTTCTCGCTACATTCACAGTAACTTTCTCTTTGCACTTGTATACCACACGCTTTACTCAAAGTTCATTGAAAAGCTGGTTTTTTCTGGCAGCTTTTGAGATTGGCGTGGGTCACTTTAGCTACACTAAGAGCTCATGAAAATACAAATCACATTCACGGTTCTGAATACAGCACAAGGTTAATTTTGAACAATTTATGTCTCCCGCAAAATCTCATGAATTTCTCGTTTTCAGTCTGCGAAAAATAAAATTTTCCACTACACAAAGCTCGAGGCTTTATCAAAAGGTCACTTTATCAATATAAGCTAAAAGGATAAAAGGAAAAAAATAGTTTACCTCACAAGCATGAATTGTTGCCCTACGGATCTCTATTTCTTCTGTGCTTCCATTTCGCAAAATATTTCCTGCAGAAAATTACGTCATACACTATTATGCTTCCTTACCTAATAGCAATGTCTAGCCTACCACTTTTTGAAGGGGAACAATAAGTCTGGCCATACGGCAACATGGGTGCTCCAAAGTTGCAAATATGTTATTGAGAGCGAAACTTGGTCAAGTGAAAAAATATGTGAAAACGGATGATATACTATGACACCCCTCAAGAATTCGGCTTACTGCACTCGATGAAAACAGTTCATTGCTGGCAATTACAAGTTCTCAACTGTGTTTTGCATGTTGACTAGCTGACCTGTGTGAAGCTGTCATGCACAACTTCAAAAGCATAAACCAAGCACAGGCTCTTAAGGTCGTTCATGAACCTTGAATGGTCTTCTGCTCTTGCCATTCCCTTTCATTTACCATTCGCTCTTAAATGATAAACGCCTGTGCAATTGGCAGGCAAAGCAGTTTAGTCTTTGCGCACTTTTCTGATTGTTGCGTACAACATTATTTCATGTTTCAAGGAGTGCAAAGAAATTTTGAGAATCTCCAATGGTATCAAGGAAGATACAAATTAATCAAACAGAGTGTGTGTGTTACAGCACAACATGTCTTTATGTATAAACCCATTACTGAGCTTTAGCATTTGTGTAGGCACTGCACTTTTTCCTCTCACTATTATTGAACACGAAATTAAGATTGTTGTTAAAACAGACAGACTTGCAATAGTGTAATCAAAGTGCAAAGGTAAATTAAATTTTTTCTTAGTGAACTCTACTCAATTAGCATTTCTGAATTTCGACCTTTAATCTCTGTACATTTCATGCACAAAAATTTCAGTTTTTCCATCAAAACAAGCAGACCTTCCCTGATTGAGGCACTTTTTATGGAAGAAGCCTTCACACCTTTATAAATCATACTAGAACTGTGGAGTAACTGAGGGACAAACATACAAGAGGACTCACTCAGGTGCTCAAATATAGGGTACTGTTGTGCCAATAATGTGGAAGGCTTCAACTCTTGTGATGAGCTTGGGATACTGCTGCTCATATACATGGGCTCCCCAGCAAGGACTTGGAACTTTCAGAACTAGTGTGTATCTAGAGATCTCAAGATGAAATTTTATGTATGCTTTTAACCTATTCACTGCACTGTGGGTCATTGATGGGTCTTGTCACCTGTCAAATAAAGCCGTGGGAGGGCTCAGCAAGTTTTAGAGCATCTGCCAAAAGCACCCATGCAAAGTCACTACTGCCACTTGTTTCATCGTAGGAACTTCAGCTCATGTACCAATAGTGAGGATGACTGCCCTTTCGTCACAGGAAATCGCTTCAAGGCTCAAGCAAAATGGTAAAATACAATGTGCAAGCTATGCTTCAAGCACATTCTCAATAGTACTTTATTGAAAGGGGCCTAAGTAATCATTAAATTCACCTTTAGCGAGCAAGGTCATCAGACGTGGAGAGTAACATAAAGCTCCAAAGAAGGCAAGCACTTGAGGCACACTGTAGTCTGCAAATGCTGTCATCGTGTCTATGTCCTTGAATTCACCCAAGCCTTGGCCATTAAAGCAGTTCCAGAGATCAGCAACAAGAATCTGAGCCCGTTTGTAGAATGACACTGTATAACTTGAAAAAGAAAAATATATATATATGCACGCTTCATCAGCAAATACATAAAGTTAAAAAAAAGTTACAAGGCCACTTGAGAAATAGAAGAGAAATAAATGAAATAAACATAGCACTGCATCAACTGTAGCAAAAAAAATATATAAATAAAATGGCATGTCTATTAAACATAAAACACCCTCCAAGGACAGCAAATGCTCAAGATGTCAACAAACCATTTCTTGAACATTCAGTAATGTTTAAATGGTTTTACAATACAAGTATAACAGTGCATAATAGTCATGTTGTCCCCTTTTAACACATCTTTCGTGCAGTTATCTTCATTATGCCGTTTTAGATTTAATGACTGACTGAAGTTCTGCAATTTCACAACAGCAAACAAACAAGAGAGGTTTGCACTTCTATGGTGCAGTCTGAAGCCTCTTTATGCAGAAATCAAGGTCACATATTCAGCTTGTATTCTCACTATAATGATCCAAAGCTGCAAATAGGCTATTAGAGATGTCATAGCATAGGGGTCTGGAGAAATTTTGATAGCCTGGAGCTTCTTCAGCTAAATCTATAAATGAGTCACTATGAAGACAGCAAGCACCACAGAGATAGCCTAGACTGCTCTATTGAAAGCAAGAGAAATTATGGTGAATGTTCAAAAACAATGTGAATCAGTGAGGCCACAATGACAACCGCAGAGAAAAATGACTTGCTGTAAGTGATGTAGTACATGATGTACCAAAATATGAATCTCTCTTATGAATCTCTCTTGTGTACAGCAACCATGTTGCAGTTGGGAATGGAAGAGCAAATAATATCTTGAATAAAATATTAACCAGAATTTATGGTCTTAGTGCCCGCAACCACAACAAACCCTTTTTGCATGTAGAGCAATCGAAATTGCATGTAGAGCATCTAGAGCAATCGTAACTTCAGACCAGCCATTTCCTTGAGTCTTCCGCTCTGTGCAGACAGCTTGGTGCACTGCGCTGCACTAACAGTAAGAGTGGCCAAAAAATGTCATTCTTGTAGCTGTTCATAAGTTATATTTAGACTGTGCTAACATACATGAAACTTCAAACAACACTGACATTCTACACTGCTTGTTTTGCCTAAACAACACTAAAGGCAACTACTATTGGCAAGACGAGGTACCATGTTAAGCACTGTCTTAGCGTGTAGTCACACACATACTAAGCACATTTTGAATACAAAAACTGCACCTGCTCTGGCAAAGGCCAGGCTCTGTATCACGTCTTAGTTTAGTTTTGTGTTCATCTTTACATGAAGTAGCTTCACAGTACAGTCATTCGTGTAGACATTAAAGAAAGCAGAGCTTCAGTAATTCCAAAAGCATGGCTTGAATTCTCCTCTACAGTATCCCATTTACCTCTTGGCATTCCAGTTAAGCATTTAAACTATCCCTGGCACCCTTTTAAAATATGTGCTAGGTAAGTCTGATATTCTAACGTACAATAAATAGCAACAACACTGCTAGTGGTGACTGCCCACACATCATAAGAAACCAAAGCACTATATAGACCGTTTACAGAGAGTAGTTCCACTATTCCTAACAGGTGGGGCTGCTCGCTCGTGGGACGCACGCTGCGATCGTCTGCTACGATAGCCTGTGCGGGAGTTTGGAATGTGTGTGACGGGGTGACCGAGCTGTGCATGCTCCCTGCTACGTTTGTGTGAGACGACGTTAAATGCTGAATTGTCGTGATATCGTGGAGGATGCACGGCTATGCAGGGAAAAGTGATGTAGGCCTAGGCTAGCTCAGGCTCGGCGCAGCAACAGTGCTCCCTCATCCCGGACCGGTTCCTCCCTCTCATCCCACCGGCTCTCCTGTTGTCCCGCGCGGTGATGGCGCGAAGCTCAAAGAGGTGAGAGCGCACGGACGCACAGATGGTGCAATGCGACGGCTGCCAGAGATGGGTCTACCTCGACGAGACCGACTTTGATGATCTTCAGACAGCCAATGCAGCGGTCTCGTTTACTTGCAAGCTGTGTGTGCGGTTACAGAATTCTGCAAACTCAGCCATGTCACTTAAGATACCTCGTCGACCAATCAACGCTCGACACAATTGCCACCTGCCAACATGGCCACGAAATTTCTGGGATGGACACAGGATGCTCTTCAATAAATCAGGAATAGTTCTGGCAGATGCAGGATGCTACTGTGTTTTTCTTGGAATGTGGAATCACATTAAGAACATTGAATGGTTAGAAGCAGTGCATGATCTTTGCCTGGTGTTTAGAACTGCCCAGTCCTGCATCATTTTGCCATTTTGTTGCTTTCTCTACATCCCTCAACACTGTCAGTGCCTTCCCTATCTCAATAACCCATACTGCCTTCTCGCTACATTCACAGTAACTTTCTCTTTGCACTTGTATACCACACGCTTTACTCAAAGTTCATTGAAAAGCTGGTTTTTTCTGGCAGCTTTTGAGATTGGCGTGGGTCACTTTAGCTACACTAAGAGCTCATGAAAATACAAATCATATTCACGGTTCTGAATACAGCACAAGGTTAATTTTGAACAATTTATGTCTCCCGCAAAATCTCATGAATTTCTCGTTTTCAGTCTGCGAAAAATAAAATTTTCCACTACACAAAGCTCGAGGCTTTATCAAAAGGTCACTTTATCAATATAAGCTAAAAGGATAAAAGGAAAAAAATAGTTTACCTCACAAGCATGAATTGTTGCCCTACGGATCTCTATTTCTTCTGTGCGTCCATTTCGCAAAATATTTCCTGCAGAAAATTACGTCATACACTATTATGCTTCCTTACCTAATAGCAATGTCTAGCCTACCACTTTTTGAAGGGGAACAATAAGTCTGGCCATACGGCAACATGGGTGCTCCAAAGTTGCAAATATGTTATTGAGAGCGAAACTTGGTCAAGTGAGAAAATATGTGAAAACGGATGATATACTATGACACCCCTCAAGAATTCGGCTTACTGCACTCGATGAAAACAGTTCATTGCTGGCAATTACAAGTTCTCAACTGTGTTTTGCATGTTGACTAGCTGACCTGTGTGAAGCTGTCATGCACAACTTCAAAAGCATAAACCAAGCACAGGCTCTTAAGGTCGTTCATGAACCTTGAATGGTCTTCTGCTCTTGCCATTCCCTTTCATTTACCATTCGCTCTTAAATGATAAACGCCTGTGCAATTGGCAGGCAAAGCAGTTTAGTCTTTGCGCACTTTTCTGATTGTTGCGTACAACATTATTTCATGTTTCAAGGAGTGCAAAGAAATTTTGAGAATCTCCAATGGTATCAAGGAAGATACAAATTAATCAAACAGAGTGTGTGTGTTACAGCACAACATGTCTTTATGTATAAACCCATTACTGAGCTTTAGCATTTGTGTAGGCACTGCACTTTTTCCTCTCACTATTATTGAACACGAAATTAAGATTGTTGTTAAAACAGACAGACTTGCAATAGTGTAATCAAAGTGCAAAGGTAAATTAAATTTTTTCTTAGTGAACTCTACTCAATTAGCATTTCTGAATTTCGACCTTTAATCTCTGTACATTTCATGCAAGAAAATTTCAGTTTTTCCATCAAAACAAGCAGACCTTCCCTGATTGAGGCACTTTTTATGGAAGAAGCCTTCACACCTTTATAAATCATACTAGAACTGTGGAGTAACTGAGGGACAAACATACAAGAGGACTCACTCAGGTGCTCAAATATAGGGTACTGTTGTGCCAATAATGTGGAAGGCTTCAACTCTTGTGATGAGCTTGGGATACTGCTGCTCATATACATGGGCTCCCCAGCAAGGACTTGGAACTTTCAGAACTAGTGTGTATCTAGAGATCTCAAGATGAAATTTTATGTATGCTTTTAACCTATTCACTGCACTGTGGGTCATTGATGGGTCTTGTCACCTGTCAAATAAAGCCGTGGGAGGGCTCAGCAAGTTTTAGAGCATCTGCCAAAAGCACCCATGCAAAGTCACTACTGCCACTTGTTTCATCGTAGGAACTTCAGCTCATGTACCAATAGTGAGGATGACTGCCCTTTCGTCACAGGAAATCGCTTCAAGGCTCAAGCAAAATGGTAAAATACAATGTGCAAGCTATGCTTCAAGCACATTCTCAATAGTACTTTATTGAAAGGGGCCTAAGTAATCATTAAATTCACCTTTAGCGAGCAAGGTCATCAGACGTGGAGAGTAACATAAAGCTCCAAAGAAGGCAAGCACTTGAGGCACACTGTAGTCTGCAAATGCTGTCATCGTGTCTATGTCCTTGAATTCACCCAAGCCTTGGCCATTAAAGCAGTTCCAGAGATCAGCAACAAGAATCTGAGCCCGTTTGTAGAATGACACTGTATAACTTGAAAAAGAAAAATATATATATATGCACGCTTCATCAGCAAATACATAAAGTTAAAAAAAAGTTACAAGGCCACTTGAGAAATAGAAGAGAAATAAATGAAATAAACATAGCACTGCATCAACTGTAGCAAAAAAAATATATAAATAAAATGGCATGTCTATTAAACATAAAACACCCTCCAAGGACAGCAAATGCTCAAGATGTCAACAAACCATTTCTTGAACATTCAGTAATGTTTAAATGGTTTTACAATACAAGTATAACAGTGCATAATAGTCATGTTGTCCCCTTTTAACACATCTTTCGTGCAGTTATCTTCATTATGCCGTTTTAGATTTAATGACTGACTGAAGTTCTGCAATTTCACAACAGCAAACAAACAAGAGAGGTTTGCACTTCTATGGTGCAGTCTGAAGCCTCTTTATGCAGAAATCAAGGTCACATATTCAGCTTGTATTCTCACTATAATGATCCAAAGCTGCAAATAGGCTATTAGAGATGTCATAGCATAGGGGTCTGGAGAAATTTTGATAGCCTGGAGCTTCTTCAGCTAAATCTATAAATGAGTCACTATGAAGACAGCAAGCACCACAGAGATAGCCTAGACTGCTCTATTGAAAGCAAGAGAAATTATGGTGAATGTTCAAAAACAATGTGAATCAGTGAGGCCACAATGACAACCGCAGAGAAAAATGACTTGCTGTAAGTGATGTAGTACATGATGTACCAAAATATGAATCTCTCTTATGAATCTCTCTTGTGTACAGCAACCATGTTGCAGTTGGGAATGGAAGAGCAAATAATATCTTGAATAAAATATTAACCAGAATTTATGGTCTTAGTGCCCGCAACCACAACAAACCCTTTTTGCATGTAGAGCAATCGAAATTGCATGTAGAGCATCTAGAGCAATCGTAACTTCAGACCAGCCATTTCCTTGAGTCTTCCGCTCTGTGCAGACAGCTTGGTGCACTGCGCTGCACTAACAGTAAGAGTGGCCAAAAAATGTCATTCTTGTAGCTGTTCATAAGTTATATTTAGACTGTGCTAACATACATGAAACTTCAAACAACACTGACATTCTACACTGCTTGTTTTGCCTAAACAACACTAAAGGCAACTACTATTGGCAAGACGAGGTACCATGTTAAGCACTGTCTTAGCGTGTAGTCACACACATACTAAGCACATTTTGAATACAAAAACTGCACCTGCTCTGGCAAAGGCCAGGCTCTGTATCACGTCTTAGTTTAGTTTTGTGTTCATCTTTACATGAAGTAGCTTCACAGTACAGTCATTCGTGTAGACATTAAAGAAAGCAGAGCTTCAGTAATTCCAAAAGCATGGCTTGAATTCTCCTCTACAGTATCCCATTTACCTCTTGGCATTCCAGTTAAGCATTTAAACTATCCCTGGCACCCTTTTAAAATATGTGCTAGGTAAGTCTGATATTCTAACGTACAATAAATAGCAACAACACTGCTAGTGGTGACTGCCCACACATCATAAGAAACCAAAGCACTATATAGACCGTTTACAGAGAGTAGTTCCACTATTCCTAACAGGTGGGGCTGCTCGCTCGTGGGACGCACGCTGCGATCGTCTGCTACGATAGCCTGTGCGGGAGTTTGGAATGTGTGTGACGGGGTGACCGAGCTGTGCATGCTCCCTGCTACGTTTGTGTGAGACGACGTTAAATGCTGAATTGTCGTGATATCATGGAGGATGCACGGCTATGCAGGGAAAAGTGATGTAGGCCTAGGCTAGCTCAGGCTCGGCGCAGCAACAGTGCTCCCTCATCCCGGACCGGTTCCTCCCTCTCATCCCACCGGCTCTCCTGTTGTCCCGCGCGGTAATAGCGCGAAGCTCAAAGAGGTGAGAGCGCACGGACGCACAGATGGTGCAATGCGACGGCTGCCAGAGATGGGTCTACCTCGACGAGACCGACTTTGATGAGCTTCAGACAGCCAATGCAGCGGTCTCGTTTACTTGCAAGCTGTGTGTGCGGTTGGAGGCGCTCAGTGCCAGGCTATGCGCGGCGGAGGAGGAGGTGAGGACACTTCGGCGAGACGCCGCTCGGGCACCGCAGCAGGCAAGGGTGTTACCGATCACACACGGGGATGAAGCTGCCGCCTTGGCGCCCGACCAGGGACCCCAGGTGAGTGTCCTGCCTGAACCCTCGACTCAGCCCAGTGGGGTGCTACCTGCAGTGGCCACGGACGGCTCTATCGTGGGCCATGCCCCTTTGACAGGGGGTGGTGATGAGTACATCCAGCAGGAGCAAGCGGTGAGCGATCACCAGTCGACAGCTGTTGACATGCTAAATAATAGCCTTTTGTGCACAGCGGGAAGTCCGGAGAACAACGCCCAGGCAAAGACACTGAGCACCCAAACTGATGCATGCCCGACGTCGCAGCAGACCACCCCGCGCTCGAAATTGCACGCGGCTGGCACTGGGTCTGACGGCAGAAAGATGAAGGCTGGTGAAAGCGGGCAGAATATCGTTGCTCCGGGTGGCATCACGCCAGCGGCGAGCGGCGGTGGTCTACCAGACACCTCGAGATCATCTGCCGGCCAGCAGCCCAGGCCCCGAAGTAAACGGAGGGACAACACCTTAAGCGAAGGAAGGTGTGCTGGTCAGAAGGTGCCCCGTACGAGTGCGGGGGATGCCCTGGCCCCGACTTCATGGGAAATCTGTGTTATCGGGGACACAAACATCCCATGCCTGGCGCGAGCCCTTCGTCGCAAGCTGGGCACTCGAGACTGCGTGAAATGGCGCTACGTCCGACAGGCGACGGTGCACGATGCGAGGTGTTTGCTGCGTCGTTATCAGAGCCACGGGCGGCTGCGCGATTCCCTTGTGGTGCTTCACGTTGGAGTGTTCGACATACTACAGGGTGTGGAGCCGGAGGTGGTGTGCAGTTCTATTCGTGACGATGTGTTCCCGTATGCGCCGAATTTGGTCATCTGTGCCTTTCCAGTGGTGTGTGCTGGGGATGTCGACCCAAGGCCGCGCGTTGTCCGGCTCAATGTCGAGCTGAAAACGTTGTGTACATCTATAGGCGCCACATTCAAGGAGGCCGCAGGATTGCAAGGAGACCAAGGATTGGCGAAGGATGGTCTGCATTACCGTGCTGAAGCAGCCCGACAAGTGGCGAACAAATTGGTGGAGCTTGCGCAGTTTTTTAGGCGGAGAGAGCGGGGCACGGAAAACCCGCACGGAGCATCGCCTACAGGGGCACCAGACCACGGCGCAGAGTAAGCAAATACCCGTTTCTGGTCCGGCAGAACATGCTGGCATGAGCACCGAAAGCCTGTGCGCATGCGGGCATATCACAACGGGGGCCCTCGGAGAGGGGAACACTCCCCTCGCCCTCGGAAAGGTGACCTCACCACCGCAGTTGTGCGCTCTGGGACGGGTGCCCTGGGTCCAGCCCACCAATCGGGACGGACCAGCATATCTGACACCACCTGCACCCCAGTTATCGTTTCCGCCGATCCCAGTGTGGCCTGATCCTCGGTTTTATGGACCTGGGCCGACACAGTGTGCTGCAGAACCAGTATTATCCGACACTCGCCCAGCAGTCCGGGTCCCAGGCCCACCGAATGGACGCCGGAATAGGCCGCGACCTCTACCACATAGTGGCCGAGATGGTCAGTCGCCACATGGCGCTACAGGTGCCCCGACCAGTACAGTAGCAGGCCGCAAGCGGGCTCGCGTCCACCGGCAGAGAAAGGAGCAGCTGTGTTTTTCGGTGGGCTTCCTGAACCTACAGGGCGCTCGGCGGGAGCAGAAATGGGCCGAGCTGTACCGCGCTTTGGACATGGAGCGGTTTTCGGTGTATGGGGTGGTGGAAACGCACCTAAGAGACCTGGAAGAACCATCCATCCATGCCGAGTGGTGCTGGTCGGGGTGCAACAGGGATGCCCACAGTCGTAAAGAGGCGGGGTCGGAGTATTGTGGCGACGGGATCTCCAATGGAAACGCGTAGAAGAAGGCTGCAGGGAACACTTGTGGGTGGATGGTAAAGTGATGGGGCATCCCACTCTAGTGTGCGTGCTCTACTTGTCTCCGCAACATCAGGCCGAGAATTTACAGTTGATGGACTGTGTGCACCGGGATGTGCGTCGCGTAGCCGCCAGCAGGCAAGTAATAATCCTCGGCGACTTTAATGGCCACCTTAGCGAGCTGGACGGCCGCACAGACGCTAATGGGCAACTTCTGCAGCTGGCTGAGGAGTTCGACCTGACGGTCGCCAACCTTGAGCCACGGTGCGAGGGGCAGGCAACATGGTGCGCGCGTGGTAGTTCAACAACTATTGATTACGCGTTGGTTTCGTCCAGCCTTATGCTTGCACTGCGGGAGATAGCAGTCGACGAGGGTGGTCTTTTCAGCCTCGGAAGCGACCACAACCGGTTACGACTCGTCTTTGGTAGCTACCGCAAGAAAGATGGAACCAGCTTGCGTACCCCCCATCGGGCTGGCGCATACCTTCCATGCCAGGTGACTGAGCGAGTGGTCGCCGAGTTCGAGGCGTCCCCGGGGAGAATGGAGGCACGGACCTACGACCAGTACATGTCTGCGCTACATGCAACAATTCTGGACCACATGGTTCGTGAAAGCTCACGTTCTCGTAAGAGGAGGAATCCGTGGTGGGGCCGAGAGGTGGAAGTGGCGTGGCGGGAGCGGCCTGCGGCAAATCGCAACCACCGGATGACCATTAAGGAAGGTGTTCCGGACGTGATAGCGGCCGCTTGGGCAGACTACTTGCACCTAAAGCACAAGGTGCAGACACTGGTGCAGGCGAAACTGGCGGAGCACAACCTTCGGCTAATGAGGTCCCTGCGCGAGGAGGGCAAGACGGCAGCGCAGAAATTTTGGGGCTATGTGCGTTCAATGGACCGGCGGGATCCCCCGCTGCCCCCAATCATCGATGCGACGACAGGGCAGCCAGCTGAAAATCAGCAAGAGTACCTGACGGCATACTATGCCACCTTATATGGACAGACGGTAGCATGTGTGGAGCCCGAAGAGACCGTAACCTCGCCGATGGTATGAGGGGACTCCGGAAGAGATGGAGCCGCGGTGGGAGATCTCCAGTAAGACCATGGGGCACGCCCTCACTCGCATAAGTGCTCGTACAGCCCGGGATCTGATGATGTGCCGGCTCGTTTGGTGAAGAGCCTCGGCCTGGAGTCAAGAGAACAACTCGCTGACCTCTTGACAGCTGTTATCAAGGCAGCACCAATCCCGGATGAATGGTGGGGGGGGCGAGTCGTTCTCATTTCAAAGAATAGAGAAGTGACGGGAAACCTGGCTGACTTCCGCCCGATTACAGTCACCAGTGTCATGTACCGGCTCTTTGCCAGGGTTTTAAAGGAGTGGCTCAGTGGCTGGGTGGAGGCTCGTGGTGTGCTCACCGAGCTGCAGAATGGCTTCCGGCCAGGCCGCCGGTTAGATGACAACTTATTTGTCATCACGCAGTGTGCAGGCATCGCGCGGAAGGAGGGGTGCTCGTTGTTGTGCTGCTTCATGGACGTCGAGAAAGCGTACGACAACGTGCCCCATGAGGCCTTGTTTGCGTGCCTGCTATCGAGCGGTCTCCCAAGGACACTCGTGTTGACCATCCGGCGCCTCTACAGGCGGAACTACATCACTGTGTGCTTTGGTGATGTGCATTCAGAGCGCATTGTGGTGACGAAAGGCCTTCGGCAGGGCTGCCCACTGTCGCCGCTCTTGTACCTGGTGTATGTGTCAAGCGTGGAGCGGGCCCTGCTTGCATCAAGCCTGGAATTTCGCTTGCGGCTCAGCACAAGCGGAGTCGACGAGGGCTGCCGACTGCCAGGACTTGCTTTCGCCGACGACCTGGTCGTGATGGCAGAATCGGCGAGGGACCTTCAGCGGCTCGTCGATATCTGCCACGCTGAAATCTCCGTGCTGGGGCTGCGGTTCAACACTAAGAAAGCGGCGGTTGTCCGGCTGGCTGGTGAGCGCGCGAGCGAGGACGAGATCACGCTGGACGGGCACCATCTGACCACCTGCACAGCATACAAATACCTCGAGTACACCTATCCGATGGAGCGGACATGTACTCTGTGCACGAAGCGGCGCTACGCCAGAGTGCTCTCCGGGCTCAGTGCATCCTCCGCCGCCGGTGCCTGTGGGGCTGCAGTCGTTATTTGATGGTGCGCGACCTTTGGAAGTTGGTTCACGTGCCGGCGCTGTCGTTCGCCAACTCTGTGGTTTGCCTGTCGGCTGTTACGCGCGGATGGCTTGAGAGGCGACAACATGAGGTTGGGCGCATTGCCCTTGGCTGCCATGGCCAGGTTGCCATTGAGGCCATCCAGGGCGACATAGGCTGGTCCACCTTCGAGGCACGGGAGGCGGCCAGCAAGTTGGCCTCTCGCGGCCGACTGCTCTTCTTGCCACGGGAGCGGTGGGCGAGGCGCGTGTTCGAGTATTTGGCTGCCACTTGCATCCGGACGGACTGGGCCAAGCGAGTTTATCAACTTGAGATGAAGTTTGGCTTTTTCACCCGTACCCTATGGCGGCTGACTCTCCATCCAAATGGGCTGCTGAAGTGCGGCTGCGAGTCGGGGAGGCTGAGGGTGTCAGGTGGGCCAGGGATATGGAAGCCAAGTCCACGTTGGCGCTGTACCGGGAACACAAGCAGAGCATCGGCCCGTTGCGGTTCTACGACAACAGCATAGGCAGCAGCCCCCATTTTGAGGCACGGGCTGGTGCCTTGAGGGCTTTGCGACTTTGCTCTACCGGCGCCGTTTCGATCCTGCAATGTCGTGTCACGGCCGCTCAATGCAGGCGCACTTAGTGCGGCCCATCGCGTCGCGCCTCAATGGCTGGGGAAGCACGTATTGGGAGAAGTTACAGTTTCCGCCATCATTCTCCGCGGGGGCGCCACCACTCCACGACAAGGCGCCGCCGGCACGGACGAGCAGACGACGCGGAAGGAGCGCGCTGGCTGGGTTGGCGCGTGTTATCGTTTTGACTACTCAGCATAACCGCGTGGTTCTGATTGTTCTGCATGCGTGTCATCGGTGCCTGCGTCAACAGCGTCCTAAGCGTATGCAGCACCATGCCAGGCAACTGCTGTGTGCCGCTGTGCACCACGAAAGCAAGAAAAGATCGGTTACCATGAGTTCCCGTGCGATTCACAACGTCAAGCAGCATGGCTGAAAAACATATTTCGGGAGGGCTCGGACGGAAAAGGAAGCCGGTGGGAGCCGAGTGACAAGTCACTAGTATACTCACTGCACTTCACAGCTGACGATTACAGGAAGAACATAAAACTAGAGATCCGGCTTCCTTCAGCTGCCCCTCCGTGTTCCCGAAGTGCCCACATTACAAGTTAAGTTACTCACGCGGGCTCATGTTGAGCCAAACAACCTTGAAAAAATTAATGTGCGCAGGTCAATAGCTTTATTTTCCCCAATTGTTATAGCTACACTTCATTTCCTCCTGGACAACCCCCCCCCCCCCCATCCTGAAGCATGTGTGTTTCAAGATAGCTCCGCCACGATCACTTTTATGACGATGATATCAAAATGGTATGCCTTTCCCAACATCGCATAAGTGAAGCGACACCAAGAGGAGCCGCTCTATTTGTCAGATGACGAGCGACTCTCTTGGTTAGAGTTGAACTTTGCCATATCGAAGACATTCAGGTTCAAGGAGGCACGTCGAAGCAAAGGCTAACCAAACAAATCTACGAAGCAACAATCATGACAACCAGATCCACAGTGGCGCAAATTAAGTACCTTCTTGGTCACATCAAGTATCTTACAACAATCTCTTCTGTGTGCCTTACTAGTGCCTTGCATTTAAGCGAATCTTATTTTTAGCTTCCGATACGCCCTAAAGCAGGCTCTGAAAGCGGGTCTATAGTATCGCTTTTTAGCAGCCTAAGGCAATTTAAAGGCTGGAACGACAAAGTTGACGCAAGGGTTGCAGTTTTCACCTCGGAGAAAGTATTGAAGGTACCACTAGCGAAAAAAAAATATATATATATCGACTGAGATTATACACATTTTGCCATGCTTTGTGCAGGTTGGCATCATGTAAGCATCAGTCTGCAAACGTACCTATCAACAATTAGGCAGCTATAAAACTTGGAATGAAAGTCGTACCTTGCCAACTACCATCACGTCTGCTGCGAGAGTTTTCGAGTCAGCTTGGATTCATTCATTTGTGGTGTGAAACAGCAGCTGACATAGAGTTAGCACCGATTGCATTCTTGGCTGGTTACCTTGCACGTCCATTTGAAGAGAAAGTATCAATAGTTTTGCAGAATCTCATGAAACATTTTTATTTATTCTATTCTCAGTGCCTGCCAGTGTTTTCATTATCTATATATTACCAAAGTTTAAATAACTTCTAGTGCTTACTTTTGAGTGTCAATAATTTTATTTTATTAGTCCCCATCTATTTATTAACTTCGTGCCTTGTGATTCCTGTAAAACCCTGGACTTATCACAATTCTTGATGATGGACGCCTAAGGTATCTGAAAATCACCATGCACCTTTGTTAGCAAGGTGATGAAGTGCCCGCAGGTCATAAGAAGCAGCAAGCTATGCAACAGCTTAGTTTCATCCCTTCTTCCCTATTTTGTGCAATTTCCGGAGTTGATTTGCGAGAGAGAAGACCGCAGTCACAGTAAGGACCTAAGCACACTAATGCGACCACTGCTGACCTACTGGACAGGCAACATCAATCAGACAGTGGAAAAAATCACGCTTGCACATAAATTATTTCCGAGGAAAGTTCTTCGCTTGTAAAATAAGCTTGCGTGTCTTCTGTGCATCACGCGGCTTCATAATCAAACGAGAAAAAAATGGCCTGAGCCTGCGGGCGTGTCGTTGAACTGGCTGTCATGTGTTTCTTTTGCAATATATTGTGTTAGTATGTTTTAGTGGTGGTAACGACTTGAATATTATTTCCAGTGAAAACGAAGGCACAGGCTGAACAAAAATGTTGAACCCCAGACGGCCACTGACGTCCGACGGACAACCGAACTCGGCCGCAACTCGGCGGCCGTTTTCGGACGTCCGCCGGAATTCCGGCGTACGTACGAAAGCAGGTGGTCGAACCCGTTCGCCCAGCGGACAGCCGCCGTACGTCCGCCACTAGATTTGCTTTTACACAGCTATGATATAGTTTGTAGTCGTCGTGCTCGTCTGAAGTGCGTATAAATCAGTAATGCCGTCAAGTCTGCATTACATGATGCCAGAGCGAATCGATGCGATAGAAAGCGTTTCCATTAAACAGTTTTTTTATTTTCCGCATGTTTCATCGTTGAATTCTTCCGTAAAAAATTTTTGATTAAAAGTTAAATGACCATTAAACATTTTTCTATCATGATGTTTCGGTGAAATTTTAATCAGTGGCTGAATAGACGCAGCAAGCAGCAAGCTCAAAAAGAACGAAACCGAACCTATCCTAAAAAAAATCTGAAATGAGCCAATCCAGTCCACCTGACAAGTTGAAGTTTAGTCGTGGAAGATGGCTTCACGTTTCCGTGTTCTGCATTTTCTGCTCAGTTACAAATACCTACGGCTGTAATGCACTGCTAGCATTGTTTTTGCTGTGGATTGGTGCGGCTGGCACACTTTGTTCACCCGCCAATTCCAAAGTAAGTATTTCACCGAACTTTTGTTTCTTTAGTAGAACTTTTCGATGCACCGATGGTGCTGAGCTTTTGCGTAAGGAAACAGCTCTGTACAGCAGCCGAACGGTCGAGTGTTTTAGGCGAGACTGACAGGATGGCTCCGCGCCGACTAACTGAAGTGCAGCCTCAAGTCTGAGGGCCATCTTTCTCGGCATTAATAAACGCACAGGACATCCCTTCGACATTAACGTTTTAGCTTGTTTACATGTAGGATGTAGAACTGGTTTCAACAAACTTTATGCAGCAAATTCTTTTTACATTGTCCACCATGTTACTTTTTGTCATTGTCCATTGAAGTAAATAACCAGTATTTTACGTTTACACAGTCGTCCACTCTTAGCTTGAATGGGAATGTGTGGCATGCAGTTTGCAAAATAGCAATGCATCCGTCACAGCCATGCATCAAGGCTAAGTGGCATGTGCGTAGAGGGACCAGCCGCTCCAGCTTCACGTCATCTGCCTTTTTGCTCCGGTGTGCAGACGTGCATTGATGCAAAGTGGTTTATGTGTAGAGAAACCAGGAGCTTCTTTGTCACATCTGGCTATTTGTTACGGTGTGCAGATGCGCATCGAGGCAAAATGGCTGATGTGTAGAGGGACCAGGAGCTGCTGCTTAATGCCCTTCGCCTCTTTACTACAGTGCACAGCCGTGCATTGATGCTAAGTGGCTTCTGCATAGAGGGCCCAGGAGCTGCAGCTTCACGTCTGCCTCTTCGCTCAGGTACGCAGGTGCGTATTGAGGCAAAATATCTTATGCATAGAGGGACCAGGAGCTGCTGTGTGGCGTAGTCTGTATATTTGCTATGGTGCGTATCGAAGTACAATGGGGAGGCTCATGTGTAAAGGTACCATGAGCTGCTGCATCATGTCGTCTGCCTCTTTACTATAGTGCGCAGGCATGCATCAAGGCAAAGTGGCTTATGCGTAGGACCAGGAGCTGTTGCTTCACATCTGCTATGATGCGCAGCTGCGTATTGTGGGTGGTGGTGGAAAACATTTCCATCAGATACAAATACAGGAGGTTACTCACTAGCTGACCTTGAGGGGGCCTGCCCTGACAAAACACAAGGGGTCCCTAGTTCGGGACCCCAGTGGCGGTAGAGGGACTAGAGGCTGGTACTTCACGCTGTCTGCCTCTTCGCTACGGTGTGCGGCTACGATGGATGCAGTGGCATCTCAAAAAGTGCATACCACGCACTCGCATGTTCAGCCTGAGTGGACGACTGTGTACCGGCTATAGCTTTGTTATTCATAGAATAAACCTAGGCCAAGTTGGATAAATTATAGCTCACCTCATATGTGGTCAGCAAAGAAAAGCCACTCCAGAAAATCTGATGCATTTACTGTCATAGGATTCTTATTCATATACATGCTACTGACAAGTCAGATTCTTCACCCTCAGAAATGTCAGAAAAACAACCAAGGGTGCATCTGTAATAGTCAAGCTTGCTCTTTCTCTGCAGACTTGAGTCAGATGTGTGTTCCATTGCTGTGGGTGGGACAGGTGTGAATGTTTGATTTTAAGCTTGCAACAAATATGTTATTGTAGTTTAAAGGCAAAACGGTACTAATAATCGTAGCCCCCCGTGGCCTTTATCCCCTTTTAATAGTGTTGCTAGACACTGAATTATTAGTTTACTCTGCACTGTTTCTGTCTAGTTAATGTGCGGAGATGTACATATATTTATATGACTTGGAGTTGTCGACTTTGCACTTAGAAACATTGTAGTGTTATCTGATGTGTTGCTTTCATTTCTTTAATGATTTCTGTAAGGGATCGGTGGGTATGCTAAGCACCATTATTAGTCTGCTCTTTTTGGGTCACCTGTTCAATGCCCAGCTGCGGCCGTCTTCCACTTGCCCTCGGACAGGAGGGGGAGAGACGCGCACAGAGAGGCAGCTACAGCAGCTACAGTGCTTAACGGAAACGTAGGCAGAGAGGGAAAGAAGTCCCCTCTTCCGAGGACTTTGCTGTCGCACTCGAAGACGCGGGGACAGGCAGTTTGTTCTCGTTGCTGTGTCATGTAGGGGGCTCATTTTTATTTAAGGAGCTTTACGAACAGTATACAACTAAGGGGTCCTTAGTACTAAGCGTACTAAGGGGTCCTTAGTATGCTGACTGGACCCATCCCCCGGAGGCAGCACAGCTTTGAAACGAGCACCTCTTTTGGAAGAACTGCTTATCGTTCAAAGAAAAAACACTGTCACGTTGAAGGGTGTAAGGCCCTCTTCCTTGTTGGGGAGCCCATAAAAGTGACAATTATTCAGTGCAGGCGCACTGAGTGGGGTCTCATTGAGGATTCCAACCCTGGATGTCAACAATGATGGGAGATGGCGACGTTGAAAAAGGGTAAGTGTGTAACAGTGACGGTATGATTCGGAGCGGGAGGATGTGGGTTGGCTCTTCTGATGTGGTCCGCAATGGTGCTGACTCGGACGCCAATAATTGCAATAATTGCCCGGTAAAAGGAGCCGCCAAGGGTGCAAGCTTTGGGCAATGGTTGCGCACGTGGGACACCGTTTTGATGGGTTCTATTTTTTTTCTTTTTTTATTTCCTAGGGGAGAGAGTTTGGCATGTGACCTAGTGAGCCAATCATTTCAAGGTCCATTCTCTAAATTCCGTTTGTTGTGAAACGAATTTGTTGTCCCTTTTGCATTGCTTGTATTAGGGAGAGGGTGAAGAACCTTATGAAAGTGGAAAGACGTGCCAAAATGTTTGTTAGCCAGTCATGTGTGAGTTCGTTGTCATTGGGGATGAGAAATGTGGGCGGAGTCGCGAAGTTAATGAAACGGCCCCGCGGCCTGGAGAACTCGTTCTGAGCTAGATTTTGATCTCTTTCCTCTTCGGCATAGATCATGGTCATTGTTTCACCTGTTGTAAATACGTACATTCATGTATAAAGTTTTCAGTTCATCTTCCTCTCCGTGTGCAAGTTGTTGTGGCCAGATGCAGTAAATTCACTATTTTCATTTCTATATAACATGCCTGTCTGAAGATGGTGAGCTCTTTTGTCCAATCCTGTAAGAAAGCAGCATAGCGCTCCCAAATCTTCTACAAAACTGTATGATATCTTTAATGCTAACTGCGGCTTGGTGTCACTCAAAACATGTAGTTGAGGTAGATTTCTTCCCCCCCCCTCTTTTTGTTCGTTCAAATGAGGACCAGCGGACACTAACTCTTGCTTTTGTAATGCCCTAGGCACCGCCTTAAGGCAGTACTCCAATGTCAATACCATTTTTATAGCTATGGCTGTCCAACAGCACTAATGTCTTTTATACACTTCTTTTACTAATCTCTTACCCAAGTGGTGGCTTATACTGCGGGGGCGAAAGCCTCTGGACAGTATGTCTGGAGATTTTGGACTAGAATCGCGATGTAAACGAATTGTGACCTTATTTCTCTTGCACACATGAAAGAACTAACGTTCAACTTTCACACCGACAAGTATGGTCCGAGTTTCCTGGTCGATGTGAAAGTTATGTGCTTTGATTGCAGTTTGTGTAGTCCACACACATTTGTCCCCGATATTACATAGGGGCAAATTAGACGCCTTTACAGGGGCAGTTTCTTTGGCGCCCACTACCTTCCCCATAAAAAAGCTAGTGTTTCTTGTGAACAGCTGGCTGCATTTATAAAGACCATTATTTTTTTGTAATTTGTTGTGCGAAGTTGAGAAATCCATGACATATACATGCACAGCTAGCTGGTTTCCAGAATTATGCAACCATATTTCAGTAACTAACATCCATGTTGCATGCTGCTGGTAATACATCAGGAGCTTGTGGTTGTCAGCCTTTTGTGTTTTGTGTAACTATAAGCCTTGCTATTGTAATGTCACATATAGTGCTGTGGGTAAACAAATAATTTTACTTTTAACTCTTGTAGAAGCATGAACACTGCGCAATCACTGCGGTGGGCTGTGCTTCCACATTGGGCTTTAGCCACATGTCAAATGTCTATCTTTATTCTGCTGCAGCAGCTTGCATGTTATCAGATAAGTTACTTCGTCGCAGCTGCTCTAAGGAGACGCTTTCTAGATGCTTGTAGCCTAGATGTTGATGTCGATATACCCCTGACACGCCCAGGGAATGTCTTCGGTAGAGGGTACATGGAAACCAGCGAAATGTGCAGTTTACAGAACAAAAAGGTAACAATTTTAAATGATGTTATTATTGATCACTTCTTTTCAGAGCAGGAACAATGACTTTAGAAATCTGCCTGTTAAACCGCTCAAAATGCAGGTTTCTGCCGCCAATGCATACCTGTGTAATACTGCAATGCTCTGGCTGTGTTTTATGTTCATATACAGCATCCTTTATGCTTAGTTTCTCTGCATGTGCACTCCATGTCTTGGGCATTGCTGAGGGCGCATAGCAGCAAGCATAACATGCCATGTTTGGTCAGAGTGGCATGTTCAAAGAGACGACATAAAAACATTAAAATACTGAATGCCAGGTTCTGGTCAAATTACGTTTGTATATTTTGTTATTCTCCATGGGTTTTGCTGCAGTTATATGACCTTTCTATATAGTATGTGACAGTTCTGAATGGAGATGCATGCATACAGTGCCATCTGGAAAAAGCAATTGAGAGAAACTGGCAGTTGCCCTTGGAGATGTGTAATCAAAGTTCAGCACAGATAACTTGAATTTCATTTTTCCTTCTATTGCAGGAGGAGCCCAACCTGCTCTTTCCATCTTAGGCCTGAAAGACCAGCAGCAGCTGATCGAGCAAATGCACAGGATAGTAACTGCTCCTGGAATCCCGGCCTGCGGAGGCCGCCCACAGAGAACTCGATCATCTCCTCGCTAATTCCGAAATATTAGGTTTCAATAAATACCTTTTCCTCCACCACCTCCCCAAGGGAAGAGCTGCCACGGCCAAGGATAATTAAAAAAAATGATTCAAGTAGATTCTTAATACTCCAGTTGGCCTGCATTTTACCATGCCATTCCTTAACATCGATATTTTTTTTAGTGTAGACTATCTATGCATGCAGTTTTTGCAATAAAGCAAAACAAAATGCTTCTTTTACAACCTAGCATGCTGGTATGCTTATGCACTTCGCATGTTTTCAGGAATAGTGCATTTGTGTAAAGCTCAGCTAGCTTATGTGCCTCTTTGATGGAAGTTTTAATTGCACACTGCTGTTCAGTGCTTTGTGGGTGAAAGTAAAGCAGACAACAGGAAACTTGAACCTGTTGCGTATTCTATTGTCTGCTTTACTCTCACGACAAAGGCATTGAGCACTAGTATGTGACTGAAATTTCCATGGCACATGCTTGCTGAGCTTTACACGAATGTTATTGGCAAGTTTTTACACCAATAGCGGGCCCTGCAAGCAAGTTCCGGGAAACGTCCGAATGCCCGCCTCCGGCTGTCCGTCGGACGTCCGTGGGACGCGATCCGGATCCACGAACGATAGTCCGACGGACGTCCGCTGTACGTATATCGAACGTAACCGGACTTCCGTCGGATGTCCGAAGGTCCGAAAACGGACGTCCGTCGGTCGACCGTCGGACGTCTATGGCCGTCTGGGACGCTACGTCCTGAATTGTAAGTTTCCAGAAAAGTGCACGCTGAATAAATGGCCCCAAACCGTGTCCCGATTTCAAGATTGTAATATCTAATACGTTATTACAGTGGTTGAAACGCAACTAAAGGGGTGCGCACTCAGCGAAGCACACGACTGCCTAGTTCTGGTTGTAAACGGGAGACCACGAATGACTTGGAAAAGCCTAGTGATGATGACTTGCTGCTATCACCTTACCAATAGCAAACTTGCACGTAGCATCACATAATAATCCTAAATTGAGCAAGCGCCGACCACGCGGACGCCGAAACGAAAGCACAGCCAAGGCCTCTGCGCGCAGCTCTCCGCCCGGACTCGTCCCGGAGCGGTGGCGCCGCAGCGGTGGCGATGAGAACTAGGCGCAATACCGCTCTTCTGGGCGACGCGACGGGCCGCACCCAAGTGCGCCTCCATTGAGCGGCCGTGGTCGTGTACTTTATGCGGGGTGTGCGGCACTGAGGACGAATCGGTGGAGCATTTAGCCTTGCGCTGCCCTCGTCTCTCCATGCCGGCCATAGAGGGCGCCACACTCCCACAGGCGCTCGGTTTCCCTTCAACCTCACCCGCCACAGTGGACGGCGCCGCCGGAGACAGCGCGGCCGCTGACAAAGCATTGCTTGCAACTGCGGCCTGCTGCGGCGACGACGAGAACGCTCGCCGAATGGTGGAGTGCAGTTCGCCAACTATGATGAAGTTTGGGCCGGGTGTGGGTGTGTGTGTGTGTGTGGTGAGGATAGGCGCGGTTGTGGGGTGTGTCCAGGTGAAGTGCTGCGTGTGACCTTCTTAGTTGACGTCTCTTTCGACAATCGCGCGTGTGTGTGTGTGTGAGGGTCTTTTTTTTTCTTTTTAGCTGGGACACCAATCTGATGTCCACCCGTTACAAAGGGACTAGTTACTATCATCATCATCATTGCTGGCCTTCGGAAAGCATCGGAGCGCTGTGCAGACTGCTGCTGTGCATCTTGTGCCGGCTGACTTAAACACCGCTGGCTTTGATGCAGGTGTCATCTATATTGTCGAAGCATTCTGCAAGGAAGTACATGGCGGAAGTAGTACATATACCTTGGGAAGTAGAGCTAATGACCCTGTTGTTTATCGGCGAAAGAACAGACGATGCTTTCTACATAAGGTGCACATCATGGCATCATGGCCTAGGCCACCGTTTTTCTCGGATTAAACCCCACAAACCAAACCGTTTTTCTCGGAGGTGTAGCATGAGTTAATGTTCCTTTCTGGGACAAGAAAGCGCCTGTGAATTGTAGAAAAAGGCTATATACCTCACGCACCAGCTCATTTTAGCACCGGCAGTAGCCATGGGAATGCGAGAACGACCCAGACGTTTTCTGAGTAGTTGTATATTACGTCTTCGAACTGCTGCCGCTTCATTTTCGCAGAGCGTTAAGAAGTACCTTGATATGGCTACTAATGTCTATTCATTTATAAGAATTGATTGTGCAGAGAAGGAAAGTCAGTGTGGGCATGTCAGTGAATCTTCTTGCTTTAATTAGGTACATTTCCCAAGGATATGGGGGATCGAATCCCGGCCTCGGCGGCTGCTTTCCGATGGAGCCGAAAACCCAGGCGTCCGAGTGCTGTGCAATATCAGCGCACGTTAAAGAACCCCAGGGGGTGGGGATTTCCGCAGAGCCTGAGCCGCTTTGGGACGTTGAACTCCATAAACCAAGCCAAGATTTAATTAGGCAAGCACTGCTGCAATACATGTAATGATTGCTGCTTTTATGAAACTAATGCACAGGCCAATAATGAAATTTACTATTATAAGATTTTTTTATATCCCTGCTTGCTTGGGTTCCCTAGAAAAAATTCTGATACAATAAACTGATTAACAACCTACCAGTTTTGTCTATTGCATTATGAAACGATACAACTAATACACTCATAAAATTTCTTTTAGTCCTATTGTGACCTATCAGTGCTATTTTTTCTATTAGGGTAATAGTGTATTTGTATTGGTATATAAGTTCTATGGTTTATCAGTTTCTATGTGTTGTATAGTTGTAATGCAATGACAAGAAACAAGCTTTCGGAAACAAGTGAAAAATGTATATTATCACAAAAGGCAATACATATATTTCAAATGACAAAGCTCACAATTTGTGAAGGAAAAAAACAAATCTAAACGCACACACATACAAACATATATATACATATATAAAACAACAGTAAAAGGCTTCTTTATCACATTTAACAACAGGTTTTTACATTAAAAGCAATGAAACCCTCAGGCGACTCGGCATTGCTTTGGCTTGAAGGTGGCCGAAAAATCTACCATAGAAAAATAAATAACTGCAATTAAAGCTATCATACCATAGGTGAAGGGACATACAAAATATGCAAAAATTGCCTCCCCTATTTAGCAAAAACCAAAAAACTAAAACAAAAGGAGTCAGTGTCTAGAATAAGAGCAATGAAACCCATACCTGCTTTGGCTTGCAGGCGGCAAAAAAATCCGCTATAGGAAAATAACTAAATGAAAAAAAATCTATCTCACCATGGGTAAAGTGACATATAAAAGATATGCATAAATTGGCTCCCCTATCTGGCAGAAACCAAAAAACTAAAAGGCAAGGAGCCAGAGACTAGAATAAAAGCAATGAAACCCACAGCCCACTCGCACTTGCTTTGGCTTGCAGGCGGCCATAAAATCCGCTATATAGGAAAAAAACTAAATGTAAAAAAAAGCTATCACACCATGGGTAAAGTTACATATAAAAGATATGCAAAAATTGGCTCCCCTATCTGGCAGGAACCAAAAAACTAAAAGGCAAGGAGCCAGAGACTAGTATAAAAGCAATGAAACCCACAGCCCACTCACACTTGCTTTGGCTTGCAGGCGGCCAAAAAATCCGCTACAGGAAAATAACTAAATGCAATTAAGGCTTTCACACCACACGTGAAGTAACATAAAATATGCAAAAGTTGTCTCCCCTATCTGGCAGAAACCAAAAAACTAATATTCAAGGAGCCAGTGACTAGAAATTCACAAGTAAACACATAACGCAATATCAAGTGGGCAGCAAAAATATCTTTTAGTTCAATAATGAAAATCGCAACCTAGACCCACAAGCAATAAAACAATTGCCATGAGAAAGTAGCTAAATGTAATTAACATCAACCACATCACATGGTTGAGCACAAAAAAAAAATGTTCAGGTAATCGCTGAAAGTGATGAACATTAACCACACCATAGGTGGAGCGACAAAAAAATCATGTTTTCATTTTTTTCCTTTAAGACAAACCAAAAAGCAAACGAAATAGCCACTGACTAGTACCTTACGCTGCACTGTGCTGCTGTGCAGACTTCTTATGAGGCACACACAGGAATGAAAAAACAGCAAAATATTGCAGTCACAGCCAAGAACTAAAAGGTTCAAGGAACTTTTGAAACCATTAAAAATAACCAAAATAAACACAGCATAGGTGGATGTCTCTCACTGCTTGTCTGTGATAAGGGGCTTTGCAGCAGAAACGTCTGAAAGTTTCGAAGCAAGGTGGCGACCAAACATCTTTAGCCGTTTTTTTGCGTCTTCATCTGATGACCCCGACGTAACAAAATGATGAAAAAAACCTGGGCAGGAAAGCAGTACAGTTACAGGTATAATTTTTCATGATGCAAGTGAATGTTATTTCTGGGCTGTGCTGCAGTCATATGTAACAATGCTACAGAGGAAAACAACAGGCCTGAAAGAATGTTAAAAAGACTGCGCTGTATATTCTTGCATTTTTTTCAGGTCATTTATTATATATTTTACTTTGCAAATAAATGTGTCAGTATTGAATACAACAAAATCTGGGGCATACTCAAGCACATACAACAGTAAAAGTTACGTCTCTCACAGCCTGAGTTGCTCTGGGACATTAAACCCCATAAACCAACCAAGAGCAATAAGTTGCATATCCTTGTATTCACTAGCAGGCATGAGCCCCACTGTGGTGGCGCAGTGGTTAGGGATGCTCGACTTCTGTGCCCAAGCATGAGGGATCGAATCCCAGCACAGCGGCCACTTAGTGGTGGAGGCGAAAGAAAAGGCATCCGTGTGCTGTGTGATGTCAGTGCACATTAAAGAACCCTAGGTGGTCAAAATTTCCAGAGCCCTCCACTATGGCACCTCTCATAGGCTGAGTTGCTTTGGGTCATAAACCAAACCAAATCAAACTGGCAGGCATGAATGACTCTGTGCACTTCCAAACAGTTTCAAATGTTGGAGAGCAGATGATGTGACAAAACGATGCACTTGTCTGTAGTTCAGCAAAAAATACTGAACATTTAAAGAAAACCACAGTGCCTCCAATGAAAGGTGCTACATTCAGTCTTATCAGCATCCCTCAGCTAAATAACAATTATATGTGCAAAAGGACACAAAGCCTATTTTGTAATTAAGAGTTTGATGTGGCTAATAAGCAACCCACCTTTCCATGATGTCAGCCTAGCTACAGCACTTTTATGAAGACATCTGCACATGCTGGAAGGCGCCACTAATACAGTAAAGGACCTATGTATTACTTTGGTAGTTTAAATTGCCATTGACATTTCATTTACTTTGTCTAATAAAATGATCAAGTAAGTGCAGTAAAATTGCTATACCTTTTAGTGCATCCAGTTTCTGTTTATCCAAAGGAGGCTTCGGTGGTGTTTTCGTCCTGTTAGATGGTTTCCCAGTCACGCTCCTATTGATAAGGCCAGCTGTTGAGAAGATTCGTGTAGCGGCATCTCTCACAAATGTGGAATCGTTTCTTGATCTCATTATTTCATTGAAGTCTGAAGTCGGCAAGCTTACATGCTGGCTTATGTAGACCTGGAAAAAGTTGCAGCCAACTTAGGAATACAAGTTGCTGACACAAGGCTTGACACAAGTAAAATGCAACAGTGTTGGTTACCTGGCCTTCACTTTCTTGAAAAAGTATTCGTTTGTTGTCCTCGCTGTTTCTCTGGCTTTGTGTAACTGCGACTTGAACACTTGGCGAAGGTGGTAGCTCTAACAGGTGAAAAAGAAAATCAGATTGGAGGGAAATGAATTAGCAGCATGGTGCTTTGACCATCCACATGACTCAAAACCATTAGAGTAACATGCACCAATTTCAAAAGTGCAAATCACCATGTCTGTCGGAGCACACGCTACTGGCATCCTCGGGGTTCACTTGCTTGATTTGCTGTGCAAATCCCTTTGGCTGCAGGCTGTCATGCCTCTGAGACACTAAGAAAAAAAAACATAGTGAAGGTCCACTGACCATAGAAGTAGCCAAATAATGACTGTTACCTGTGACTGATTTTTATGCAAAACATTACTGAATCGAAATACCTTTTGATGAATAAACAATGCAGTTTTAACCAATAAGAAAAATGCAATGAACAAGTTATCTCCAAAAGCTATAGGTATGAAAAACCCAACCCATAAAAAACAGTAAGAAACCCAAACGTGAGTTGCCTAGTACCTTTTCCAAGTGCAGGACTCCTTGTTTCTTCCACATGCAGTGGCACACAATCTGATGGTGGGTGGGACGTTGGGTGGCTATCTGAGAGGAAAATAGTCACACAAAAAAGAGATGTTGCATCTACATTTGGTATTAAACATCAAAGTACTGGACAATTTTTATGTATTATGTGTCTAAACTCATGTAAGCTCTCAAGGGAGATTTCTCTCCTTTAGCAAAGCCAGTGCCTCAAGCATAACAAGCGTACGTCATGAAAGGTCTTCACAGCTCAATACACCTACCGTTATTTCCTAAGTGCCTTAATAAATGTCCTTGTCGTTGCATGACACCAGACTGCATCATAACACTCAGAGCAATATTGTACTATGCATGCACTCTTGCCCAGTTTTCCATGCATAATGCTATGCTGACATGTGTGTCAACTGTCTGCAGTTTATACTTAACTGTGAAAGTGCCATACAATGCATTACATCATCCTTAAAACGCACATGAAAATTTTATTAGGTGCATATTTTGCACGAGAGCGTGCTGGGCTCATGCAAAAAAGCCGTTCCGGTACCGTAGAATTGTGGGGAAAACCTGGCATCGTTCCAAATGTGACAGAAAATATATGCACGTGATTTCATATAAAAATTATTAGACCACCGTTATTGGTGCAAAGTTTAAGGTGATGTCATACTATTTCACTTCCTATTTAGCATCCATCTCCTAGTAAAGTTGGAGTCTAGTTTTGCAACAGGGATTCAACCCAATGATATGTGTACCTCGAATTATATTCTGTTAATTGTAGGTTTAGATATCCACTGTGAACTGAGACAGATGCTGCACCTTCCTTCCCCTAAAACCAACTTAAAGAATATTTTAAAAATTCTCTGAATTTCCAGGCAGAGCTGAGGAACACTGCACTTTGAGCATCCAGTTTTTTTTTGTCTCACTAAAAGGCTTCGCGACTTGAGTGGTCGAGTCCGTAGGGGTTTTGTTAGAAAAGCAGTGAAAAAATTTGATCAGTGTATCTGCCCAATTTTACGTAGACTGATGATGGAAACCATGAGCAGCGAGCGACCTCAACGATTTCATGTCATTAGAAGTAATGTACTAAAAGCTAATATAAATCTCATCCACAGACACTAATTAGACATTTATTTAGTGCATAGTGGCATCCGTCTTAGTTTCCACACCCAAGGCTGTTATAGCACAGGAATGCAAGCCTCATCGACGAATGTTTTACTGGGCCGTGGTCACTGGTTCAACCAAGGAATTCAAAACACTGCAGCACCATCTTTTGGCAAGCACTAAAAGCACATCACATACTATGCAGAAGAAGTTTTTTTTATCTACGGGTGCACTGGAGAGAGCGTAAAATAGAATAAAACAAGGCATGCACTCTTGAAGGATTATGCAGTTAAGAAAATCAGTGACACTTTGCTGACATGTGGCCTCGTGGGGTACTACAGTGATAATTACATGTTGCAAGAGCCTTCTCTGGTTTCTGGAAGAGAACACTTTACATGATTTTCTATAGTATGCCTTATGACAAGTCTGCGAAAAAACTCATTACATATTTTGGTTAGTGTTGTGTCCCTCTGAAGGCATATCATGTCTACTCATAAGCTAAGCTTGACCATCCCCCTAATTTTCATACCAGTCCAATACACTACACATAACTAAACGATTTTAAATGTGCTAGCTTATAAAACCCCTCATGAGAAGGAAGGAAAGTTTAAAACACAGCGACACCTGCAATATCGCAGTTTACACCCACGCTCACAATGAAACAAGCTTATTACACCAAGGCTTCTTATTAGGTGCCTGAAAGAAATGCCACAGTGCTACGCTTGAGATTTTAGTAAAGGTTCCAAATGCAGCCCAACAATTCGAATTAATGCTTTCCGCTTTTCATTCGCATGAGCTAAACTTCCTGGCAGCCACGAAATATATGGGGTGAAAAACATCATATATATAACTTGCCTGTCAAAATTTTTTGCAGTCGAATGTTCAGCTCCCTAAGTAGGCCATTTTCTTTTTTCAATGTCCGATTTTCTTGCAAAAGTGCCTTGTTTTTTTCTCGAAGAGTTTTAACTTCCGAACGAGCCACTAGCTCGTCACTCGAGCTGCTGTCACTTTCCAGCAGTCTGCGTTGATGTTGCTTCATTCGTTTTGCAGGTGTACGCACTTTCGGACTGTCCTGCACCTGTTGCAGAGATTGTATATTAATTGGCCGCCAAGGCACAGTGCAGTCATTACTTACCATTTCGTCACTGCTTGACCCCGAGTCCATGATCGGTGGTACTGAGAACCGCTTGCGCTGCACTTTTAACTCCGCTTCTTCGCGAGTTTCTGGAAATTTTTAGAGAGCCATTAGCTTTTTAGCTATAAGGTGCAAGCCTCAGTAAAACTGCCCTCCCGATCACTATCCTTCTCAATGGAATATTGTACGTGACCCGCGGCTTTCGCACTACTGTAGGGCACTAACAGCCCTACGTTCGTTTCCCGCGAACAATAATACTTGAAGATAAAACATTAAAAATGTATAACATTCGCAGTAAAAAACGTGTTACACCGAGTGTATAAAATTGAATCACAATAACGTAAACAATAGCATGCATTATACATAGTTTGGTTTAAGACATTCAAAATACGTCGGCTGGTAAATGCCATAAACGTTTGCTGTCTGGCCTAGCGCACCATAGAGTACAAAGAAACTTACCGGATACTTCCAATATCTGTGCACCAAAATATCCGTCTTGCACTTTGTCAGACCACTTCACACTGTACACTTTCCCACGCACTAACTTCGAAAAGCCGTCAGGGTGAAAGTTCAGAATATCTTCAACGGGCACAATGTGCCTCTCCTTGTCATCAACAAACTTGACATAAGCATACATGCTTTGTCCTAATTACATGCCTCCCATCCACGGCGCTCCCGTCTAAACCCTTTGTTTCGATGTGGCGCGCAACTAGAATAGGGCCCATGTGGCGCGCAGTTAGAACAATGACTATAATGTTGGCGCGCTAAAATGAGCGGCTTCGGCTAGAACCAACAATGGCTAGCACCTACTTCCGCCATGCTAGTACTTTGTAAAACCCTAAATTAAATTAAAAAGAAATTAAATTAATTAAAAGCATTCTGAAAATTTGTAAGAAAAACGATGTACGAAAATCGTTTGCTTGTTTATTTGGATTTCTGACTGGTTTCGCAAGTGTCCTAGCCGAATTACATAAGCCTCCCTACAGTCTATTATTCTTCAAGGAATTTTTATTGCACGACGTAAGTCATTGCTTTCTAATTGTTTTCACTGTTGCTTCTACCAGAGCTTTCAACATCCCAAAATGCAGCCCAATCGCCATAAAGCAGTCGTAGAGAGTCGAGACGGGAACAGGCGGGAATCCAAGTGCCTGCTCAAAAGCACCGTGCGTGCTTGAAAGCCATTCCGGCATATTGCTGTGGTTGGAGCGCTGAACATTAAGTAGAACAGCATGTTCTGTAGTCTCTCTTCTTGCTGAAATACCGCACTTCGCCCCGCCAAAGCAACAAAGGGTTTACTGAGGTTAGATTTTTTTTATTGAATTACGACATTACTGTGAAAAGGCAAAGCGTTCAGTTAGGTAGCAATTAACATTGATGTACACACAATTTTACCATTGTTACAGGTTGGTAAATTCTTGTGCAGCGTCACTGTAGTTTTTAAACGATCACCTCCCAGCTTTTCTCAGCAGTGTGAAGAAACTTCATGGTGTTCATATCGCAATTGTGCGAAAGGTCCCGGAGTCGCTCGCATCAGTGCCTGCTCGCATGACATGATATGACAGCATGTTCAACGCGCACAGCCGAAAATTTTCTCAAGAGGGGCTTGAGCGCCGCAGCTAACCGAAACAAAGCCGGATGCTTCTGTTTCCACTCCTGTTGCTGTCCGCAGTCGAATTAGCGTGGTATAATGGCTTCTACTTCACAACCAAGTGCAATAGACGTCACCTCTGTGAACCGCCCGAAGAAGAGGAAGTTGTACCTTGAGCCGGACGCACTGTGTGGCATTCCAAGGACGACAAAATGGCGGAAGAAATCTCGGTTGTCCCAACTAGACGCGGATGTGAATAGTGCATCTGAGGCTACGATAACCCAGCAGGAGCAAGACTCATCTGAGATCTTCCTAGAACCCGCGGAGGACAGCGATGACTGCACGCCTGCCACAATGAATGATGGTAATAGGCTGGTCATAATTTATGTATGACCTGTTTGCTCACGAAAAAAAGATATCAGTCTGTTTAATTTGCCCTGGCAATATTCCAATAAAAAAGGATGAGAGTTGAAATATTTAAACCATCTGCAAATTCCTGCAGTCAAGCCTTAAACATTCTCTCAAAATTTAATGCCTGCCCGCGTTTCCATTTTATGTCGTCTGTTCACACCGGCTATTAACTTCAAGATTAAGTTGAACTCTCATCGCTGTGGAAGTTAGTACTTGTGTAACTAGTAAAATTTGGTGTCGGGACATTTTAAAAGGCCCGGCTCCCTTCCTAGGCAAATTTGTTTCCACGAAGCATGGGGCAAATGTAACACACTTTTTTTTTGTTCTAGGTTTTAGTGTGGTGGCAATTAGCACGTATGTTAACTGTTATTGGGCACACGTTAAGATGCTTTTTTTTTGTCAGATGCTGACTGGCTCACTGTTGAAAGCGACATTTCATCCAACCCGAACGCTGACAGCGACAGCGACAGCTCAGCTAGTGGCACTTCCACAGAGGACAACACGTTGTTCGATGGTTGGCAAGAGGCGTCAAAGAGGACACTCCCAAATTCTACAGTTACAGTAGCAGAAGTGTTGCTGGGAATTCTGAGCTACAGTATCGTGTCAGGTTTGAACAAGTACAAATTGAAGGCCTTGCCAGACTGGTCAACTTCTTGCTTGGCAGCCCCGTCATTCCAAGCTCACAATATGCACTCCGAAAACTGTGGGCAAGTTCAATAACAGAGACAGTGCACCATCATTTTTTTTGTTCTTCCTGTATGACTTATGCCGGTAAGCCAGCAAAAAAACATGTATCCTGCAGCAAATGCGGCAGCAACATACCCATATCCAACTTCAAACATAGAAACTTTTTTTCTACTTTGGATATCAAACTCCAACTTCAAGAACTTCTACAAGATAATGCGGTGGCAGAAGCTTTGTATCAAAATCTGAAGAACGGGGACATGTCTGAGGGTATTAAGGATATTAGTGATGGTTCACTTGTCAGAAAGGTCAGAGAGAATTCCAGCTGGTGTGACATCACGCTCACACTGAACACGGATGGTGCAAGGGTGTTCAACTGCAGCAAAGATTCTTTATGGCCAATCCAACTGGTAGTGAACGAACTGCCCATTTTCATGAGATGGTCCAATGTGCTCTTGGGTGGCTTGTGGTTTGGCAGTGGCCATCTTGACATGCAAATGTTCCTAGGAACATTCCTAAATTAACTCATGAGTGCAACTTTTGTTGTATGGAAGCACAGTGGCAAAACAATAAGGTCTGCACTAAAGGTGGCAGGTGTCTGTGTGGATACACCTGCCCGGGCAATGGTGCTTCACATGAAGAACTTCAATGGACATTATGGTTGTAGTATCTGCCTGCTGCGTGGAAAATTTGCTCATGGTGAGTTTTAATATCCCAACTTTGAAATGACTCGTAAAATTTCATAAAGTGTGATGCTAACCTTAAAAGCACAAATGGTGTTATGGCCAGTAATGTTTTGGTGTTATTTCTTGTTGATTCTTTCAGGGGCCCTGAGGTATATCCTTCCTGATCATGGAGGAGCTGCCATGGAAAGGACTTCCAACAGCATGAAGGCAGATGGGAAAAAAGCACAACATACAAATATTGTTGTGAGTGGTATGAAGGGCAGAACAGTGCTATCGAAGCTGCCTGGTTACGATTTAGTTTGGGGAACAAGCCCAGACTATATGCATGTGGTTCTTGAAGGTGTGGCTAAGCAATTTTGTTCCTTGTGGCTACATTCGAGAGGGGCTGAATATTACATTGGTGCACGAGAAACAGTGAACTCTTTAAACAGGAGGTTATTGGAAATTAAGCCCCCAAATTGGTTCACACGTACACCTCGAAGATTATCTGACTTCGCTATCTGGAAAGCCAGCGAATGGAAGTGGTGGGTTCTTCATTATTCACTACCGTGTCTTCGTGGCTCTTTGCCAGATATTTACATAAAACATTTCAGTTTGCTTGTAGAGGGAATCTACATACTTCTACAGGACACCATATCATCAGATGATATTCTCAGGTCATCAGATCTTCTGTCAGAGTTTGTTGTGCAAACACAGTCATTGTATGGATTGTCTGCAATGACCTACAATGTACACCAACTTCTGCATCTGCCAAAGAGTGTGGCTAAACTAGGACCTCTTTGGTCACATTCTTCATTTGTATTTGAAGGTGGAAATGGACTTCTTGTTAAACTGGTGAGTGGAGCTAATGGTGTTCCTCTGCAAATATTAGAACGTTACATACTTGCTCGAAAGTTACAGACAGCGAAAGCAACTTTAAACCTTTCACCAGGAGCAGTAAATTTTCTGGGTGTACAGAGGAAAAGAACCAGTCAGCAAACAGTTTTGCTAGGCACTGGAAAGCCATGCTTAAACTTGGATTCAAGTGAAAAGCAGGCTATTACTGATAAGCTTGGCTGTGACTCAAGTGTTATTGAATATAACCGAGTGGTCATCAGTCAGCAAACATTTCACTCTGCTCAGTATACCAGGCCTATAAAGACTAACAACAGTGCATTTATCAGCTTTTCTGGCTCTTTTTTTCTAATTCATAGAATTCTTAGTGGCGAAAATTCTTGCATAATTTTGCAGTGCCAGGAACTACTACTTGTCGAAAGGCTCTATGCAAAGCACCTTTCTATTTGTGTCAAAAGAGAAGAGCCGTTAGTTTACATAAAACCCAGTGAAGTTATGCGCCTGTGTGTGTTTATGGAAATAGACCACATTATTTTTGTTTCAACGATTCCAAACCTCTATGAAAAAGACTAACTCTCATGCTCAAAACAGTCTGGTGAACAGTATTCAGCCATGATACCGGAGGTCTTGGCTTGGAACTGTATGCGTACAAATAATGTTTGTACTTTTCTGGTTATACATTTAAAAATGTGGCATATACTGTTTCAGAATACATTTCAGCTGAGAGATTGCAAATATAAGGTTTTTGTAAATACACCATTGTCACATAATCAATTTTACGCTCATTTGATGGAATGGGTGGGGAACTGCATAGTATGCATTTTGACAGCAGTAATGTAGCTGCCAACAGTCACAGTAGCCAAAAAATGGCAATTTTTGGTGGCAATTATGCATGGTTTGGGTCAGTGCCCTACAAGTAGTGCCCTCATTTGGTGATGACAGTGATCGAATCAACAGCACTTCAATAGCAGATCATGATGACGCAAAGCTCCTCAATATATATGCAGTCATGCTAGGCAGCTGAATGATATCTGAAAAGCACAGTTTTTTTTGACAGAATGGCATCACTGTTACACCTTGCCTCAAGCCTGTTTGCTTTGCTGTTTTCCTTTGAGTTATTATAAATGTTTCAAATTTGCCAGTTAGCTGTGGTGGCACAACCAAGACAATGACTGTTTGGACAAAACCGAATTTCCAAAAATGAATTTGATTTACATCTATCAGTGTTTTTGAGTTTGTATCGACGACTCCAAACCCTGTATATGGCCCTCATGCTGATAGTTTTGGTTGCTGTGGTATGTAGAAGGCTGTTCAAATTAAATTTCTCTTTCCCATTGCGACATGTAGTGGTCAGACTAAGAGCTCGCAGTGGAAGAATTATCTCTTCTGTTCTTATAATATGTGTGCCTTATGTTTGGCAGTTCTTTCCGTGAGTATAGGGTTGTACAAACGCATATGCTTGCTTGCATGAGCAAGCTCTGCAAGTTGTATTAACTGTTGTCTAAATAATGCTGTGTTTTCATGTTTTAATGTGTCTTATAGTAATAATACTGCATGCATACTTTTTGCTTCTTGTCGATATTCCATGATAAATTGCCGTTTTTCAAGTTCATTCACTCAATAATGCTTTGTCATTTATCACAATAGTTCCTGGATGAAGGAAAAATCGCAGTGTGTACAAAGTGCCATGATCTCAATTTTGAATATGATAGTGACATCCTTAAATTAGTTTTGGCATTTTATACAACTGAAAATCATGTTCACACTGGTCCTTTTTTAGATGATAAGCTGGCTCCTTATTAATGACTTCACTGTTGGTGGCCTAAAGTACTCTCATTCATGTGTCTATCTAAATTTGCTTAAATCTGGTTGTTTACTTATAGGCATTGAAAGTATATATAGTCATGTTGTAAGAGTTGAATTTATAGTATTCACACTCAGGCTGACATATGAGAGCTAGACTGAAGTATGTGAATAGTATTCACAAGGAGGTCATCACCCACCGTTCTCCTGCCTTTGTAAATATATTTCAAAGCAATATTTCTGTTTAGATACGCATTAGTTGCTGTAGTCTCTCTCATGTAAATGGCATATAATGCGGTAAAGTGGAGCACGCCTGTCATGAAACTGTACTGGGGCTTTATTTATTCAAATTTCATATTACATTTTCACAAAATAGATATTGCTGCTGCACTTCAAAAGACATGTGCATTGAATTAAAATGCATTTAAGGTTATGCATATCAACTGAAAAAAAAATTCATCAGTAACAACAAACTAGCCTGTATTTCAACGAATGAAAAAAAGAGATTATCATAGTATCACAGTTTAGTCTGAGTTCATTTCATTTTATATTCTATTATTGCATTGAATATGCAACTGTGTTTAATAATCTGTACACATGGCAGGCAGCCCATTGGGGGTTGTTGTCATCAGGTGTGGAGGTGCCATATAAGTTCATGCTATCTCTACTATGGCTTTATTATTGCTTCAGTTAGATTTATGTGCGCTGTGTGATGAACTCTATTTGGCTGTAAAAGACTGATACATCATCATTTCAGGTTTGTATTAGGGCACACAATGAGATCTATGTGCTGCCTATCAGTTTTGTAAAGAGGTTTACGAGTCAGGTAGGAATATGTACCAGACTTGTAGAAGGACCCATAGGTGACACATTGATATCTATATGCCGTATACAAGTCTGGTAAAAAGTTCTATGGGTCAGGTAGGGATATCTACCAGACTCATAGAAGGACCTACAGGACTTATACATATTCCTAAGAGACTTGTAGAAATTTGTATCAGTTTTTTTGCTAGGGTTCCCTATTGTGGGTTCTGAACTCCGGTGCAGTTTCCAGTCACTTTTGCCCGAGCGCAGGTGAACGCCGCTGAGCGTCTGATGTGGCCTTCAAGCAGTGTAATAGCCTTTTGAAGCAAGGATGTTTACCGGAGGTAAACCTATAACGTATCAATTGTTCAGGAATTACACGCACGTCCGCATTGAGCAGTAAATATTGTGCACAATGTTAAATTTTGAACATTCATAATGCGTCTCAGCCAGCACGGTCTGAACATGCGCGTTCGCCCTTTGCGCAAAAAAATTATAAAAAATTAAGTTTGAGGGGATAATCAGTTTGTAATCTGTTCAGTTTACCGAAAATCATATTTTCCACAAAGAATGCTAGAGAGGGAATAGATAGAATAAAAAAAAAAAACAAGTAGACGGCTGACGGGTTTGTCGAAACGTTCTAGCCAATGCAGACAGTTAGGAGGACGCAATAAATGAACTGCATGGTTAAATTAAACATTTTTAGCACATACTACGGTCATTCATATGAAGTTTTTTGGCTGTCTACTAGCTCGTTGCCCCCAGCGATAGCGGGTACGCCGCACCGTGCAGCCGAGTACCAGCGCGCCGAAAGCCGTCAAACCAGAAGGCCCGAAGGCCGGCAATGGCGGAGGGGTCACATGATCAACTATGGCAGCGCCCATGCGCTCGTTCTGTAAAGGGCCTATAGCCTATAAAGCAATATATAGTCTGACAAGTTTGCTTCTGGACCTTGCTGTGCAAATCATTTTGCATTGGCAGCGTACCAAATACCTCAAAGTCAAGAAAAACTTTCGTACTCACCTATTTAACACTTAAAACTTGCAGACGCATTAGAGGGCCTCACAGTAGCTCAGCAGCAAACCGACGTAGGTAAAGCAATAAAAACTATGTACACAAATTATACAGTCAAGTATCCCTAGCTTCAAGAACGCCAACAAAGCATTCGCTTTGCTTCATGCTCCACATACAAGTGACGTGTGTTGTTTCCTTGGCCTTTGTTCCTATTTTCGGCAGTTTGTCCCAAACTTTGTGGAGACGGCTCGTTCACTCACTATTCTTCTGAAGAACGACGTTTCATTTTCCTGGGGCCAAGACCAATCTCAAGCCTTTTCTGCGCTCATTACAGCCCTCATCAACCCGGCCGTCCTGGCACACTTCAACCCCTCAGCAACAACGGAGGTACGCACAGATGCCAGTGATCACGGTATTGGTGCCATTCTCGCCCAACAGCAGACGGGTCGCACTCGCGTTATTGCTTATGCCAGTTGCCTCCTTTCTACGACTGAGCGGAATTATTCGATCACAGAACGTGAGTGTTTAGCCCTGCTGTGGGCATATACAAAATTCCACTCTTACTTGTTTGGACGCCCGTTCTCCGTCATCACCGACCACCCCGCTTTATGTTGGCTTTCTACACTTAAGGACCCTACTGGTCGTCTAGGGCATTGGGCCCTGCGTCGTCAGGAATACACTTTTTCTGTCGTCCACAAATCCGGCCGGCTGCACACTGATGCCAATTGCCTGCCCCGCAACCCTGTAGATCCGCCGCCTGACAGCGAGTGTGACGATGACACCTGTGTGTTGTCCATCTCTCACCTTTTCAACATTCGCCATGAGCAGCGCTTAGATCCCAAGCTTTGCACCATTACACACCGCCTCAGCGCTGATCACCATGACGCTACCCTTGCTTTGTGTGCGCTCCACAACAGTACTTTATATCGGCGGAATATACGACCAGATGGCGCCAAACTTCTGCTTGCAGTCCCCGAACACCTGCGTGCCACCGTTTTTCAGCAGCTGCACGACGCGCCCACTGCGGGCCATCTTGGTGCATCTCGTATGTACGCCAGTGCACGCCGGCGTTTTTTTTTTGTTTTTTTTTACCAGGCATATACCGCTCTGTTCGTCGCTACAGGCTCCATATGACCGATGTCGGCGACGGAAAAAGCCCTCGGTTGTGCCTGCTGGATCCCTGCAGCCGATCAACATCCCAATAGACCAGTTTTCCCGAGTTGGCCTCGATCTCCTCGGGCCTTTCCCTCCGTCTGCTTCGGGGAATAGATGGATTGCGGTGGCCACGGACTATACTATGTGCTACGCTATCACACGAGCAATGCCCACTAGCTGTGCAACTGACGTGGCTGCGTTTCTTCTCCATGATGTCATCCTGCTCCATGGTGCTCCACGTCAGCTGCTCAATGACCGTGGCCGTTGCTCACCGGTAGTCAACGAAGTCCTCCGGTACTGCTCAATTAAGCACTATTTCACCACCGCTTACCATCCACAAACAAACGGCCTCACCGAACGCCTGAACCGCACGCTCACGGACATGCTGTCAATGTATGTGTTAGATGACCACTGTGAATGGGATATTACTTTGCTCTTCGTGACGTTCGCATATAATTCGTCGTGTCACGATACAATGGGCTACTCGCCCTTCTATCTTCTATTCGGCCGCAACCCTTCACTTCCATTTGACAGAGTCTTGCCTCCCACCGCTAACGCCAGCTCCTATGTTCGTGATGCCATCTCTTGAGCTGACGCCGTCTGTGTTATTGCTCGCCACCGGCTGGCTTCCTCCCAGAGCACTCAGAAATGCCGCCACGATTCTCTCCATCGGAATGTCCACTACTCTCCGGGCTCTCTCGTCTTGCTCTGGACTCCCGCTTGCCGAGTTGGGCTTTGTGAAAAGCTCTAGCCGCGCTACACAGGCCCTTACCGTGTTTTACGGCCAATCACTTCTGTGACATTTGAGATCACCCCTGTGCATCTGCAACAAAAGTCTGTTTTGCCACGTACCAATATTGTTCATGTCGCCCGAATGAAGCCGTACCACTCCAACTATAATTCCTTAACATAGTACGCAGCGGGACTGTGCTTTTCATGGCGGGGGTAATGTTACATATATGCTATTGCAGAAGGCAGAAGACGACGATTGACAATAGAGACTGAAGACGAAGTGATAACAACGGTTGGTGCTAGGAGAAGGTTAGCGCTGCTGTTTCTGTGTGTTGTGTGCTGTGTCACCAGCTGCTGTGCTTCGTGGACTAACCGTGCCACATATCAATATACAATGCTGTCCCCTCTAAACGTTTCCTAGAGTATCTGGATCAATTCACTGTTCCAAATTTTATTTTGCTTACATTTAATTGTACCGCAAACTTCAGCCATTGAGAGATCAGAGGGCTGCTTAACTTTACCCTGGATGAGGATCTTACTTCCAGTTTGTTTTATTTATTTCACTTTTTGACAGCAGACAAATACAATGCCTGATGTAGTATCTCCCACTTTTTGCCTATTGTCTCGAAGGCACACATCATTAGACTGTATCCTTAATTTTCTTATTCAACCAGTTTCCTTTCTCCTTTCTAGCAGTCCGCCTCTTTTACTTTTTTTTTCTGCTACAGATGAGTGATTATGTTCATAATCCCACTCTTCCATGGTGAATTTCTCTATTGCTTCCTCAAAGCCTGTAGCTGTTAGCACTAGCAGTCCACTGCTTAAACTTTTTTTCATTTGTGTTTCTCATTTGACCGGACATCCCATCTGCAGATTTGACACATTTATGATCCCTTCCCGAACTGACCATTCCTTGTCTATTTCTATTTTTGTGAACATACTATAGATTCCCTAAAACAGTAGACAGTACTAACCAGTCATCTGTTCCTGAATTCCCATGGGATTTGTCCTTCACATTTTGGTTCTCTGTTTACAACAGCTAGGTCGAGCTTCTTACAAATTTTTAACTTTTAACTGCTCTGTTATTTATAACCATTTCCCTTTTTTCCTGCCCCCCATGCATAGTTATATAACTTGATTCTTGGGTTAAATTTATTTTTAAAATTTGTTTTGCTATCTTAGTGGCTATTACATAGGCCTTGGCCTCCATTATTACATTTTCTTTTTTGTGTCAACAGTGTCAATAGCTACATTGTATAGTAAATGCAGTAACGATGGTAACTAACCATACACAGCAAATGTGGCTGCCAAGCACAAGGCGCAGTGCATTGCACGGAAAATGCAAGATAGCTCTTGAAACACAGAGTGCCAAATTGAGCTTGTGTGCAAGCGAAATCATCCCATCTATGCTTCCTTGCAATGCCTGAAAATAAAGCAAGTGTGGAATGCCATTCCAAATGCCGCATTCTCGATGTCAGCCCTATGTTTCACCGAGCCGCAATCCCGGGATAAACTCGTATACCACTGCAAACCGAAAGCAGAAAAACAAAACCAAGGTGCAGGAAACAACCTACAGGTAATGCTGCCAGTGCTGAATTCCATCTACCCTGCTGAGGTGCAGAAATGCTAGCAAGATGGAGTTTCGTACCTGGTTTGGATAATGTTCTGCATAAAACATGGATTCAGCCCCCCCCCCCCCCTCATTTTTGAAAGTGTATAGTAGCATGAGTTATGTCCACTGTGAGATGAGATAGAAAGGCCCTGCCACACTGCATGTGATCTAGGAAGGTGCTGGAGACCAGTGTGAGGCATTGTCCCATCACACCACATCCCCAAATTTTGTGTTTGGGGTAAGAAAACTTCCTTGCCACTTGGATATGTTTTCTGACCTATGCAAATGAAACATTTTCCTTTGTTCACAGGGCAATCATTTTTTTTTGTCCACAATGGGAAAGGCCTCTAGCATGCACGATAATCAGCTTCATAGTGCAGCACGGTCTTCGCAGTCTCCAGAAGAATGTTCCTTTGAATGGCATTTCTCACAGCTTTGGTGGCAGCAGCAACCCTAGGATCCGTGGCTAAGTCTTTGCCACTTCAAGCAATGTTGAGCATTCAGAATGCATGGATGCACTAAAGTCTTTGTGTAACCCCTTTTTCAATTGAGTCGGGAAGTGAGCAGCAGGTGAAATTTAGGACAGGGTGATTTGTTGGCATTTCTTTGTTATTCTTTATTTTGATCCTTTAGACTTTGGTCACTTCTTGTTCAGAAAGTCATCCAACATTTCCTCTTTGTTAAGATCCAGAAATTCAATTTCTGAGATTGCACTGCGAACTGTGTTTAGCAACCTGTGGGGTGTAGTAAGAGATGCAACTGTCCCCAAATGATGCAATATTTGAAGTTTAGATACTTGGGCTTTGTCACATATCTAAACAGTTTTGCCACCTTGAAGAATCCACGGCTTGTTTCAGACATTTACAGGGGTGGAAGCAGGCTCGAGTATTTTGGAGCAGCTTTTGGGTTGGTTGGTTGGTTGGTTTGTGGGGTTTAACGTCCCAAAGCAACTCAGGCTATGAGAGACGCCGTAGTGGAGGACTCCGGAAATTTCTACCACCTGGGGTTCTTTAACGTGCACTGACATCGCACAGCACACGGACGCCTTGCTTTTCGCCTCCACCGAAAAGCTGCCGCCGAGGCCGGGATTCGATCCCGCGTCCTTGGGAACAGTAGTCGAGCGTCGTAACCACTGCGCCACCCCGGCGGCAGCTTTTGGGAGCAGTAATAAAGCCATATTGGAGCAGCTTCGGAGAAACGAAACGAGTTTTAGAGCACTTGAATTATGCTTTAGAGCACGTTTCTACAGGGTTAAACGCCTTTGATAATTACCATTTTCTTTTTTCTGAAATACAAAATCTCCAACCTATTTCATTTTTACGCAAGTTCAATGCCTTTCCAACTTCGCACTCATCTCTGACAAGACAAATGGACAAAGAATGTAAAGATATATCTTCTAATACAGGCTGACCTTAGCAACAACTTGGAACAGACTAGCAGAAAACAGAACGCTTGCCGGTGCACTTCACAACTGAACATCTAGACTTATCTAATGCGTTTACCTATTTTGACTTGATAGATTCAAATGTCGAGTCTACCACTTCGATGCGCTCTAGCAGCGATACTAATTTGTTGTTCAGATTAATGGGCACGATATTTCCACTCACTAGCTTGTGCATATCTATTTATTTATTTAGAATACACCTTGAAGCCCCCTGATATGGGGTATTACATGATACTTTTTGATCCTCTGCCTGGGCTGATTAATTCCTGCGCACTTGTTATTTTGTCTGCCAAAAAGGCGCCTTCAGACCACAATAACGCACTTTGACAAGCTTAGAGCCAGTGCCACTCTCGTGCTTTTTGCCTAATGTGGGATCGTAGATAACTGCAGCGCCACCTTGATCGCCTTGTTTGTTTGTAAACATGGAGGCGGTCTTAGGGTGGAATGAGGCTCGAGCATTTTGGAGCAGCTCTGGGATACCAACAGATGGCATTGAAGGGTATACCATCCTTCTGCTTTACTTCACTGCCTCCTGCCGACAGGTAATCATTCTTTGCTTAAGCAATACGCTGGCTCATTTTTAATATCTTTGGGATAGGTCATATGCCTTTCCAACACTCTTGAGAAGCTTCCTAGTGATTAACAGCTTTCGCGTACCAACCTATAACGCATCGAGTATGATTTTGTCTGAAGTGGGCCTGACGTGCTTGTCATAGACGAAGGGGCTCGATGTTGAAGTATTGGCTTGTTTTCATAGTAAAAGCATTACAAAGCTTTACTTGTGTATTTTTTGCAACCGGACAAGTTTCTTAACGGCTCGTAGTAGTTTACGCTATCTGCTTCATTTGTTGCTCTGGATCTCTCCACGACGATTCAAAACGCTGGGATGAGGCACTATGTCACATGCACAGTGCATTTTTTTCGCAAAAACTTATCCATTTATCTGTGGCTAATACTAAATTTACTTGCGAACAAATATTTATTACACTCCATGCTTCCTTCCCTTACAAAAATTTCATTTGTATTAACCCCAGTGCAAGATGCGTTAAATCTTTGCCACTGGTGCTGCGACATTGTTCCAGTGTTCTGCTAAATTTGATGGCAGAACATCAAGGCAACCAGTCTGAAGCAGTTTTGGAGCAATAATGCATTTTGGAGCAGGATGGCGCAGGAAACGCCGTTTGGAGCAGAATGGGGCAATTGGAGCAGCGCTTCCACCCTTAATTTAGCAACAACAGATGAAGAGATTTTTCTGGCAGGTTTAGCTAATTTATCACTGTGTACCCTGTGGTATCTCACGAATGCTTCTTTTGTTCTCTGGAAGAATTCAACTGACAACTCACACCATCCCCTTTTTGGACGACAATCATTTTTGGAAAGAAGAGGAGCCGTTATAAAATTTAGTTTTAGGCCACAGTGGCAGCCGCCCACTATGGAGCCCAATGAGGGGCTGGGACAGAGACTTGGAAGGAAGCCCTGCCCATGCCAGCTGTACACTAAAACTACGACAGAATGACATAAATCACGATAATTTGCAACACAAGGTTAACCACAGCCACCAGGAAGAAAGGAAAAACAAAGAAAAGGAAAAATACGAAAGCTGTGAGGAATATGATAGGAAAAGGAGAGACAGGGAAGAGGGCAGGAAGGGGCAACTGCCGACTTCCCACAGGCTGACCGTCTGCAAGAAGCAGAGACCAAGGCGTGTTGCCTCTGCCGAGGGGCCTTACAGTTCAAATACACTGCACCGGCTCAACTATGACAACACCCTTTTCCTCAGACATGGCCAAACATAACATATAGCTAGACATGCCTGGGCTGAGCCCACAAGTGCTCAGGACTCCGTGGTGTGAAGACTCGCCAACATTTGCATGCTACAGACTATGGATGCCTCTGTGAGCAAAATTTCATGAGTGTACATCCCTGTCTATGCAGCTCTATTTGTGACATCACCTAATGCTAATGGCTAGTTGAAGAACCTGTTATTAAAATGAAGAAAATGGACGCGCACAGACCACTGACCTCTCCACACTTAATCTGAGGTGCCTACAAAGTACTCTCATGCACCACTCCTAGGCACCAACCCAATGCTTTAGACTCAGCTGGCAAACAGGCATGCTCATGAGTGATGTGACAAGGCCAGTTTTCTTGAAACCAAATCCCACTCCTTTGAAATAATTTCAGTTGCAACGCCTTGTGGGCGTAGTCACCTATCACACCAATGCGGCACACATTGAGCAGGTGGCAATCCCAGCACAAATAAACCTGCACACAAGTCACATCAGTGCACAAGGCACACTATTAAAAGCACTGAAAATATCTGCTACTTATCACACAGAAAAAAATATGCTGTATTTAAAGCAAGGGTCCTCTTAAAAGCCGCTGGATCTTTAGCTTTCAAGGTTACATTTTTGATTACTGTTGCATGCAACTTACATATTTACAAAGAGTGTTCCTCCTCTTACCAGAGCCCCGTTGCAGTGGCTCAGTGGTTAGGACGCTCAACTACTGAACCAAAGTATGTGCGATTGAATCCCGGCCACAGTGGCCACCCTTCAGTGGAGCAAAACGCAGGGCACCTGTGTACTCTGTGATGTTAGTACACGTTAAAGAACCCCAGGTAATTGAAATTTCTGGAGTCCTCCACTACGGCATCTATCATAGCCCGAGTCACTTTGGGATGCTAAAATCTACAAACCGAACCAACCAACCAACCAACCAACCAACCAATCTTCTTACCTGAAGTTTGATTCAAGCAGGACAAGAATCTTAAAGGTGCATGTTGGCTATAAGATAAGCTGTAGTAGAGTGGTCGCGACTACTTTTGATCACCTGAAAATTCCTTAATGTGCACTGACAATGCACAACACACTAGTGTTCGTGCCAATCAAAATGTCACTGCTGAAATTCGACCCTGGAACACAGGGATCAACCTGGAAGCCACATTGCTGGCCATGTGAAACTTTCTCTGTACTTGTGTCCTTGTGGTGAATAGACTCCGTATCACGTCTCCCGTCTGTGTCTATTTTTTTAAACATACAATGCGAATTCCACTCTTAGAGATGCACTGATCGCAACACTAACAAGTTTCATCCCGCATCGATCACCTGCACAAAATTGGCATTCCTCGTAGCAATACAACATCATGCGTAAATTCTTTCATTCTAAACACATTGTCAGAGTGGAACCACCTACCACCAAATGCTGTGACTGCAAATGATGCTGATGAGTATAAGAAAATTTTATTGTTATATTACGGTTCACCATAGTTCAATTGGTTCATTCCTTTTTGAATACTGCGCACTTAGTTCGGTTCCACTTTATTATGTACTTTGTTTTATTTATAACTTTCTGCCATCGTACACAGTCGAGTGTTCAATGTTTCTACAAATGGTGACTTTCTAGTGCATATTTTTGGCATTTACTTGCAACCTTTATGAACTGTTTCTGCAAATTCATTCCTTTTGGCATTAGTATTCTGTTTAATTACAGTATTGCTTCAAGTTTTCGAATGATGTATTTTCTTGCAGGTAGTTTTTTAGTGAGTAGCACTACTAGCCGCAATCACGAATTTCGCCGATGTCTGTCCGAAGCCGCTCACTCTCTCTCTGTTTGTGAACTTGAAATGAAGAAAGAGAAGGTGGCGACGCGTCGCACGGCTCAGCATTGAGGAGGCAGAGCGGCCGCACAGCCAAGGGGCCTCTCTCTCTCTGTCCATCCGTCTCCGTCAACTTGAAGAGGAGGAAGGGAAAGTAGCAACGTCCGCATCACGCAACTTAACCCTGAGGGGGCGGAGCAGTCGCATAGATGCACCCAGTGAGAGAGTAAGACCATAGCTAAGACAGTGAGAGAGGGGCGTCTCAGTTGCAGACATGGCGGCCGTCCATGGGCAGCGTTGCACAAGCGTGTGTTGCTCTGGAGTGAGCAGTCGTGTGTCGCTCGCGCGTCCTCAGCTTCGGCATCTCTCCCCTCGCATCAGTCCTCAGCCTTCACGGACAGCAGACGTGCACGCGCGGTGCTCTCTGGACCTCAGCTCCGCGTCACTAGCCGCGTCGTGAAGCAGCTTGTGCTTACCTCCGCGCCTCCTTCAAGCGTTTTCCCTCTCTCTTCTCTCTCTCCCCCTATGATCCCACCCCAGACCTTTTGGCCGTAGAGCAGTCCATTGTAAAGAGGTATGTACATCATGTCTGTTTTCGCTCGTTTCTGAAGATAGTGTAAAGAATGCGCATTTGCTTTGCGTTGCAATGGATGAAGCCGGGCCGTCTGGCACTGCAGCACAGGTTCGCCATGCTTGACATGCTGAAATACAACGTTTAAGCAGTGCTACGCATCTACTTCGCATTTTATTATCTATGCAAATCGGCCATAATTTTTTTGTCACAATCATATGTATATTTTGGCACAGTTGTATGCGTTACCTGCTTTTCTTTAAGAGTTTCTTTTTACATTTGTATACCACTCCCCTCAATGACACCCCAATGCCATGGGGATATCGGAAATAAATTAACTACAAAACTAGACACTTTGGTTATTTTTAACCACAGACAACAGCATTTAGAGGCATCTGTGAAAACAGAGATGCGATACACACTATAGAATGAGTGTGTTAGTTTTTTTAATGTGATGATAATGCGTGCATCTTTCTTTGCAGGTGCAACAAAGTATTAGTGAAACAGACAGCAGTCCCCACATCAACATATGCTTGCCTCAGTAACTAGTACACATGAGAACTGAACCTAAGGTTGTCCTCATCTTTGGCAATACTGGTGTTATATCTGCGCAGAACAGTGACAGTATGACATGATACCAGTGGTTTAACATTCCAAAGCAGAACTTGGATTATGCAAGATCTCACAGTAGCAGGCTTTAGAGTTTAGAATTTCATCATTGCCAAACTGCGGCTGCTAACCTTGGGCTTAGCTTAGCCCAACCAGAAACAACCGTGCTCCATCACAACTGGAACTAAAAGACTTAAAAAGGCCTTCTCTGAGGAGAGATGAGTGGCGTTCAATGAGCGAGCTAATTATATCCACATCTAGCTAATTCTTAAAGATAAAAAGTTGAATTACCTCATCCCCCTAGCTTTTTTTTAGACTTCAAAATCTACTAAAGGGTACACCATTAACAGGTGAAACTGAAATGCATTGCTTTAGCAAAAGCACCAAAGGAAAAAGGCACCCGTAGAAAGTCTGGAAATGAAGCAATTTTAAAACCAATTTTAAGCGGTCCTCTGACATTACCAAGTGGCAACTAAGAGTACAGTCAAGTTGGAGCAATAAGCACCACTTTTACCGTGGCACAGCACTCACAGCTATTCAGACAAAACTCACACTAGCGACTAAAATATGAGTTTTCCTTTTGCACGATTCAAATGGTCAAATTTTAAGCTATGACGACTGATAATCACAATGGTCAGTGCTTTGCAGAGATGATGATGTCCAGCAATGATGTAGTGGACTGTCCCCTGCACAAACTGCATTCAAGTTTCCATAGAATAGAATGCAGAAAAGCTCTCTAGAATTGCAAAAGGAAGAACATTGGGACAGGCAGTATTTGTGTCTCCATTCAGTCTATTATTTTAGCTGTTTTTTGAGCTATGTGTCAAATGGTCTATGTCAATACTCATTTGACCCACCAAGTAAGTTAAAAATATCTTTCCCTATCACAAGACCTATTTTGTAAGCTGATATCACATTATGGCCATTTTTTATGGGATGCAACAACACCAAGATATGTTTCTTCAAAAGTAGGTAAAGAAAAAGAGGGAGTGGATGGAGTGCTTCTCTCCTCTCTGTGTCGTCCCTTAGAGTTACAAATATCCTGTTAAACTACGCACTACTCGCACTGTCCTTTCCAATCTGTCACTTCAGTGGTGAGGACGCCAAGGGTATGGACGCCATCGCCCCAGAAACTTGCCAGGCCTCACGAAAACTGTCAGACTGCTGCCTTGAGACACTGACAAGGAGGGCACTTCCTGATAGTGCAGCTCATATTAGAACCCTATTGGTAAGAACCCCAGGTGGCTATCCAGAGCCCTCCACTCCATGCCACTGAAGCATTAAAACTGCATTTTACGCAAAAGCTTATACAGCTAGTTTGGTTGAAAAGGCGTCACTGTTGCTGCACCCTAGGTTTTCAGAATACCATAAAAATTTGTATCAAAATTATGATGCAAGCATCATTGCACACCAGTAAGGGTTGAGTCATACCATTTCACTTTCCATTTATTATCTGCATCTATCTGACAGTCAAGCAGGAGGACAGCTTGCGATAGAAAATTCAACCGACAGCAAAAAAAAAGAGACTGTTGCATCATGCCTGTGTAGCATAAACTATTGACACCTGAATTAACTAGAAACATTGGGAAAGCAAGAAGTAGGTGTAAAAATAAATGAACCAATACACACACAAACATAAGATGATCCCCCTCAAGTGAGTCAGCCCAAGTGTAGTATTAATGGGTAAGTTAAACAACATATGGCCATGGCATCAGGAGGGCCCAATGTTCCAAGGTACATGTCCTATTGGTGACAAAGGTTTCCAAGGTGTGTCGTGTCATCAGGAATCAAGCCCACAGCTCTGTTATTAGCGGGTGTCTGGAGACCAGACTTTTCCAGGTGAAAGTTGGACTCACATGCAGTGACGTGAGCTAGTGAAACCAAATGATCGCCAAAAAATGTGACACTTGTACGCAAAAAATGCTTTTCTTGTGCCCTCGAAACTTTTGTCTACAATTGTACACGGTGTCATAACACATCGAATGCCTGCAGGTGAACCTGACAGGGCACCTGGGCAAGGTTTAATGTGAGTCATAACACTTATGAAGTTATGCAAGCTCCAAAACAAAGTGCACTCTCCATATTGTATTGACCTCTGAAGCAAAGTGCATGAGGCATGTGTGCTTCAAGCAGAGCACAGTAAAATGCTGAAGCAGTACTACAATGTGAACCAGAGATAGAAGATAATGATTACCATTTACTGTCAGCTGAAAAGATGTTGGAATGTCGTCTGCCATCCTCCTAGAAAGAAAGTTCACCTCTCATGAGTAACCAATCCCACAAAGAGAAAATAATAGACTGCAACACAATACTGAAACTGCATTCAGATTGACTGCACAAGTGCAAGAGAATGAAAAAATGAAACTGACAATTTATGACCATGCTGTAATACACCACTTTTCACAACTGCTCTTTGCTGCTCACGAGAGACTCATTCAGTACTGAAAGCTAGAAAGGTGATGTGAAAACGAGTCGCACATATAGTGAGCTAACGTCTTGCCCTAGGCGGCAAAATGTTGGCCAAATCGACTTGGCAAAACCGACGTTTAGTGGTAATGCGCCTCCCGACTCATAAAGACTGATACAGCCTTTCCCGTCTACGACTGATGAAAACTGTGCCAACCGGCACTTTATGAAACTAATAATATTAAATGCAGCCGCTATACAGGATCAGGCAGGCGAAATCACAGAGGTGAAAAGAACTAAATGCACGTAATTATGAAACAAAGCTAGCACTTTACTGCCATGAACGAACCAAGAGGCATGCAGTGTGAGCAATGACAACAGATATAATGGAAATGAATGAGCACGCACAATATTCGCAACTTGAGTCATGCAAATCACTTCAACCAAACAATCCCACCATGAAAAGGAGAAAGTCACATCGAGGAGTGCGCGCAAAGATGATTACTTGACGACCAAACAAGCTTACTAGACGACAATGTTTTGTGTGAACAGAAAACCAGCTTTTCAATGAGAGCCGAGTCTGAACGGCAGCCCCCGCATCTCAGATTTTATAGGGCTTACGCCTATGAACTTGACAGCAACCCCCAGCAGAACCACTATTTCTGATGGTAAACTTTTCACAGACCTTTGTTAGCAGCAAAATGTTTGCACCTGCGGGAGCCTAAATTCTGGCTTAAGACTGTCCCATGGTGAATACCAATGCAGTGGGTTCCAACGCAAGCGGAGAGTAGCACCAGTAGCAGACGAGCTGATTCCCTTACAAGCCGCAAGGGCGGCCAGTCAAGTAGGCTAACATGTCGCCAGGGGTTTGAATAGAACGCTGTGCACATGTTAACACGGGAGAAGAGCACACAAAGGCTAATAGTTCTTCAAAAAGGTACAGTTCTTCAAAAAAAGTTAACGATTTCTAGTGAGCGCGCACGAAACGAAAACATGCGCTGCCCCGCAAAATTTCAAACGAAATCACGTACCTTCTCGATATCGCGATAATGTCGTTTCTTCTCGACAAATTCGAGACAAGTGACAATGACGTCATAATGTGCAATTCGGCTTTTACAAATTATACTGCAGCAGACCATATAATTACCTAAATTATTCTTTAAGTGCTTTGAAGCGATTTAATTAAATTGTTTTCACAAATGTTTTGTTACCGCAACCGAAACTAATATAGGGGGTATTCACTGACGCTCTGTGTGCTCTGACGCGACACACGTGGATTGCTCTGCCGCGACGGCGAGGGAATTTGCCAGCGACGTCGTCGGAAGCTAAGTGCGCTTTTATATTTATTGTTTAGCTTTGAAAGCGTATTCTCCTGCATGCTTTAAAGCACTAATTTCAATCATAGGACCAGAGAAAGCGGAGGTAACCGATTTTCCCTAAGTAGGTGGGCGGGCTGCCTATGGGTCGTAAAGTTAAGGAAGACATGGCGGGCGAGGAGCTGGTGCAATGTAACGAGGGCAGGCGCTGGTGCTACATGGATGAAACTGGTTTTGAAAGCTTAGATGACACGGGGGAGACTAGTTTCTCGTGCAAGTTGTGCGTTAGGTTTAAGGAGACCATTGTGAGGCTGGAGGGTGAATGGGCCGTCAAGATTCATGACCTCGGAAGGGACCTGAAGGTTGAGAGGGAGAAAAGGATGGCGCTGGAGGCACAGGCAGTAGAGCTGGTTAGGATGGAAGGGGCAAGACCGACCAGCTAGAGGAGATAGGGTCTCATCTCAGGGAAGAACAAAAAAAGCGAGCCGAGCTGGAAGGTCAGGTGAAGGTGCTTATGGCGCGGGCAGCTAAAGACCCCGGGTCGGAGCAAAGTCAGGGGGTGGATGAGACCAGCGTGAAGTCCCCTCAGGATGAAGGAGATGGAAAGGAGGCGGGCAGAGAAAATCATCCGGTGGCGGTGGAGTCGCAAGAGGCGGCTACACGATGCTACAGCGAAGTAGCAAAACAGTTCGCGGGAGGGCTAGCGACAAGCCCGGAATCGCGCGAGAAAGGTGAAACGCCGCTACGACAAGAGAACCAACGAGAGCGAACCGGGCGGCAGTTGGCGCAAGCTGGAGATGAAAGGCTAGATCGTAGGAGAGTTCTGGGGGTGGGGGACTAAAATGTAGCAAGGTTTGAGGAGGCTGTCCTAGCAACAGTGAAGGGTGACAGGCGTTTGAAGATGGAGGCCCAATCGGGGAAAGGTATGGTTGAAGCGATGACCAAAGCCCAGGAGGTGGTAGGGAACAACAAGGATGTAGAAACCCTGGTCATCTTCCGTGCTGGACTCAATGATGTCTTGAAGGGGACGAGCCGGAATCTCGGGAGGCAGTTAGAAGTAGGTATAAATAACATAAAGGAGGCCTCTGAGAAAGTACACGTGACTGTATGCACAATCCCGGAAGTAGAAGGGCAGTCCAGCAGAACAGAGGGGAGAGTAGTCCAGGCCAACCGGGTTATTAGGAGCCTAGGCCGACGACTGGGGTACACCACAATGGAGGTTAACAGGGATGTGTACGAGGTCGGCCTCCACCCGTTTGCACGAGAAGGCATCCACTACAGCCGGGCCACCGGTAGGAGGGTAGGAGGCAGGATAGGCCGCCAGGCAACAGCTTTTTTAGGAGGGCCCAGGGCCCTGAAGCCACCAGTGTAAACAAAGGCGACCAAGAGGACGAACATAGACTAGGGAAACATAAAGCCATAGGAGAAGCAACAGGCATAAGCACAAGAGCCAGATTAATTCCGACATAGGGTATATTAACATGCAAGGAGGCAGGAATAGGCTAAAATTGGAGGAAATAGAAGAGCAGCTTAGGCAGGAGAAGTTAATGGTTTATGGATTTGTGGAGACGCATCTTCGGGACATGGAGCAACCACCCTGTAACCCTGATTATGCATGGGAATTCTGCAACAAAACAGAGGGCAGTAGAAAGGGAGGGGGATTGGGGCATTCATCCATAAAAGTACAAATTGGCAAAGAGTCAAACAGGAATGTAAGGAACATTTATGGCTAAAAGGAAAAGTGGCAGGGGAGCAAACACTCCTTGGCTTTGTATACCTGTGGACAGGAGCAACTGCCAAAGAGGAAAACAAAAAAAATGGTAGAATGTATAGCAGGTGACATTAATGAGCTAGGAAAAGGATGCGAAGTAATTATAGTAGGGGACATGAATGCTCATATAGAAGATATAGATGGATACACAGACTCGACAGGTACCATGCTGCTGGATATGTGTGAAAGACACGACTTAGTTGTCTCTAACAATACTGAGAAGTGTGACGGGGTCATAACGTGGAAGGTAGGGAGTCTGCATTCGACAATAGATTAGGCCATAATGTCACACAGGATGTACGATAGGCTAAGGGTCATGAACATAGATGAACATGGTGCCAGGAGTCTGGGCAGTGATCATAAACGTATAAAGATGAGTTTTGGAATAAAAACTAATTCAGGAATGAAACATGATGACCAGCCAGATGGGATCTTTTACTCGGAGCAGCAAATAGAAACAGCAAGCACCCAAATTGAAGCAGCTAGTAATCTCTAAGGATAATAAAGCAGAGTGGACATACACAAAGTTAATGGGACTGTTTGGGCTAGAGTTGGCTAAGGTGCGAGTCAGGAAAAAAAGGACAAGACGAAAACCAAAGAGCTGGTGGGATGGGGAGGTGAAGAAGGCCATAGAGAAACGTCAGGAAGCCTCCAGGGAACACAGATATTCTAAGCATAGGGGAGACCCAGAAGCAGACGTTGAGAAAAAATGGGATAAATACATAAAATGTAGAAGGGAGGCATCCTACTTAATCAATGAGAATTAGAAGACAAGGGTCCCAGTGGCTGTCAGAAGTAAACAAAAGGGATAAAATGCAGCTAAGAAATTCTGGCAACACCTAAATTCCCTTAGTAATAAGACTAGCCTAGAGCAGAGGTCTATTGTTACAGATCAAGGTATTGGGCTAGAAGGGGAAAAGGCAATAGGGCATATACGACTAACGATGTCAGAAAAGTTTAAAGAACAAAGAAATGTCGTAGGTGCCTTACTAGAGGACGATAGACAGGCTAGTGCAATTGTTCCAATTGGACAAAGAGTGGGAAAGGGCTGAGAAGAGAGTACCAATTAAGTAGCACATCAGCAGGCCCAGATGGTATTCCTATTAGGTTATTAAAGATGTTGGACCCAAAGTCTAAGGAAACGTCAAGAGAGGTGGTGAGCAAAATATTAATGGATGGCAAAGTTCCTGATGAATGGAGACTAAGTAGAATGAGCATGATATATAAGGGAAAGGGGGACAAAGCTGGCATAGGCGACTACCGTCCCATAACAGTAACATCAGTGGTCTACAGGGGGGTGATGCAGATTATAAAGGACAGACTGCATGCAGTATATGGGTAGAAAGCAAGGGGGTGCTGGGAGAGCTGCAGAATGGCTTTCGGAAACAAATGAGGTTAGAGGACAATCTGTTCTCATTGACACAGTGTATCGAGGTAGCAGAAAAGGAACACAGACCCCTATGGCTAGCTTTTCTAGAATCAAAGGAGCCTATGACAGTGTACTTCAAGAAGACTTATGGAGTATTCTGGATGTGTTAGGTGTGGAAAGCGGAGTAACCAATAGTTTAAAAGATATTTATAACGATAACCTGGTGCTAATAAAATGGGAAAAAGGTGTCGAAGCCTGTAGAGGTAAAGAAGGGGCTTAGACAAGGATGTCTCCTGTCACCTTTGTTATTCATGCTGTACCTGCAAGGATTAGAGGCTAAACTAGAGGAGAGTGGACTCGGCTTCAACCTTTCTTTATTCAAGCAAGGAGAATTTATCCCACAGTCATTACCAGGACTAATGTATGCAGATGATATAGTACTGATGGCTGACAACAGGGTAGATTTGCAGGAGTTGATGGATATCTGCGGTAATGAGGGAGATAAGTTAGGTCTGCAGTTTAGCAAGGAAAAATCGGCAGTCATGATTTTTAATGATAATGAGGCCGGCGAACATAGGATACAGGAGGACATGCTGGAAGTAGTGGATAAGTACAAGTATCTTGGGGTGTGGATAAATACTGGAGCTGAATACCTAACGGAGCATGAAAAATATGTGGCAGCTAAGGGAAGTAGAAACACAGCCGTCATTAAAAACAGGGCGCTGTGGAATTACAATAGGTATGAAGTGGTGCGAGGGATTTGGAAAGGGGCGATGGTTCCTAGTCTGACTTTTGCGAATGCAGTCCTGTGTATGAGATCAGAGGTCCGAGCAAGGTTGGAAATTAAGCAGCGCGGGGTAGGTAGGCTTGCTTTGGGAGCTCATGGGAATACGCCAAACCAGGGTGTGCAGGGTGACCTGGGATGGTCTTCTTTTGAGAGCAGGGAAGCTGGCAGCAAGATAACGTTTGAGCAACGATTGAGAAAAATGGGAGAAAAGCGGTGGGCTAGGAAAGTCTTCAGCTACCTCTACATGAGGAACGTTGACACAAGATGGAGGAGGCGGACAAGAAAATTGGCAAGCAAATATTTGGACAGCAGTAGGGGGACCAGCCAGGAATTATCAATTAAAAAAAAGGTTAAGGAAACAGAGGGGTCTGTGGAAAACAGGGATGGAGACTAAATCAGCATTAGAAATGTACCGAACTTTCAAGCAGGAAATAGCCAAAGAAAACAATTACGATAATTCTAGGGGCAGCCCATTGTCGTTCAAGGCTAGGACAGAAGTATTGCGGACTAAGACGTACCGAGTAAAGTACCAAGAGATAGACACGCTGTGCAGTGTGTGTGGGGAGGATGAGGAAACGCCTATTTCCTGTAAAGGGCTCCGCCCTATAGTTCAAAGCAATGGGCCAGATTTAGCCAAAGCATTGGGGTTTAAGGATAATGAGGGGAAAATAGACTTTAAAAGGGTAGAAATAACCAAACGAAGGTTAGCTGATTGGTGGCTGAAAGGAAGGCAAGAATAGGTCCACACTATATATTACTATTCACGGCTATGCGGCCTGTGGCGGCGCCGCCCGATTCAAAGGGTTCAGCCTTCATCCATCCATCCATCCATCCATCCATCCATCCATCCATCCATGCGCGGTGCATTGTGGGTAATTGAGACGCAGTCGGCCATTTTTGTGTCCACAGAACGAACAGGGTGAACGTACGTATCAAGTGCTGTCGTGCGGTTCTACAAGCAGCGGCATCCGCAGCTATATGTTATTTATTCAGCTATCGTAGACTGTAATAGACACGTGCACAGTGTAAACAACTGAAGCTGAAGAGCTGCGTGAACGACCCCGGCATTTTGGAAGTACACACGAACAACTCCACTTGAACAAGACACCTCACCGAGATACGACGTCACGTATGGCTGGCACGGCTCAACCGCACAAGTATAATGAAATATGAGAAATGTATGTCAAAATTGGCTGGACTGGAATCTTCCGGATGTGCCCTAGCAGCCAGCTCTTGTCACTATCCGTGCACGACTGTTCTTCATGCACTCGGAAGACACATTCCTGGTAAAAGAGCAGCGCGGCAATGTATCGCCTCCAGTCATGCGCATGCATGCAGCGCGCCGCCAATACCTCCTCGTCGTGCTTTGCTGCAATAAAATCCTTCAAAGAGGGCTTGCTAAACCTTGTTTGCCGTACTTGCCTCATTCGATAAGTCGGATGTTCGCATCGTCTCTGTCGGCACCGCGTGCAGATTCGGCGAAGGAGCGTAGGCGGGCAGAGTTGTTTTGCAGAAGGTTTGAAGAACTTTGTAAACTTATTTATTTCTAATAACAAATCAAGTTTAGCTTGGCCAAAACTGCGCTGTATTTCAAGAGTTTTGATGCTGAAAGTTATTTCGAGCCCGCAAGGCAGTGAGGTGGCGCCACCGGTGTCATCGCTGTAGCCTGTGGCAGCGGTTTCGTTTCCTTACCGCCACAGACGATGCAAACATCCGACTTCTTCTGATCGATTGAGGCAAGTACACCAAACAAGTTTTGTATAAAAGATACTGACTACCAAACACCATTTCTATGCAGAATATCAGCTACAAAAACTCAGCGGTTTAGTTGGCATAAACGTTCATTCGCGTATCCAGCATTCCATGCGGCACCTGGCGGCAAAACCATGCAAACACTCCAAAGAGGTCCAGTAGCAGACGCCCCTTGCTCGCGATATGGAAGCCCGCTAGCAAAGCGCTCGTAGCACCGCAAAAAAGGACAAAACCAACGGCAAACCGATTCTGCAGCCGTTCCGCAGCACAGTGGAACATTGTTTCATGTATATACTTCGTGATCCAGCTATCAGCGCCAGAGAATCGATGCATTTTCAATCTCCGCGGAACGCATTGAAAGTGCCGTCTACATATAGTCTCGTCAGTTTTTATCGTACGATTGCTTTACTGGTATCAACTGCCTTCTACTAACCTTCCCAAGGGACGGAACACCTACGGATAAGTACGAGTGAACAATAATACGTACTACTCAGCTCGACTTCTCGCGTCACGTACAAAATTCGATCGGCGCACGTATAAACAACTCCAATAGTTTGTGACAGCTTGATCATAGCGCTTTTTAAGCTAGTTCTGCTAAGAACGTCATCATCAAATGCGCGTAAGGGAGGACTCTACGACGATCGGCTTAATTCTTCGCCGCGTCAGGCAGGCGTCTCGAGATCTGCAGCCCACGCTGCGCGTGACTGCCCTCGATCTTGTACCGCACGTGTTACGGAAATTGGGTCCGTTGTGTGATCGCGCTCGCCTATGCGGCCGCTCACTTTTAGCGTTGCAGCTTGTCACCCTTCAATATCACAGAATCAGCATAGTTTTGTCGGCAACAGGTCTCTGACAACTGCGCGGGGAACTGATCAAGCCGGCACGTTTATTTTGTTTTTAAATATATTCTCAAATAAAGCTGTGATCCCCTGGCGACAAAGCTCACTTGCAGCGCGCTCATTTGGTGAAGGGCTTGAATGCGTATCACACCTCGCCAGTTATCAGAGCAGCATGCAGTGATCAAAAGTCCTGAAGCCTAAGGATTATAGTATCAGCCGCAAAATTAACCCGTCACGCCATCAAGGCCTAAAGGCATTTAAAATTCCTCGAGATGATTTGTTACCACAGCCAGAAACGGTCTGATAGCATTTCATGGCAATTCGTTCTTTAATAACACCGTACGGCTTCATTTTGCGGCTGAGAGAAAAATCATTTGGCTTCAGGACTTCTGACCATGTACATAACACGTCAAATCCAAAATTAGCTTAATTACTAATATATTAATCAAAGAATTAGGGGTCGTTATATTAACTCATGAATATACTGAAATCAAAGCTTATCTATGCCAGTGCTTAAAATAAAACTTAGATGAGCTCGTACCGTCTTTTGAACTCAAGTTCTTGATGGCCCTACATATACACACGTGCCTTTCATTCATCTTGTCCCAGTCAAGTTTAGTTCTAGAATATTTCAAACATGTGATATATGCTGAAGTAAAAGTGGAGTAAACATTTCACAGTAAGAAAAGGACATCAGTAAAACAAGTGAATGATTTTACAGATATATTCAAACATCACCTTGTCAGTGCAGTTCAGTTCAGTCATTCAGTCGTGTCAGACTCTTCATGACCCTATGGACCATATCACGCCACGCTTTCCGGTCTGTCACTATCTTCCTAACATCACATAACTTCATCTACAACGCCTCGAGGATGCCATCTAACCATCGCGTTCGTGGCCTACTCCTTCTCCGGTAACCCTCAACCTTTCTCAACATCAAAGCTTTCTCCAGCGACTCCTTTCTTCTCATCAGGTGACCAAAGTAGCTAAGCTTTAACTTCAGAATTTGACCCTTCAATGAGCAGTCAGGGTTTATGGTCGACAATATCGACTGATTTGATCTTCTGGCAGTCCAAGAACTCTCAAGAGTCTCCGCCAGCACCACAATTCAAACGAGTCAATTCTTCGGCGGTCAGCCTTCTTCACAGTCCAGCTCTCGCATCCATACATTGTGACTGGCCATAGGGTTTTCTTGGCAGAAAATACTAGAGTGGGTCAACTTGTCAACTGCAGCATAAATGACCCCCGTGAATAAGTGAGTGTATGCAGATTGGCCGTACAGAACTGATGCACACAACCTTCCTTGCACATACGTAAAGTGTGCTTCCTTGGACACCTGGCGTTTAATTGCAAGAAATGATTTGCGGCTGCTCTAAAGGCCGAGACTCATAAGACAGCTGTCAAGTGGAGCTTGATAGGATGAGGCCCATCAGCTGTACGAGAAAGCCAACATAATAATCAGTTTTTCGTGTTTGATGACACACTATTAAAGGTAATGGCTTTCTGCATAGCAGCCAATATTTATTTAATTCCACAGCTTCTTGAGAATGTTTTTCTACATATGCAGTGCACAAGAGTATTGTAAATGTGCATAAGCACTCTCTACATAACCGGGTTAGAATAAGGGGAACATGTACACACGGAATCAAAGAAGACCAGGTAAGGGTTGCAATGAGCATTCAATTCAATCTTTATTCCGCAATTTTACAGAAAAATGCAGGAAGCGGGGACAAAAAGATGCTCTGCGGCAAGCTTGACTCAGTTTGCAGTTGACTCGGCCTCAGTTCACAAGCAAACACTTCAACAAGAAGATATGTCTTCACCTGGGCTGAAAAGAAGTCTTGTTGAAATGTTTGCTTCCGAACTAGGCTGCCCCTGAACCCTTGTTTGTTTGTTTTTCTTTGATACTAGATGACCAAGACTTCCATTTGTCACTTTTCCGATGCTCTATTTTCACACTGCTGCATACAAGGTTAAAGGCACATCATCTGGCACAAGCATTAATTGCCGTGTGCTTCCTGCACTTGATAGCAGATTTCTTGTTCTCTTTGCAGCAGAGCATTTCTAACGTTTACACCCAGCCGCACATGCTCTTGCATCCTCCTAAACGTTAAATAAGCCACTCAGTCTAGGCAACAAGTTTACTCAGGAAGGCGTCACAAACTTTTTTCAGTAAACTGCGCGCTTGTGTTAACAAACACTAATGCATCAATGTCTAAATAGTAGCGACATACTGTACCTGAATACGTGCTTGCGCTCGACATATAGAGTTCTCTTGAAAAGTATTGCTTACTGCACCTTTCACACTTTTCCAGTTTACACCTTCTGAAGCCAAGTAGACAACAGCAACAAGTGTGGCATTGTTCGAGTTAAGTGGAACTATATATGAGTATCAGGTAAATAAAGAACGTAAGATATGGCACTGGCAGCCATGTAACATAAAGCATAAGTACGCATTATTAGCTGCTCTGCAGTGCAGCTTACATGAAAGGCAAAACTACTTACCACATACAGACAAGGTAATCAGCACAGCCTTTGCCTGGAACAGAGTGTTTCCACAGTCAATGAGGCCACACTTTATGCTTTCACTTGGGGTTGACGAATGGGTATTGTGGGATTCGGGCTTGATGCCGCTGCCCTTTGCGCGGCCGCCGCCCGCTTCCCAGTTGTTCTCCTCGTTCCCTTTCTCCCGCCTGAGGCGGCGGAGAGAGGCTCGGACGACTGGTCACTGCCGTTCGGGCCACAGCTCCGCCCTGGCGTCCCAGTTGCTGTTCTCATTGGCGCCTTTTGGCGGGAACACGGCACCGCATCGACGGCCGCGCTTGCGCGACCGTCCGAGCGGAGCTCAGAGAGAGACCCCTCCGAGACATCGCAAGGTGTGTACGCTACTGTTCTTGTCTGCCGGCCTTTGTCCGCGCAGACCAGTGTGTACTCGAGTTCGTCTGCTCCGGGTCGTACCTGAGAGCGAAGCTCGAGCCTGTCGATCGTGATCCCACGATCCGCAACAGGCGTACCTTGCGGTGGTTGCCCACTCTCTCTCAAAGGAACCCTCTGGTCACTGCGAAAGAGAGATCACAGCACGCCCTTGCGTGCTTGCGGCGCGCACTCCGTGTCGCTTCGTGCGCGCAGGGGAGCCTTGCTCCTCGCGCACTCCCTTGACACGGTGACTGCGTATGTGTGTATATGTGCGTTTTGTATATATATGTATGTGTGTGCATGTGTGTGTGTGTGCCGCTGGAGGATGGCGTTTCAATAAACGTCTCCTTTGTGAACTTGGAGGTTTGTGTACTTGCAGCGAAGTGCTCTCTTCCCGGTGGAGGTTGAGTGCGCGCTGCGGTGTTTCAGTGTGCGCGTGGTGACGGCTGATCGGGGCTTCGGCTCGCGCGACGCTCGAACCCGCGGTGGTTTGTGACCTATGTCCACGTAGAAACCACAACTGGCGCCCAACGTGAATTGTCCCTGGCCCCATGAGTCGTTGGACAGCACGTCGGCCGAGCCGGTCGCCTTGACGATCAAGCTCATGCGCCATGCCTGCCGCCCCCTGCGCGGCACTCGGCAAAGGCACTGAAACACGCTAAATGGTTCTTCGGACCACACTGCGGTGCGACCGTTGACCATATGCCTCCGCTGTTTCAGCTTTACGCCGTTGCGGAAGCAATGTGCGCGACGCCGCCGCTGCCGGCATCTCCGCACAACAGCACCCGTACTCCGCTTGCAGTCATTTCTGTTCGGGGAACGGCGAGGCGTCGGCCGGGCTCCCTCTGGAAACCGCACCGACAGGGCGCTCAGTTGGCTGATGCGGCTCCGTGAACTTGCGAGCCGGCTGGCACGCCATTCTCTCCTGGTACAGCATTTCGACTTTTCGGTGCAGTATCTACAGGGGAGAACGAACGTGGTAGCTGACGCGCTATCCCGTGCCCCACTCGCCCGCGGCGGCGTCTTTACGTCGGCAGGCGAAGGGGGCGAAACAGCGGACGAGCCACAGATCGGCACGGAGGGGACGCCCGCAGACGGGTTCCCCATTCCGCTATCCGGGTAAGCAGCGCTTCGCAAAGCAGGCGAGGGTGAAAGCTCTTTGTGAGCACATCTGAGATGCCGATGCCAGCGGAAGTTTTGCTGCGAACCTGCGGGGGGACGAAACCAGGCTCTCCTTTGGGATGACTGGGATCGTTTTCAGCCATGAAGAGCTACGACGGTCCAGCAGAATGACCCGTTTTGTCGCGATGTCAGCGACGGTCTCTGGGAGACGAAGCGCCGTTACGCTGCTTGTATTGCAGCGGGCGCAGCACCGTTACGCTACTTGTATTGAGCGGGCGCAGGGGGGCACGAGCCAGCGTGTGTCGCGGCGTGCCCCGGGGATTCATATTTGCTGGGCCATGACGGGCTCGCGCTGAAATACATAGCCACAGATGATGAGTCCATGAACCATTTGAAGTGGCTATTCCCCAATGTCTGAGCGGCGCTCTGTTGCGTTCTCTCACGACAAACCATTGGCTGGTCATCTGAGTGGCTCCAAGGTTTCAAGAAACTGAGTCAATCGGTGACTGCAGCCCGGCATAAAGCGCGACATTTTCCGCTGTTGCCGTTCCTGCCATGTCTGTCAAATGGAGAAGTCGAGGGGTGGCAAGCCACCGGGCATGACGAAACCAACTGACAGTGTGCGTCCGTGGCAGATGGCCACCTGCGATTTCATGGGGCATTTCCTCGGTAACAAGCAGGGGCTCATTGCTGGAGAATCCCCCTATGGGAAATGCCAGCCGTGCCTACATTGCAGACCTGAAGGCCTATGCGTAACGGTCTGACGAGCTTGTGCTGGTGCCCATTGTCACCACAGGCAAGCGCCAAGGCACACCCGATGCGGTGGAACGCAGCCGTGCCCCGCACCGGTACAAGGTGAGGCGACGTTCACCTGTGTGATTGATGCCGGACGGCGGGCCTTTTCTGCAACCGAAGGCATACCGTCTCACCGAGCGAGCTTGTTCGTCGAACCCTACCAGGAAGCAAGGTTGGTCTCCCCCTTTTCTGGCTCGCTCAGTTCCAGCCTGCGTGCTTTATTTTTTTTTTTTTGTGCCTCTGTTCCCATTTTTCGCTTTCTTCTATTTCCGTTCTTGCTTCTTATCTTGTAAATATTGTACAGTTAGTGCCTTCTTTTGTACAGCGCGTCTTCTCTCCTCTTCTTGAAATTGCGAGGGTTGCTCATTAGGCAGCCCCGACGCGCGGCTTTTCTGGTGCGTGCGGAAAGGAAGTTGGGGCCGTTTGGGGACAGGGAGCATGGACGTTGCCCCTTTCACCCAAGGCCGCCGCGATTGCGAAGGTGCTCAGGACAGGTTCGCCGCTGAAGGTCGGCATCACCCTTTTTTTGCTGTGTGAGTGGCTGTGCGTGTGCGTGCCTGGACGTGGAGGCGACGACGTCGCGCCATGTGTATTTGCCGGCATGTGCGGAGCGCGGTGGAAAGGAAGCCCGCGCGGTCTTCCCATGTGCGCCTTGGATCGCCACGGAGTCACGGACTTTCCACACCCGGGGCCCCTTCGGCGTGTTCGCTGTCCCAGCACCTAACCTGTACCACCACCGACCGAAATCGTTTGCAGCCAAGGATGTACGTTGGCCACCCAGAAGTCAACGAGCGGTGAGTCACCGCAGGCTCCCTGAGCTGCACCGACGAACTTTGGAACTTCTGTACATAGTTGTGTTTGTACATAGTTGTTCTGTACATAGTTGTGCTCTGTACATGATTGTGTTCTGTACATAGTCGTTGTTACTTAGCCTCCGGAACTTTGTACATTATTCTTCATGTAATCTTGTTCACTTTTTTTTGTGCGCCTTAATAATGTTTGTCTTTCTTGAGTGTCTGTCTTTTCGAGATCTTTCTTGCTGGAACTGAAGTGTAGTTGACTTGTTGCGTGAGGATAGCATTCTTTTCTTCATGCTGGGAACCTGCCGCGTGCTTTCACTGATGGGTAGGAGGGCAATTAAGGAGAGGAGGATGTGGGATTCGGGCTTGCTGAGGCTGCCCTTTGCGCGGCCGCCGCCCGCTTCCCAGTTGTTCTCCTCGTTCCCTTTCTCCCGCCTGAGGCGGCGGAGAGAGGCTCGGACGACTTGTCACTGTCGTTCGGGCCACAGCTCCGCCCTGGCGTCCTTGTGGCTGTTCTCATTGGCGCCTTTTGGCGGGAACACAGCACCGCTTCGACGGCCGCGCTTGCGCGACCGTCCGAGCGGAGCTCAGAGAGAGACCCCTCCGAGACATCGCAAGGTGCGTACGCTACTGTTCTTGTCTGCCGGCCTTTGTCCGCGCAGACCAGTGTGTACTCGAGTTCGTCTGCTGCGGGTCGTACCTGAGAGCGAAGCTCGAGCCTTTCGATCGTGATAAAACGATCCGCGACAGGCGTACCTTGCGGTGGTTGCCCACTCTCTCTCAAAGGAACCCTCTGGTCACTGCGAGAGAGAGATCACAGCACGCGCTTGCGTGCTTGCGGCGCGCACTCCGTGTCGCTTCGTGCGCGAGGGGAGCCTTGCTCCTCGCGCACTCCCTTGACACGGTGACTGCGTATGTGTGTATATGTGCGTTTTGTATATGTGTATGTGTGTGTGTGTGTGTGTGTGTGTGTGTGTGTGTGTGTGTGTGTGTGTGTGTGTGTGTGTGTGTGTGTGTGTGTGTGTGTGTGTGTGTGTGTGTGTGTGTGTGTGTGTGTGTGTGTGTGTGTGTGTGTGTGTGTGTGTGTGTGTGTGTGTGTGTGTGTGTGTGTGTGTGTGTGTGTGTGTGTGTGTGTGTGTGTGTGTGTGTGTGTGTGTGTGTGTGTGTGTGTGTGTGTGTGTGTGTGCCGCTAGAGGATGGCGTTTCAATAAACGTCTCCTTTGTGAACTTGGAGGTTTGTGTCCTTGCAGCGAAGTGCTCTCCTCCCGGTGGAGGTTGAGTGCGCGCTGCGGTGTTTCAGTGTGCGCGTGGTGACGGCTGATCGGGGCTTCAGCTCACGCGACGCTCGAACCCGCGGTGGTTTGTGACCTATGTCCACGTAGAAACCACAGTATCATCTATCAATGTTTAATTTTTAGAGGAGTGTTTTCCCGCTACAACTTCAGCATTGCTGGGATCAGCTTGCCGTGAGCAGGAACTGTGTTGTTTTCTCATGTGAATGCACAGTCAGGCATTATACATTAATTATTTTTATTACAAACCAGTGAATGATACTCTAGTTTTCTCCCTAACAGCTTTGCACTGTACTTTTGTGTCCTTATTTTTTAACAGCTATAACAAACACATAAAGTGGCCATGTCCTCATTTATAGAAGAATACAGGAAGAGGAAGGAATGGAAGAAGTCATAGAGGAAGTTGCTTAGGCAGATGCTGGAGGCATGCAGCTGTTTGTGAGTGGCAGGCCTGCAGAATCCCTACTGCACAGTAATAACATACATATTAACTGACAAAATATTACTGCACTTACCGAAGTATTATTTTACAAATGAACACCAATCTCCATCAACAGTAGCCATGCAACACTCGTGAAAGTCTAAGCACAAAGAAATCTCAAGAGAATGAAATACAGTGTAAAATTTCGATCAAGCGAACCTTCGCTGGGCTTAACAAAACCAACAACAAAAAGATTGAAGGATTTGAGCCAATTATCTGAACGATATATGAAATGTGGGAGAGGTTGGCAATAAACTGATGGGCTTATATAAAGACGCATGAAGTCTGCTCGTCACCATAAATCATTTTTAAGTTAAAGGAGTATAGACACCATTTTTTGAAGCGTCGGAAGGAATACGATTGCTTTCCTGGTTATACAGAGATGCTCCCCTAGCAATCCCAACCTCGCACTTTTCCGCGAAGATATTTTAATTTGATTTTAAAAACAAGCCAGGCAAGTACTCCGTTTTTCAAAACCCATTGGCATCGACATCTCTGTGGCGAAAACGTGTACATAGGTAAACAACATGACGTCATCAAACAACTGTGACGTGGAGTCGGCAAAGCAAATAGCAGTGACGACACATGGCCGGACTCGAACAGCGCCGCCGCCGCTTCCGGCCGTGCCTTGAGAAAGAACTCCGCTTCTGCTCGCTTTACTCGATGGCTTCTTCATTGGTGCATGTTACAATTACCTCACCGGTATACGTATGGAGACTGCCTGCTAAACTCAGGCCCCAACAGCATGCCTGCACAAGTGCAGGGCTTACGGCAACGGTGCCTCTCGATGGCGCGCCGGGAACATACTGCGCCGCTCCCCGCCTACCCTAAACGTCGGTAGCCTTAGCTGGTTTCACATCGAAGCGCCAGTGAAAGGCGCTTCGGAACGGGCTAACGCTGTAATGAACGTCGGAGTCTAGCGCCGCTTTACTGGCAAGCCCATCTCGTAAAATAATTTCTTGCTTTACGCGACGTCTTCAGCAGCGGAGCTAGCAGACATTTGGTGCGTCGCACCGGGCACCGGACAGCCCAGCTGTAGGAAAAAAAAGTTCGCTTGTATCGCTGTAATTATTTCTACCAGGACCTCCGTATTGGCTGAATAATCCTCGCAATTTAATCGTGACTGATAGTCCTTTGTACAAATAGCTATGTAAGCGAATGAACAGCGATATGCGATAGCTAGATTACCGATAGCGGATGCTATGAGGCAGTTATGACCATCGTTTATAGATCCTATAAACGCTGGTTATGACTTCGGAGTCGAGTGCGGCGGGTACGTTTTACGCACCTAGATTGCCTTGACTGCGCCAGATGGCGCCACATGCTTGGACGGCAGCACGCAGGCCTGCCGCGTCGGGACCAATCAGCGCGTGAACAGGCGTGAGCACGGGAGCCATCGGGAGAGCTTACGGGTTACGGTGGCTGATCGCGTCATTACTAAAACATTTTTTTAAAACAGCTTGGCTCACAGCGTTGGCCAGCCGGACTGATAAAGCAGCATCTTCACGGTTCCTTTGTTCAACATTCCTACCATGTTGACATTTCCTGCGTGTCAACCCACCAAGCTTTCGTGGCTGCTGCTGATTCCTGCTTCGTCGCTTGAGTCGCAAGCGAGCGGGTCGGGATTAAAGTTCCCGGCAATGTTAGTAACATCCACGATATTAGGCGAAACAACGTCGAAGTACTAATTATGCTACGCTGAAGCGCTGCTCGACGACGATATTTTCTTGCACGTGCGACAGCAAGCCGACGGAAAACGCGACCCGAATGCGTCATCAGATTTTGTGCTTACGCGATCACCTACCTTGCCAATAGGGGGCGCTCGTGTGATGTTCTCGTATCTTTGACGTCATCGCGCGCTCGTGTCCGGAGAGATCGAAACCGAAACTGGCCCTGATAAATGCACTGATAACAAATTAATTGATCTGTGCTGGGGCTTTTTGGGTCGCAGTCCCTCTGTTTTGGCCCACTGTGGATCGATTAAAGCAAAAATACCGGAACAGAAAATGTACGTGTCTATACTCCTTTAAGAAACCAAGCTTAAAACCATCAGCTACAATGTGTGGGGTACATGAGGTACTAGAAAGTGTTTAACTGAAAAATTGTCACAGTATGTCCTACAGATTTAAACCTTATGTGAAGTGGGGCTTTAATGTACAAAATTATTAAGTATTTACAATCACAGATAAGCACAATACTGAGCTTTAGAGGGGCTAGTTTGGCAGTCTAACAGTTAGTGAACTACTTTACTGAAGATCCGATGTCCGAATAAATATTTTTACCTCCTCCTAGTGTCGACTAAGAATGCCCGACAGCTTTTGTAAAGGAACTGTGATGATTTGTGCTTAGTACACTTTTACAAACGCGTCTTTAGGTGCTTAGAATGAAGCACCATCATAGAATATATTCACACAAGATACAATAATCATCACTGAAAAAGACAAAGCTGACTTTTTAGATGGCGTTCATGCGAGTTGTGTCACCTACCTACCATTCAAGTGCTCCATAATTGAATTTAATTTACCAGTTCATGGGGACAGCACCCAGAGATAGGAAACTGGAGTAACCTGACGCCTATCTTGTGTATCTCAACTCAGTGTTCTTATATGTAGCCATTTTTGCATGAATACAAAATTTTCTTTTGGTGTGCAAGTAATCCTGGCTAGATTACAGATAGGTTTACTTTTAAGAGTCGAGTAAGCAATGGATGTCTGAAGAGAATTTTGCATGAATTGTGATTGCACAGACAGTAGATGCATAGTTTGTAAAATAGAAAAAGCATCAAAGTTTATTTCTTAGTCATGCAATACAGCACCATACTACCTCCAAGCTCTAAACTTCTACAAGGTAAAGAGCACCCTTTTCCTCAAATTATAAGATGTTCTAGTCTTTAGGGGTGTTATTTGGATACACTAGGAAGCTGACAAGCAAGCCTTGTTGTCTGGTAAAGATGGAATGTGCAATAATTGCAGTGAAGCAATCCTTTTGATATCTGATCACTCAAGAGAATGTTCAGTGTCATAGACTCGACTGTTTTCCTGTCGCCCTCTGTGCCGCATGCTCCACACACACGCATCCGCCGGTCCTCTCGCAGCTTTCTGCAGAAGCTCTTTAGCCTTGGAGGCTTCAGTGAAGTAAGTTGATGTGGACGGCAGGCCTTTTCAGCTGCATTGTTAAAAAACACAATCAGAAGAATGAAAAATACTAGCAGTAAATAAAAGAGCACTGTGGTTCATAGAAATTGTATAAAGATAAAATTACGGTGAAGAAAGCCTCTGTAAACAGCGCACAAATAGAATAATTCATAAGGAAGTTAGCAACTGAAATTTAAGAAACAAAATGATGCAATTCTTTTACTAAAGATATGTAACATCTTAAGAAACGTGTTTAAAACAACACAAAAAAAATAACAATCATATGCTGTTCCGCAGTCTAGTAAAAAAGGTCAACGACCCTAAAGAAAGGGCAAGTGGCTCTTCTTGTACCATGCTCCAGTTATTAGCCCCGAAAATATGCAGAAGCATATTCTTCCTTAAACAGAATTTCTTTATCTCCTGAAATATCTTCCTAGTGATACTTTGCAGTCTACAGAGAACAGGATATATATCATGTAACCAGAAAAGTTTCAAACTCAGAAGCTAGTGCCAAAAAATGAAAAATAAAAATAAAGAACTCTCTTGCTACCCATCCTACAACAGCGGTGCCATGCTCCCTTGAAACCTGGCCAGTTAAAAAGTAATGGGTGAGATACCATTTACTTTCCTGTCTGCCTTTTTATCAATTTTCTTAGCGCCTTCTTTCTTTTTCTTTTTTAACTCTGTAACGAGGTTGGAAGTACTTCGTCGAAAGGTAGACATAAGCCAGACAGGCGAGCAGCGTGTGAATACGACACAATAGGTTATTTATACTAACAAGCTTCTCGGTCACAGACTGCCTGCGGGAGCGAAAATTCCCGAGGACCTCGCTAGAGAACGAGTTTATGGTATCCGATAGCTTAGACATAGATACACACGCGAAAGAGGCGACGTAGAGCGCAGGCTTTTCGAAGGCATCACTAATCACGCTCGCACCCTCGAGGAAAGCAAATGCATACTTGCACGACGCAGACAGTCGGCGTAGTGACATAACACGTAAACGCAAGACATCTGCGTACTGAAATTGACACCGAGCAATGCAAGCGGCACCATCAATCATGAAAGAATTGTTTTACTAGTTCTGTGAAATGCGCTGTTAATTTAAACGCACTATCGCGCACAAGGCAAATCTAATCAAAAAACATTTTTTTTTAAATAATCGTGATGACCCTTCTCGCCACGAATAGCTTCATATTATCCTCGAAAACGAAAAAAAAAACTGTAGACCGAAGAAAAAAAAATCAGTTTTACAGCTGAGCGCTATCAAACAGCGGCAACAAGCGCGACGACCGGAGGCTCGCACGATGAGCGCGGCGGCTTTCCATTCACGCTGAATAATGGCGAAATCGTTGAAGTCCTTACCTGTAGCAATATGTACACACACTGCAGTGCCAACGTGCTTCCGTCTCTTAGCAGCATCGGCGACAAACGCCGCTTTTCTCTACGGTAGATGTCATAAACACGTTCGTCAGTTGATCACGATTTTTTGAGGATCTTCAGCGACGCCTGCGCCTGAACTCCGGTCTGATAGTCCCTGGTATACTTGTATCATGTCAGAATGCAGCGTGAACCATGATAAACGCGACCACTTTTCACAAAACACTACAAATTTCGTCACAAACTAGGAACAGCAATACATCTTCAAGGGACGAGTTACGCGGGACCCTTCATATTTTCACCATCTTGCCCAGTGTGGCCAGACTTCGCAGCGCCCCCTGTCGTTCATTAGAGTCGCGAGCGAGTTCGTCTGCTTCAACCGCGGCTCTTGACCTAGCCGCTTGTAACGTAGTTGCGTTCTTCGAGTGGTCAGTAGGCTTGCGATTGGTTTCTTGTGACGAAGCTCGTCCGTAGGACAAGGAATTCAAGAATGTCGCACATATTTATGCGTGGGCATAGGCCGACGCTTACCGCGCAGTTGCGCATATCGACTGCACACGGGTCGGTACCAAAGTTTTGTTTTGTACAGGTCTCTGTCCGCATCGCGCACACTTTGCCGATAAATCGAACTGTCACTCATGATGCCGATTGAGTTTTCATAATAACGGCGCTGGCATGAGGCAGAGTGACAGAGCAAACGGACGCGCACGAATTAAACTAAGCTAACCGCCGCACCGTACTACTACTAGTCAGAACAGGACGCAAAGATGGCGTCGGCTACATACTGACGTCAGCTGTGACGTCACGTGAATACCCCCTATAGACCAACACCGTGTTTACAAACAAAGGGGGCGCTCGCGGCGTCTCAGCCGACTGGGGGTGAAAAATAGGGTTAGCTCCCATAGGAATACATGGAACCGAAATATTTCTAAGCAGTTTTCTCATTTCACAGGGTACCTGTGATGTCGTTATTCAGTACAAAGTAACTATGAACATCCTAGAACAGATGACGAAAGTATGAAATCTCATTAACGAGGCGAAGTATTTTTAAAATACCGCGAAACGTATGGTGGTGCAAGTTGGGAGGGCGACCCGTAGAAACATTTAAACACAACTTATCGGAACACTTTTCTTATTTCACAGAGCATCAGAAGTGATGGCCGGTCGTTAAACGTTGACCAGCGCTTTGAAGAAGTGTGTGATAAAGTATGGTGCGTCATTACGGAGGCAGTCTACTTTTAAAACTCCCCGAATGACCTGTGTTATGAATCCAGACGCCGCCAAAAGGCAAGCTGGGTGCAGCGAATCGCGCAGTTTTGCTTACAGTCTGATATGCTGCCGCATAGGGTAAATAAGCTTGATAATACTGTCGCTCCAGTGATACGTGCTAGACAGAATTACATTTAAAAGGCAGTTGTCAAACGCCATATGACAATATGAACCGAACGAGATTCGCGCATTGCAGCAGACGACAGCGTAGCTGGCGATACCCACCGCGGCCGCCTCCAGCTCCGGAGCATCTGCTGGCGACAGCGGGTGGTGCATGGTCGTCTGCAACTGTGCGCGGTCAGTTTATCGTGCTGTGAGCGGTCTCGCAAGTCCTCAGACTTGCATTACTTGCAAGAGAATGTAGTGTGTCATGCAACATGACGTCGCGGGGCGTCGTACAAGACCTTCACCAAAAAATGAGAAGGGTTCAACGCTGCTGAACCGAGCAAAATGTTGCGGTAAGTTGTGTTTACATGTATTTCTATGGGTCGCCCTCTCAACTCGCACCCCCGTGCGTTCCGCGGTGTTTTAAAAATACTTCGCCTCGGTAATGAGATTTCACACTTCCACGATCTATTCCAGGGCGTTCATGGTTGCTCTGTGCCGAATAACGACATCACAGATGACTTGTGAAATTAGAAAACTACTTTGGAATATTTCGCTTCCATGTATTCCTATGGGCGCTAAGCCTATTTTTCACCCTCAGTCGGACCACGCTGTCGATAGAAGCGCCACCGCATCGTGCTTACGTCACAGATCGGTGTTGGTCTATATTAACTTTGTGTGTGACGTATAGGCTACGTCACATTATGTCGCATGATCGCGCATCCAAGAACTGCATAAATATTCTTCCCCCCCCCCCGCCTTCTGGGCTAGGGGAGAGTATTTTTGCAGGCCTTGGGGGCGCAATCACGTGACACATAAGTGACGTAACCTACACGTCACATACACGTATCTCTTGGGGGGATGCTGTAGCGATGCGGGGGAATCTTGAGTGAGCGCCGATTCAGTATGTTCGCAATCTTTTACTTTTTTCTCTTTCTTCTGGTGGTTTGGCGGGTGGCTAGTATTAAATTTTCGGAAATTTTCAAGTGACGTTTTGTATCGTACAGCTACGTTTGCGCAAAACTAAAAAAGATTTAAACTATTCGACACTGCCCAACATGGCTGTCGAGCGAGCTCTTGAGATGGTAGCATCGTGAATTGCTGCCTAAATGCTATACATGTTTCTGAACGGAATACGTGATACGTAACTTATCTGTCAGACATATGCGAATTGATCGATGGCGCCATCTTTTCGATGTCGCGGTAATTTTCTTTTTTTATTATTTCCTATTATTTAGTTGAATTTAAATTTTTTGAAAAATTGTAAACTGGTCTAGAAGAACTAGAGGCGCAGATGCCTACCACAATTCTGAGTGGACACGTGGACCATGCTGTAAAGGAAGGAGGGATTGAAATAAGACAGAAAAAGCTACCGCAGTGGATGGCTGCTAAAATAGCGGCGGCCTGCTAAATTTAGCGACGGCTGTCCGCACAGTGTGTCTGGCCCACCAAACCTGGTTCCCGCTTGCGCCACTCTTATTGGATATTTGAGTTGGCACCACTCTAAGATTGGCATTCGCATGGAGGTTAGTTCTCTAGTTCAAACACAAGTGCTGATGATGCCTCAGTGCTCGTAAGATCCCCAGGTGGTAGAAATTATTCCGAAGCCCTCCGCTACGGCAGCCTTCTCTGTTCTTTCATCACTCCTCATCCCTTTCCTAATGGCGCGGTGCAGGTGCCCACCAATAAGTGTGACAGATACTACGCCTTTTTTCTGCACCACCCTAAGAACGGCGTTCGTAGGGACATGCTCCCTGACTCCCCTCTCTCCATGGTAGCTAGCGGTAGTGGACTACCCTCTCTACGCCTCTCCAAGGCATCTGGTGCGTGGCGCAGCGTACGCGCCTAACAATGCCGGTAGTTCAAGGTCAAATTGCGGCGCAAAATGACTGGCGAATGTGAGCAGTAGAGCTGACGCTGTAAAATTACAAGACACCTAGGACCGCTTACGTATATGAAGGCGAACGCTCGCTCGCGCAGCGACTCTCGATTCGAGAACGCCCGCTATTCTAGATAGGGAAGTGATTAACATGCAATTGGAGGCACATAAGTCGGTCCGAATGCCTGCTGATAACTAGCCTAGCGTATGCATGGCAATTAGGCAGTTAAATGGTATCACACTACCCGCCACGCTGCACAAAGAATGGTTACACCACAATTTTGATAAGAGAACAGATATGTGGCGCCACATGGAGGCCCGTTAGGGAGGCGACAGGGGCGAAGAGTCCCGGCACAGGAGTATAAACTTTGAAATCTGTTCATGCCGTTGTCCCACTCGCATCTTCGGTGGCTCGACAATGGCTGGCTTTACAGTGATCCTTATCCTAAAAACAGCGCGAAAAAACGGGGACGAAAGAAAGAAACCACAGGAACAGGCGCTGACTCTCAACTAAAGTTTAATCGCAGGAAACACGTTCATATAAGGAACAGAAATAATAAAACACTAAAACCAGAACGCACGTGTTACTATGTGATATCCAGATATGCAACCTCACACTGAGAGTCAGCGCTTGTTCCTGTGGTATCTTCCTTTCGTCCCCGTTTGCTAGCGCTGTTTTTTGGATGATGTATCACCAACTCGCCCGCTTAACTATCCTGTTGAATTTCATTTACATTGATGATATCAAAAGATCCGATCCCACAACCTTTTTGGGAATGTCAGTGTTGCCATAACTAAACATCAAAAGTCAAGATTAAAATATCATGACTAAACTTCAAGGTCAACCTGCCAGGTGTCATCATTATGCGCAGTCGTGTTACACACAGCCATACATGTTAGTCCTGAGGGTGTGTGCTTGGTTTCATCTTGGTTAGGCTTGAAGGTCAACCATGCAAAGCGAAGCAAAACTGGCTTATAGCTGGAGTAGTAGAGCTTTTGCTCCAATATCTCACAACTAGATAAAGAAATCCGGGCATAGCCTCGCCATCAGTGTTCGATTCTATTCATGGCTATATAATAACGATAGATGTATATTCCTGTGCTAGAATGAGAATCAATTACGTTTTTGTTTTCTTTTCTAATTATTTGTTCAAATTCTTGTCTAAGGCACAAAAATATTCAAATATTTTATTCCTTGTCCATAAATGTGTTTGTATCTGCAATGCACCCTGTCCAATCCTCCGCTGTGGGTATGTTCCATTACGATTGAAGGCATTATTATGATTATCATCATCATGCCACTAAACAATTCTACGACGACGAGGCAGATGAAGAGAACTCCCCAGAGAACGCCATGAACAGCCGTTTGTCAGCGTGGTTTGACGTGAGCCGCTGGTCGTCACCCCGCCGGAACGCAAGAAATGGCCAAAGAGGCGGTCTGGGTGGAGACCCGTTCAGGTTTGAGGGGGAGGGGCTTCTCTTCCGTGCTAAACTCATCGGCAAAGAGGCCATATCCGATGCCCGCGGCCACCAGTTGTGCCAGGATGCCATGGCCCGGCTTAAGGAGGCTGTGCGTGCATCCAGGAAACACAAGCAGAGAGTCCAGCTGACCGTCTCCCTAAAAGGAATCAAGATACGCGATGAAAAGAGCGGAAAACTACTTTTCCACCATCCAGTGCATCGAATTACTTTCATCTCACAAGATCCTAGCGACGCTCGAGCTGTTGGTTACATCTGCGTGGCCCAGGATGACTCCTACAACTTTATTGCCGTCAAAACCGCCAAGGCGGCTACTGAGCTGGAGGTGGCACTCGTTGACCTTTTACAGGTGGTCCTTGAGATGAAGGAACACGGAGCGCGGGCAGCTCAGCAGGAGTGGAGGCAACAGCTGCAGGCTTGGGCGCCGCCCGCCTCTCCTCGGGGAGTCATAGAAGAAGTGATCTGCAGCCGACAAAATGCTTGCAGTGGTGAGCCACCGGTCCCAGAAACGATTCCCACGGTGGATGACCTCCTCGACTTGCACTCCGAACGGGATCCTTTGGAAAAGGAGATTCAGCAGCTGGAGGTGACGATAGGCCCTACGACTACGAACAGCACTCTTGACATATTTGACCTGCGGCATCATATGCATTCCCTCACTTTAGTGCCAGTGCCAGCGACGCCCGTGTGCCTCCCACCTACTATATTACAACCTTCAGCTCCTCTGGCCCCACAGCCTGCTGCCTCGGGGCAGATAGCACTGCAGCGCCACCGCACCACAACTGGGACCCTACCGTTGGACGTTCTGCTGGAAGCTACCATGCCAAGCATGCCGTGAAATCGGACCTTTGTAGCTGTGTGGCAGGAACACCACACTTCAACAGAGAGTTTGAAGCAAGACTTATTATGCGGCACCCTTGATTATTAGTTTAAGGAAGCTGAAAATTATACCCGGAAACTGGACTGTAATGATACTGCATGCATTCCATTTGCGCTGTCTCAAAGCTGTCATGTCAACTGTCACGCCACGTCAGTGAGATGGCGGCATTGTCCCTGATGCTGTGTGGTTGACGTACAGATCCCAAACGACCTGCTGTACCCGTGACGGCTGTTTGTGACTCGTACATTGATCGCAAAGACGTACAGAAAACACCACTACCAAAATTATGCACTTTGTTCGCACGCGCAGTTTCAGCTGTGGTCCGTCGACCAGAGCCACTCACAGCTCAACTCTGGCAAGACCTCTATTGCAAAAACAGCCGTGCACCAAAATCTTAGAAGCGCTGATGGCGGAAATTTATGCCAGCCTTCCTTGGGGAAACGTTTTCGCTATTTGTTAAGAGAATAGTCGGCACCAGACCAAGACAATTTACAGCCACAAGCAAGCCTACCTGCCTCATGAACGCAACGACCATTCAAATTGTTTTCAAGCGGAAGGTCCTCGACATAGAAGTGCGCTGGGTATCGAGCTCTCTCGGCTCAGTAGGAAGCTAGTGCTCATGTTCTACGCTTCACGCCATTTTCACCATCTTTTTTGTCACTATGTATGTTGGCCACGTGATCGAGAAAAGAGGCCGTCGGGCGCTTTGAAACGCGTGTTGCGAAAACTTTCTATGACAAGGTGGCGCTTCCTGACTCAACTGCAACAGTAATAAAATTTTCCTGGGCATTTTCCTGGTCTTCCGTCTTGCGCTTGTATCGCGAAAACAGCAAAGCGAAATGAAAGTCGTGTACTATTTTGAGTCTATTAAGGCGAAAGCCTTTAATGGCTCATGCTGTCGTGGACAAGTGTGTCCCGCTTTTGCGGCTTTCTGATTGGCCGAGGCGGAATGCGTCCATGCCATTTCGAATGCCACACTTGAACGCGCACCAAGGAACGCCACTCGACAGGAGCGAGGGTGTACTGTCCAAATTCACACTTGCCGGAGAAAGTGTGATAGAGACTGCGCCTTTCCTTTCCTTCAAACTGGGACTCCGGAACTTTTTTTTAGTGGAGGGGGGGGGGGGCAAATTTTGTCAAGTCATAATTGTTATTTTTCAGGTAATTTTGATTTTATTTTTGATTTTAATTTTTGTATATGATCATTTTATCTTAATTTTTTTCATTAAATTTGGCCCCAAATTTACACTTTGTACATTTAGTTTTACGCGATTTGAAAGCAAGTTTTACCCCTAAAGAAGAAAGGCTATGAATTGTTCGCAAATACAGCCTTTTAAAGCACTATCGCACTTCATACTTTCAAAATACTCGTTACTATACTCACTCAAAATTACCAACATGATTCAAGTTCAAGCAATCGAAAAGCTGGTTTAAGAAAATACATAACTTTAGGGAGCCAACAAAAGGTTGTTTAAGGGTCCCAACAACTCGCCTTCAGATTCTTTGCGAGAAGAAATTGGGTTGTTGGCTCAAGGATGCCCTATTCTTGCAATCTGTCAATTTTCGAGCCAGCGAACGAAACTTGGGCAAAGAAATGAAAAAGGGCCTTAATTTGTCATAAAATATATTTAAAAAACCTTAGTTCAAAGAAGTATACGCGCGAACAATATACACTTGAGTTAAGGAAGTTCGCGCACGGCCTGTTTCAATCCCCTGGCTCTTCCTAATCAACTGTGGTCAGTCATTCAATACTTGCTTTTTTTTTTGTTTTTTGGAGAGTATTAATTTAGTTGACGCAAAGAAAAAGTTTTCAAAATGGTGGCAGTCCATGCTAGCTCATTTACAACACAGTCTACATTTTATTGTCCTAGAATTTGAGTGTTCATAAAAGTGATTTTAGTGTGAGCAGTGGGAAGGGGGGTGGAGGGCGCCGCTCCCTCCGAATAAAAGTTGGGGGAGGGCGACCGCCCCCTGCCCCCTCCCGGTTCCGGAGTCCCTGCCTGTAAACGAACTAATTATATGTAGCACTGCAACGAATGCCGACAAGAGGCTAACGATGGGAGGCAAATTATAGGATATATAGGAAAGGTAGGCTTTCAGAGACCCTCTAATTTTAAGGCGAAAGCCTTTAATGGCTCATACTGTCGTGGAGAAAGTGTGCCCCGCTTTTGCGGCGGCTGTCGCATGGCGTTCCTTGGCGCGCGTTCAAGCGTGGGATTGCAGATAGCAGAAACGCTAGACAAGATTAGGCTTTCAGGCTTTCGCCTTTCAATACTTTAGTCGCTAAAGTCCCTCAATTTTGGCTGGTTGGAAGCAGCGTAAATCAATTCTTTAAAGTCAGCAGTTCAGAATTGGGTAGAGGTGCACACCAATTACGTCTGCGTCGTATATCGAAGAAACTGTTGCCACTGCGGGACTTGAGGATATTAGAAATATGGACAAGAGATGAGGAGCTACTTTCGATGTGCTCTTCGCCTGTTCATTTAAAAAAATCGTATTTTTATATCAATAATTATCATGATCGCCTGCTCCCTGAGGCCCAAGGAGGGGGGGCGTGGTGGATGGGCATGTCGCTGCAGACGACAGCTAGACACTGTGAGCTCAGTAAAGGTATGCATGCGCTCCCGCGAGTGTCCAAGCACGAGGTCTGCCTGAGCCCAGAACAATAACCTTTCCTCTTATTCCCCTCTGCGTGTCAGGGTAGATTTGGGGCTGGCCATCCAAACAAGCAGCGATCTGGTGCATGCACCCTTCGACGTGCATATATCTTTCTGAATCCCCAAATATATATATATATGTATATATATATATATGTGTGTGTGTGTGTGTGTGTGTGTGTGTGTGTGTGTGTGTGTGTGTGTGTGTGTGTGTGTGTGTGTGTGTGTGTGTGTGTGTGTGTGTGTGTGTGTGTGTGTGTGTGTGTGTGTGTGTGTGTGTGTGTGTGTGTGTGTGTGTGTGTGTGTGTGTGTGTGTGTGTGTGTGTGTGTGTGTGTGTGTGTGTGTGTGTGTGTGTGTGTGTGTGTGTGTGTGTGTGTGTGTGTGTGTGTGTGTGTGTGTGTGTGTGTGTGTGTGTGTGTGTGTGTGTGTGTGTGTGTGTGTGTGTGTGTGTGTGTGTGTGTGTGTGTGTGTGTGTGTGTGTGTGTGTGTGTGTGTGTGTGTGTGTGTGTGTGTGTGTGTGTGTGTGTGTGTTCAGGACGACCGGACAGGAACCAAGGTATATGTACACTTGCCTTGTCAGATGGAAGGGAGGGTGCATCAGGTGCAGTCCTCCTGTGAGGGTATAGACATCAACAAGCGACCATCATCAACCTACGGCAACCCCAGGCAAAGCTTCCCGTGCCTGCAGGAACGACCACGTCCACATTTATTGCAGGGTATGTGGTACAGCGGCGGCGAAAGCGTCTGGCTAAGGCGAAAGCCCCGAGCTTTCTAAAGCGCTCGTGCCAGCGCTTCTTCATCGTCTTCGGCATGCGGCGAGTGCTGTGCACGGGCTATTGCTGCAATGCGTTGTGCAATGCATTATAGTTGGGTAATGGAGTGTTGCAGTGGAGTGCGTGAGGGCTAAGGCTATGCGACGTTATTCTTTCGCTGCTTCGGTGGGGAGGCAGGTCGATATGTATGATTCACTGAGATAGGGGTGACGGGCGGCAGCGACTTCAGCATTTGTGGTGCATGCGGTGTCAACCCAAAGGGCAGTGAAGTCTGCAACGGGCAGCTAGTACTGCGTGTGTGCCGCCGTGGAGCAGCGGCACACACGCAGTTTTTGCATGCTGCCGTTGCACTCTACATGGCTGCAGTAAAATTATAGCTACATTATGGCAGCTTTCGCTGCAAAGTTACGCATCACTTAGAAGAACGTGTTTATGTGATGCGAAATCAACTTTTTAATACCGTGAAACAGCTGTCACAACACCGTCGACCTGCTCACTAGTGCTATTTCAATTGCTTTACTTACTATCTTGTATTAAAGCGAAACCAATTCATTAACTTATTCGAGCCGAGTTTCACTGTCGCCAGAAATTTGGCCTTCATATTTGACCGCAGCTGCGACGTAGCCTCGACAACGCGTCACGTCGTGGCTCGCGGCGCCAAAATCCGCCATTGCCGAGTGTGCCAGCTGCCACCGGCTTGACGCATGCGCTCTCCGCAGCTGGATCTCTGGCTGACGTGCTTCACTCCCGTCATGGTGCGCCGCGGCCCTTGTTCGAATTGGACTTTCGCCAAAAAATAAAAGCTACCCCCCCCCCAAGTGGCAAGGAGAGATGGGCCTTGCCGGGGGGCGTCGGATGGAGGATGATCGGTTGATGGGTTATGTGTGACCTTGGGACGCAGCACGCAGCCAATGTGCCAGCTCCTCTTCCTATTTGACAAGGGCAAGCCTGAGCATGTGCGCTTGCTAGCCAGATGCGCCATAGATGAAGCGGACAGTGAGCGCGCGTACTGCACGCGGCAGAATCGGAGACTGCAAGAAGCATGCGTCGGACGACCCGAAAACCATTCTTAGCATGAGGATGTCCAACAGCGTACGAATGAAACTCGAAAGGGAAGCGTGCTTCCAGACATCGGAGGAGCGGGAAGAACGTCTCGCCAAGCGCTGGCGTGAAGACGCGAAGCGACAAAGACGCCAAGCTTTTAAGCCACGTGCTGAATTTTATCAAATTTAAGCCCACCACGCCCTCACTTTGGTGATTGCGATTGTGAAAAAAGGGCTTATAATCGAGTAAATACGGTAGATATATGCAATCATCGGTACGCCAGGTATTAAGGCTACATATGACTGATTAGGCCTGGGCACGAATACACACTCATCCACGGCCATTGAGGCTGTCGCAAATTCAGCCAAGCCTGCCTTTGTCTACGGTTGTGGTCACGCATCCTGTGAGTACCCCTTCAAGTGCGCTCCTATCGACCTCAAACCAGTTTCGTCTCACCATCAAGCCTACATGGCTCTTTGAAATAACTGCCGTCCCTCCGCGTTAATGTCCAAGCTACGAGTGATCACATACTGGGCTCTTCGAACTACTGTGGATTTGTCATTCATCGCCATTCCATCACCATCACGGTGAACTCAGCTTCGCTATAGCGGCCGTTGAGAAAATGTGCACGGTTATGCAGATCCCCCTGGACTCAAGCAAGCATGTCTCTGTACAGATATATTTTGCATCTGGACCTGACACCCTGCGATGCATCGTCTACCACGTCGACAGCACTAACCCTCCTGAGGAAGTGAGAGCAAATATTCGTTGCTCAGCACACACAATAAGTGCCCGGCCTACGGGACGCCGAGGCACTTATCTCCTTATCCTTCAAGGCCCTCCAAATCTACCAGACCTCACCTATTAAGGCGAAAGCCTTTAATGGCTCATGCTGTCGTGGACAAAGTATGTCCCGCCTAGGCGTTCTGATTGGCCGAGGTGGGATGCGTCCCTGCCATCTACAATGCCACACTTGAACGCGCGCTTTGTGAAAGGTGGCTGTTCCTGGCTGGCTGGGACTGGCAGGTCAACGCCGCTTGCGGCGGGGCTAGCCTGCCACCGAATTTTGCGGCGGCTGTCACCTGACGTTCCTTGGCGCGCGTTCAAATGTGGTATTGCTGATGGCAGGAATGCTAGAGAAGAGATTTCCGGAGGAAAGGCGCAGTATCTGTCACACTTTCTCCGAAAAGTGTGCTCTAGACGGCACACCATCGCTCCTGTCGCGTAGCGTTCCTTGCGTTCAAGTGTGGGATTGCAGATGGGAGGAACGCTAGACAAGGGACTTCTGGAGGGAAGGCACAGTATCTGTCACACTTTCTCCGAAAAGTGTGCTTTAGACGGTACACCATCGGTCCTGTCGCGTGGCGTTCCTTGGCGCGTTCAAGTGTGGGATTGCAGATGGCAGGAACGCTAGACAAGATGATATCTCAGGTTTTCGCCTTTCAGTACTTTAGTCACTAAAGTCCCTCGTAATTATTATGGTGCTATCCTCACGCCGCAGCCCTTTCGTCCACGCCTTAGTTTCTGTTATCATTGTCATAAAGGACATATGCAAAACACCTGCCCCAATCCTGCAGCAGAGGTCAATATGGATGAGTTAGCAGGCCTTTGTGCCCTTTGCAAATCGCCAGGTCATGATATTCGTTCTCCCGCTTGTCCAAAGAAGAGGGCAGAAAAGTTGAACAAGGCATCTGGGAATACTGATGTCACCACAAGCAATCGCTTCGATGCTTTCGCTTGTTATTAAAATGACTTCCCTGAACTTCCTACCCTTGAATCCCCAACTCACAACGTGTCTTCTCAACAAAATGCGTACGCCGACTGCCGACCAAGAAAGGCCACGACACGTAAAGCCACAGACAACAGAAATGATGACACCACTCTTGATAATGCCAACACAGAGGGTCATCGCCATTTAGAAGCACATATTAAGCGCCGAGAACAACGCCGCTCACAGCCACCTCCGCAAACCAATGAGCCACATTTTGGCAGCAATGCCCCAGTCAGTGTGCATACCAGTGGCGTAGCCAGAAATTTTGTTCAGGGTGGGGTGGGGGGGGGGGGGGGGGAGGGGCTCATGCTGTAGCGCGGCTTCCTCCATATAAAATTTGTCGATGGATCAAATATCTGAATAATACCAGCCCTTTTATTGCCAATAGCCATTGTGTATTTAGTGGTGCAAACGAATTCTTGAATGCTATAGGCACGGTCAAGACAAGTAAAATATTCATTTTATTATAAAAGAACATATATGTATATCATCATTTATTATCATTTATTTTCCCTTAAGGACCCCTAGGTGGGGCATTGCATAAGGGGGAGCAAAAATAAACGAAATCACAAACAAAAGAAACATTTGGAATATAGCAGTGAAGAAGGTAAACATAATTGTTAAAAGAGCATTATAAAACGAAAGAGTGAACAATCATATAGATGCATTGAGGCCATCGCGTAATATGAAGAAGAGGAAAATGGGAACACTGTTTTGCATACAAAGGTTCAACAATAAAAAACATACAACACGTGCCGTGGTACTCAAAAGAGCGACTAAGGAAGAAGATAAGATAAAAGCAGGGTTTTGAATTTAATTGGGTCACTCTCATTTACAATCGCCTCAGGTAGACCATTCCACTGTTCAATGGCGGATGGCAAGAAGGATTTGTGAAATGCATTGATGGAACCATGTAGACGCTGTAGGCTCAGACTGTTAAAAAGGCGACAGGATGTTCTATTGGGAGGGAGTAGGAATGTGCAGTGCAAATGAGAAAAACAGTAATATAACTCGTGGAAAAGGCATTGTTTGGCAATTTTACGGCGAGAAGACGGTGGCGGTATGTCAAGCGATGACTTTATGCCAGAAACACTGCTCCTACGGTCGTAACATAAAGTAATAAATCGGGCCGCGCGACTCTGTACTGATTCTAATGCGTCATTTAAGTATGTCTGGTGTGGATTTCAAATGGGTGAGGCATATTCAAGTTTAGTGCGAATGAAAGTTTCGTAAGCAAGTTTGCGGATAAATGGAGGGGACACGGCTAGCAACCTTCTTAGTCGGTTGAGCGATTTCGAACTTTCGGCTATTATGTTTAAGATGTGCTCGGACCATGAAAGTTTGCTAGTGATTGTTACTCCTAAGTACCGGTAGGACTCGACTTGTGTTAGGGGGATTGACCTTAAAGAATACTGATAATTTAAGCTATTGCGTTTAAGTGATACTGTCATGAACTAGCATTTTGAAACGTTTAGTGTCATCAGCCACCGGGTGCACCAGTTAGTTATTTCGTTGAGGTCATTTTGGAGGAGGTATTGGTCGTTGTTCTATGATACGCGTCGATACAGAACGCAGTCATCTGCGAAAAGGCAAATTGATGATGAGATGTTGCAAGGAAGGTCGTTAATGAATACCAAAAAAAGAAGAGGACCGAGCACAGAGCCTTGAGGAACACCCGAAATGACGTTTGTGGCTGAGGAATGGTGGTTATCTACGGTTAGAAAGGAAACAGTGGATCCACGATAAAACCAGGGTTCAAGACGGAGGCTCGAAAGTTTAGTCATGAGGTGATGATGGGGTACGCAGTCAAATGCTTTGGAAAAGTCCAGATAAATGACGTCAGTTTGAAAGCCGTAATCAAGATTAAGGTGAAGGTCTAGCTGTTGTGAATTCGAATAGCTGTGTTTCGCATGAAAGGCCTCGACGAAAAGCGTGCTGTTTCGGAAAGAAAAAAGAATTGACATCAAGGTGTGATGCAATGGCTGAGTACAGCATATGCTCTAGCAGTTTGCAGGAGATGCACGGCAAAGAAAGGGGGCGGTAATTCGAGGGAGTCAGAACGACTGCCAGATTTGTGTACAGGGATTACGGTGCTATTTTTCAAGTCACTTGGAATTAAAGTTGTGGCGATGGACTGATTGAAAATTATCTGTAAAATCGAACTGGAAATCAGTTTGGTGCCTTTTAGAATTTTAGGCGAAATATTGTCGGGGCCTGGACTGCTACAGATCTTAAGGTTGTCTATTAGTTTCGCTATGCCTTTGGATGTGATTGTGACTGGCTGCATTTCAGAGAAATTAAAGCATGGTTGGAAGGGAATGTCGGAAGTGAGTTCATGAGGGAACACAGAAGCGAAATACGCGTTCATAAACTCAGCGCTCTGGTTACCCGGCACATGCGAGCCATCAGGATTGGTCAATGTCAAGTGTGGCGGGCAGCGTTTCGGGGTTAATAAGCTCCAAAATTTTTGCGGTTTGTCGCGAAGAATAGTTAGAAGGTCTTGGTGAAAAAAACTTTCGTTTGGAGCGCTTCAATTGGCCCGTGTATTCACGTAGTGCTTTGAAGTAGGACGACCACTTCTGGGGGGAATTCGCTTTCTTGGCTTCTCGACAAATACGTTCTTTTCTTCTGGCTAGTTGGCGCCATGAATTAGAGAACCAAGGCTTGCTGGCATCCCCCCGAATGCCAGTAATCCCCCCGATGTGCCAAACATTATGGCAGAAATAACTGATATCAATGCTTCCTTGAATATGTCTATTTAATAAGTACAGAAAATATTAAACGAACTTTAGAAATGTATCAGTTTGAAACCAGCAAAGCAGTGCATGTCGCTGGTATGAAAACGTAAAGGCTATGAAATGAACACTTTGATGGCTGATACTTTATTCGATCTTTGTCATCCAAGACCCTTGTTTATTTTTTTTTTTGTACATGGTGCAACGGCCAATGACGCTGTCCTTTCTTCCAATTTATTGCACAGGAATAGCTGTCACCGGTCTTGCATTGTGAGTAATTGCACCGAAACTATAGTCGCAACAGAGACATAAAAAGCAGGAGTTCCGAAATATATATAGAAATGCGAAGATACAATAGAATATTACAAAATAGAAGATAAAGCTTGATGAGGGCAAAAAATTACCACTGGAAACAAACTTCACTACATGTATTCCCTAAAGCTCGCAATATGATATTTAAATATACGTATTAGTCAAAATTTATGCAACTAAGCAAGGTTACTGTATATAATGCGTCAAACAAGGCAAACAAACATGTTGCGCGCAATCACCGATAGTAATCTTTGCGCACATAAAGAGAGACGATTCGACGAGCGTAATTGGTAAGAAAGTAAGGAGTAATATTTTCGGACTACAAGAACTAAACGCATGCGATGGCGTACCATCCAAACTCACACTTGTCGGAAAAAGTGTGACAGATATACTGTGCCTTTCGTCCAGAAGTGTCATCTTGTCTAGCGTTCCTGCCATCTGCAATCACACACTTGAACGCGCGCCAAGCAACGCCACGCGTCAGCCCCCGCAAAAGCGGGACACACTTTGTCCACGACAGTATGAGCCATTAAAGGATTTCGCCTTAAAAACACACAAGCGAACGGGCCACAAAAAAAAAAATAAGGAAGGGTGGCTGTTCCTGCCTTTACGGGGCTGGGACTGGTAGGTCAGCACCGCTTGCGGCGGCGGACTACCCTACCACCGAATTTTTATCTGATGTGGGCCATCATTGCACCCGCCACCGCTTAGGTGGTGGACGATGGCTGTTGTGGTGGCGCGCGTCTTTCTCTCCCTCTTCTTTTTCTTTCTTCTCTACTTTCTCTCTTCTGTCCGCACGAGGCAGCGGAGGTGGCTCAGCTACATAGCCAGCAGGCCCGTGCATTTTCTTTTCCTTCTTCCTACAGCCACAACAACCAAATCAACGCAGCTAACGCAGCTGCGGCGGCCGCCGCGGCAACGCTCCGTGGCGATGACCATGGCTACTAATAGAGAAGAAAGAAAAGGAAGAAGGAGAGAAAGACGCGCGCCAGCAACAACAGCCACAGGTCTGTTTTTAACGCCATTCAAAACTTCTTAATAGAAACAAAAAGTCTGCCTTTCTAATATGCTTTGAATTTTTAATCTGTGCATATAAATATCAGTATTCTCCTACTGCGTTCGTTAGTAATTATCCCTTTTTATTTTGGTTTTTCATATTTAAATTTTCTTCTCTATTCCCTATCATTTATTTTGTATTTTTTGTTTTGTGATGTAATTATGCATCTCAAAATCTAATATCTCTGCACCCCAATTCTTGGCCGATCCCTCTGTGTGGGTATGTGCCATCAAATTAGAGGAGAACAACAACAACAGCCGTCGCCCTTAGGCTGCCAGCTGATAGAGTTCTTGTTGTTGGTTCTCGTTTCGGAACGCGTGCGAATTCGTAGCTGTAAGCACAATGTGAGCAGTCTTTACATGTTATCTTCCGCAAGTGTTGGCATGCATAAAAAAAAACAAGAAATGTGCCAGTCGATATCCTAAATACATCCACTCAAAGCATTTAAGCAGTTTACCCAGATTTCTATACACTGAAAGGATATCCACTAAATTATCATCTTCATCGAATAATCCTCTCAATATTCACACAATATCGACAAGTGACACTGGGCATTTGTGGAAACCCTCTGAATATTCATGATTTGCAACAACTCAGCAACAAGCTCAAAGTTTTTAAAAATTATAACCATCAGAAAACAACTTTAAAACAATACTAAACACACCAAGTTACGGTGAAGTATATAAATTCTTTTAGGAGAAATGTATTACTGGAGCTTAGCACTAGTTTTACAAAATATTTATGTACTACGTTCGCGCCCCTAGTTGTTTTTGAAACACCGCTTATTCGAATGCGAAGACAGCAAATTGTCAGTCAGTTATGAGTGGCATTTCGAGTTGTGAAGCTGTAAATTTTTTTATGATAACCAAAACAAGTGGTTATCAAAATTATTTGCCTACCTTATAAATAAATGACTTAATGGCCAAATGGTGTGGTTTCAAGAATAGTGGGGCATGTTTAGAAAAAACTTCCAATTTCATCGGAAAGGCGGAGCAATGAAAGCAATAGACATGGGAGAGTTACCTCAACAATTCCCACGAAACACAAAAAGAGCTAATTGACATCTAGAATACGTCTAGGCCAAGAAATGGGCACTTCTAAAAGAAGTCTCATTTGCGACGTTCTGTAGACCCAAGAGCTACAAGCCTTCCTGTAGCTCCGATTTAGCTCTGCTAACGCTACGTTTGACTGCATAGATCACAGCAGATTGTGGCAAGCTCTCCAAGAGATGGGAGTTCCAATTCACCTCATCTGTCTCCTCAGGAACCTTTATGAAGGGCAAGAGGCCACAGTCAGAACTGGGCATGGTCTTACTGATTGGTTTCCGATTGAGAAAGGGGTGAGGCAAGGCTGCATACTGTCGCCCTGCCTATTTAACCTATATGCAGAGTGCATCATGGGGAAGGCCGATCTGGACGAGTCTTCAGCTGGAGTGAAGATCGCTGGAAAACGTATCAACAACCTTAGATATGCGGATGATACCACTTTAATGGCAGAAAGTGAATTGGATCTCAAGAGACTTCTGATGCGCGTACAAGAAGAGAGTGAGAAGTTTGGGCTTAAACTGAACATTAAAAAGACGAAGATCATGGCGTCTTGCCCTATCAAGTCCTGGAGCATCAATGGACAAGAAGTGGAAGCTGTGACAGATTTTCTGTTCTTGGGCGCCAAGATTACCTCGGAAGGAGACTGCAGCCATGAAATTAGGAGACGCCTGCTTCTGGGAAAGAGAGCAATGGTTAGCCTTGACCGCCTAGTAAAGAGCAGAGACATTAGTCTGCCAACCAAGATCCGTATAACCCGTGCTATGGTCTTTCCAGTTGTGATGTATGGATGCAAGAGTTGGACTGTGAAAAAGGCTGACCGCCGAAGAATTGACGCGTTTGAATTGTGGTGCTGGCTAAGACTCTTAAGAGTTCCTTGGACTGCCAGAAGATCAAATCAGTCGATATTGTCGACCATAAACCCTGACTGCTCATTGGAGGGTCAAATTCTAAAGTTAAAGCTCAGCTACTTTGGTCATCTGATGAGAAGAGAGGAGTCGCTGGAGAAAGATTTGATGTTGGGAAAGGTTGAGGGTCGCCGGAGAAGGGGTAGGCAGTGAACGCGATGGTTAGATGGCATTCTCGAGGCATTGCAGATGAAGCTATGTGATGTTAAGAAGATAGTGAGAGACCGGAAAGCGTGGCGTGACATGGTCCATAGGGTCACGAAGAGTCGGACACGACTGAACGCCTGAACTGAACTGAACGCTACGCCAGTAGAAGTCTTGAAAACTTCTCGCCTAGAAAATTTTTATACTTGTTCTAGACATTACTTCTAGCTGTAGCTTTGCTATAGCTGTGCTAGTAGACATCTTTAAACCCTCTTGGCTAGAACGTTTCTATTCTTGTTTTAGATGTGTAACGATTTGCAGTTTATGCTCATTGTCCTCAATTCTGCATGTGAGTTCACACAGTGCTCTGCTTTGAGAGCTTTTTCTAAATTTAATGAAATTACACAGTTAACTGGGGAGAAGGCGAATTGATGAAGGCTTGCACTTTGTACAACACAATACGGCACAGCTAAGATGGCACAAAATCAGTTGGGCTGAAGATAATTAACATTTTAAATTTTATAGAATTTTAAATTTTACTTTTTTACCACTCCACCGATTATGTGCCATCTCTAGCTGTTTCTTATAGTGCAGTCGAAAATGCAAGCCTTCAACAATTCACCCTCTCCCCAGTTACCTGTAAAATTTAAAATTTAGAAAAAAAAATGCTCTCAAAGCAGACTATTGTGTGATCTTACAGAATTCAGGACAATGAGCTTAAACTACAAATCGCTATACTCAATAGTGAATGCACATGCTGAATGTATAAAGAACCCATGCTTCTCGAGTCCGAATTTTTATTGCACTCCATTTACAAAAGTAAAAGCAATCAGCAAATAAACTTGTCGACAATATGGATTTGAGAAGCCTTTTTTGAAGATTCTTCTGCAAAAGTAAATTCCAAACTACCTGCACTGGCAAAAAACAGTTAAGTTACAGGCATGCATGCAAATGCACTGGAACCATCCGCCCATAAGGTTCTGCATAAAAATATTTTTTATAACTTGCGCAGATATATAAAATCATAATGCACACTGAAGGCATTGGTTGATGAGCTAAATTCAATGGCTTAACGTAAACTCCACGTTCTGCCTTTTCCAGGAGTCTTTAAGACAGACAAGATTCCAACAACCTGCAAAGACACAAAAAAAGCTCAAAATAATCAAACGAGCCAAAGGCAGTGGCAGTTGAGCTACGCGTGCCTGAGTTTAGTGGGGTTTTTAAGAAAAGAAAAATATGCACGGAGAAAGGAAACACCAAAATACGGTGATACCACTAGCATCTATTCAAAATGCCCGGACCTACCATGAACGCCATTGAAATCATTCCCTAGTAGGCCATGCATGAAAAAAAAATCCCTCGTAGCTCGCGCCACAAAACGAGGTCGAGGCAGTGGCCTTATGCTTCTGGCACTGACCTACCGTGAACTTAAAGAACAGTCTTTTCTAGTATGTTTTAAGAGAAAAAAGCTTTATTCACCCTGTGCGCACACAGAAAACCTTAAAGTGAGCTGAGGTTACTGATTTGAAAACGCTACGGTGCAAAGATGACAAAAACGAATAGGACACCATATGCGCACAACTACCAACTATTTATTGGAAGAAAACACGAATACCCTACATCTGATGACCGTGAAGTGCCGGAATTTTTTTGAATAGCCTCATATAATTCCACATCTTCAACACGATCATTACCAACAAATTAACTCCTCAAGATATATTACTTCAGTTCTACATTTGCTACCGCACATACTTAGCACGCATCAATGAAGTTAACAAAGCCAATACAATACAGCTAAGTTGCTTGTTGGTCGAGTTGGTTGGACAGTACGTTAAAAGAGCGCTAGTAACATGGCCAGATAGAAAGACAAACACGCAATGTGTGTTTGTCTTTCTATCTACCCGTGTTTCTAGCGCGCTAGTTAGACGCATCTGCGGCTCAACTTCGGCGTGCTGCTTTCACCATACAAGAGAAGTGGAAAGTTACTACTGTTGAGAAATATAAGCTCCATATCACAGCGCAGCAGTGGTTGTAAAATACAATGCGGGAAAGCTGCAAAATCAGCGTAAATGTCCAAGCGCGGGAAACAAAGACAGCACACCGAACACACACCATCGAGAGCACATTAGGTCCATTCGTTTCGGCTGCACCTTCTGAACTGGTTCACAGCTGGTTCACTGCGGTGCACGGATGGTTCAGCACTCTTGCAGCCGCAATACAGTGGTGCAGCTAGAGCGCGATACTAGCGCCACTCTGAAACGAATGCTGAGGTGCAGATGTTTTGCAAAAGATCTGCAAGCCTTCTGCTCCCCGTGTGCCGCTGTGCGTGGTCGTGCTGTGCTGTGCCCGTTAGAATTTTCGCGTTTTAGCCGTAGTGTTTGTGTCCCCTTTTTGCTGCCCGTGGTGTCTAAAGGACGATGTTAACCTGTGATGTACTGTCAACTCTTGTCAACGTAGCCATGGAGCTCATAGATTCGGACAGCGACGACGAAATCGACGACATGGCTGTGGCACTGGCTGAAAAGTTGGTGAGGATGGACAGAAACCGCGTTCCGCGGTACTACGAAGACGTGGTTGGAAGTTATTTTGATTTTGAATTCAAGAGACTCTTCCGGCTTTCACGCGATACTTTCTGCAATCTAGCAGCGCGCTATGAAACGTCACAGTTCTTCCCAGAAGGTCACGGCGGGCGCCCGCGTATCAGTGCTGAGAAGACCTCCCTCGTTGTGTTAGGCTATCTGGGAAGCCAGTGCAGTATGTATTCTCTCGCTGACAAATTTGACATATCGGAATCCTCAGTGCATGCGTGCATTGAAAGGGTGCTCAACTTCTTGCATAGCATCAGTGAAGAAGTCATCTCATGGCCAAGCCAGCAAGAACGAGAGCGTATAAAGGCTGGCTTTTTGTCAAAAAGTGCAGGCAAGGGACCGCGGAACACCATTGGCTGTGTGGATGGTTGCCACGTGGAAATAAACACCCCGACGGAGTCAGCCCCCTCGTATTTCAATCGCAAAAAGTTTCCCTCTGTGATACTCCAGGGAATATGCGACGACAGGAATAAATTTATTGATGTGTTGGTCGGGTTCCCAGGGTCAGCCCATGATGCTAGAGTTCTTCGTGAAGGCCCGTTCTACGACGAAGCAGAGACAAAATGTGGTGATGACTACCTGCTAGGAGATAGTGCATATCCGTTGCTGCCTTGGCTGCTTACTCCCTACAGGGACACTGAGCACAACTTCCAGGTATGGAAGAAGAAATACAATAAATGTCATTCCCAGCAAAGAACTGCAATAGAGAACACATTCGGCCTTCTCAAGCAGCGGTTCAGAAGGCTGTATCTGGCTGATGCTGTTACCATCAAGCAGTGCTGTCTGATCATCATGGGTGCATGCGTATTGTACAACATGTGTAATGCAGAGCGGGACTTCTTCGACGAGCTTCAGCAAATTCATCAGCCTGAAGAGGTAGGGAATGATGATGAAAATGACAATGTCGACCGCAGTTTGGCAGTGTACAGCGAAAGCCTGCGAAAGGCCATAGCGCAGAAGCAGTGCTGAGTCCATATTCTCCAGAAGTGTGCCCCAGTGTCAGTGTTCTTGTGAAATGAATAGTGCAACATCGCACGTATACTATTGCAAATACAACAATGTTGCAGCACATTGTCTGGTGGAACCAATGAAAATTTATTTCAATCAGTGGATGCCACCTTCTCGACAGCCGTGACGAGGCGCTCAAGCAGTGTCATTTTGTTTTCAAAGCGGTCAGCTCTCTCTTTCCTTGCCTCCCTGAATTCATCAAGGAGGCCTGTTACGGAACTTTCTTTCCGCCTTTTTTTTTTCACAGTGTTTTTGCTGTGCCGATATTAAGGGCTGCGGCTCTTCATCCAAACAGCTGATTCCCTCTTCAGGTTCGTCGCTACAATGTGAAGGGAGGGAATGCTTAGCTTCTGAATAGCTGCAGCTTACGAATTAGCAGTAAAGGAACCCACCTGTTTTTTCCCATTGTTTTTCCAGGTGCGAGGAGCACAGTTGGAGCTATATGGTGTTCTTTCTCAAGAACGTCGCTCAACTCCCTAGAGAAAGGAATACAAATTAGAAGCCTGAAAAGGCACAATGCAGAAAATAGACTAATACACTCACTCTTCATGCTCGCATGACGTCCTGGAATGCCCAGAAGAACCATTTTTTGCCTTTGCTCTTTTATAGGCTCGTTCAAGGCTCTTCCATTTATTCTGCACCTGCAGCGCCGTGGTTACCGCCGAAAATTCGGCAGAAATCAAATCTGCCAGTTTTTGCCATAAGGCTTTCTTTGTTCTAAGGAAAGAAACAGGCACAAACTCAGCCACATGTAAACTCAACACTTCTGCTCTTTTTTTGCATCTAAATGCATGTCGAGCTCAAACAAAAATTATGTAACGCTGTCATTTCTCATAAGAACCATGCATGTTAAATATGCTAATAAATGTACTTGATTTTATAAACTACTGCCTATGCATCTGATAATTCTGGTCATGATCAAGTTCATAATCTTGTGTGTCATCTAATTTCAGAGCTGCATTTTATACCGTCGAGCACCTGAGCATGCAGAAAGCTACACATATGACAGCTGCTTCAAAAAGGCCAGACTTGATGACAGATTGGCCTTCACTGCCTGAAATCATGCAGAACTATGGCCACTCGAAGCTATTTAGACTATCACTCAAATATCCATTTAGCGTGACTTGCCGAAAACCACCCTTTTTCCCGACATTTTCCTTGAGCTCCTTGTACTTTGAGATCAGAAAGCGGGCCTTCGGCCCATTCCAGAGGTCAGGCTCGGGGGAGCCTAGGCGCTCATCGGGCGTAACCTGCGCTACGGGTGATGAAGCGGTCGACGCCACGGTTGGAGACGGCGCAGGCGACGCTGAGGCCGACTCCGCAGGTGGAGCCATCGGTGGTGCAGCCGTCTGCATTACGACGGACACGATCTCCCCATCTGTGTACAGAAAATATATGGGAACGTATGACGGCTTGGACGCTTACGATTTGGCGCTAACACTGGAACAAAGCTATACATTAGATGTTAACAACATAACACACAAGTATGTTATAATTTAACATCCAATAGGTAGTAGCGAGAATTTTTGCAAAAAGACAGTAGACAGCTACAGCGCTACAGTGAACCAAAGATCTCTACAAAAAAGAAAAAAAAAAGGAACCACATGCGTTTACATACGCACGCACGTTGTTAGTGCACGTACCTGGCGTGGCGTAGGCAAAACCTTCACCCTGACGAGTGCGGGCCCCGTTTTCGTCGACTACAGGCCTCAGCGTCGTGAGCTGGCCATTTATTAGCACGTTCAGTGCTCCATCAACTTCGCCTGCTGCCATCGTCTGCTGCGTCCCGCTCTGCACCACCGTTGCACACAACCGGCACCTCCGACTGCGGTGGTTCAGAAATTTCGTGAACCAGCCCTGCACCTTTGCTGAACTTTTTGAAACGAACGGTAGGGTGCAGAGGGCGCTAGGCTGCACCGCTGAAACGAATGGAAGTTGGCAGCACCACGTGAACCAGTTCAGGAGGTACAGCTGAAACGAATGGACATATTGAGTGACCGTTGAGCATGTCGAAAGACTAGAAAAGATGAGTTGAACGATCGGTGCGCGCGGGTAGCAAGCAGTCGCTAGCGACTGCAGCGTCAAAATGGTTAATAAGCAAACCCGGCATACAAAACCCAACTATTACAAAAACAATTATGAGTTTAATTTTATTTTTTAATTAAAATTGTATGCTTTGCAAAGAAACAAGGAAAAAAAGCCTGAATTATAGAAGCAATGTTGACAAATTGTAAATTGCATTGGCATCGAGCAGAGCGCCACCACGCAGCAGGCTTCAGTGTGCGGAACGATGTTTGAGCGTACGATCGGCTCTCCTGCTGACTCTTCTCTTGCCCAAGCAACAAACAGTGCGGCAGTTTTCTCGTGCTCACAGGCAAGCCGGAGTAGAAGCATGTCATTCGCGTGCCTCCCGTCGTCTTTCAGGACCCGTATGCTACCCAAGTGCGGCCTTACGAGCGGCAATACGGTGGTTTTCTGATGTCGGCCAGGCAAGCTGGAATGAAGAGGCATTCGTAGCATGAAAAAAGTGTTGTCATTCGCGTGCCTCCCCTCGTCTTTCAGGACCGGTGCGCAATCCATGCAGCCTTACGAGCGGTATAGTGTTCTAGAATTGAGAAGTGTGCCGTCTTCGGCGCGCGGCAATGGGAGCGACGTGGTCGCCAGAGCGATGAAAAGCGTTGGTTGCGCTGTCAGCCGTAGGAGCGCATCACAAGCGCGCGCGCCGCAGAGGAAACGTTTGGGGCGTCTGCTTTTGCGGCTCGTTTCCTGCGTGAATTTTGTTGCATCGCGTTGCTTCTCTGGCTGTTGTACTATGGCGCGTTGTTGAGTGAAGAGCGATGATTGGTCAAGCAGGAAAACACATGTTTGCAGAGAGCACAGTTCCGTCCGTCTCGTATGACTTTCGCCACCCCCCCTTTTTTAATGATTGCTCTTTTCCTTTCGTTCTTTCTTCTTGCTCATTGCACGCTCTTTCTGCTGCCTTCCCTATTCGAGCCCTTCCCTTCTCGAAATACACTCAAAGCATGGTTTCCTAAGCAACAGCACCGCGGAAGGCCTTCGGGTAACTTTGCAGTCCACAGTCGACCTCGCTGACTACTTATCTGCAAAATGCGGCTTTACGTACATTATCACATCGAGACTAAGCCAAGACAAACTAGAAAACCTCTTCGGCATCGTGAGGCAATTTAATGGCTAACGATCATCCCACGCCGGCCCAATTTTTTAGTGACAGTTAATGCCCTGGCATTTTACAACTTAACGAAGCCCCCAAAGACAGAAAATTGTAATGCTGAAATTGTAAATGCCTTACTTGGAATTAGCCGTACAAGCGAGAAACCTACCAAGCTTCTTTCAAATCCTATTGATGAGCTTGACCGTTTGGTTGACGAGGGAAGGGCGTCGAAGCTACTTTGAATTCCCTTCCTTCAGATGACCACAGATACGTCCCTAGGCACAGTTCTAGCCGTCTCATAGCTTATATTGCAGGATATGTCGCTAGATAGTTCATGAAGAAGTCAAAATGCAGTACTTGCTCAGCTTATCTCATTTCAAGCAAATCGTGCGCGGAACAAAAAGAAGAAAATCAATTTATCTCAAACTTCGACCACGGAGGTCTTCTTTATCCGTCCTCGGAGCTTGCAAAGCTCGTGCACACGCTGGAAGAGTCTTTCACGGTTTTTTTTTTTAGTTCAAGAAAGATTAACGCAAATAGCATGCGTGAATTTGCTTTGTTTTTGCAAAGCGAAGAGGTTTCCAAGTTTGGTTGCCCTACTCATGACAAAGAAATGACACTTAACATAGTGAAGTTCTACGTCCTCATGCGATTGCGTTTTTATGCCAAGTCGTTAAACCAAGAGCAGACCTCTAAAGCAGAGCAGGTAAAGCACCTAAAACTGAGGAGGTGCAAGTAATCGTATTTGAGGATTTTAATCATTCTGCCTTTCTCTTGTGTGTTTTCAAATTTAGCAGCTTAAATTTTTCACGGCAAGTTCTCTCTTTCTTATACAACTTGATACTAGAATCGCTTACGCATTCATCACCTGACTTATCAATGAAAAATATCCATGTCCTCTTCTCATTCTTGCCTTTTTTAGCGCAATTCCCTTTTTTAAGTACTTTGAATAGGGATTCAACATTGTGAACAGGTGGAACATGGAGTATTCTTTTGCGGACGTTTAGAAGTCAGTAAACCCTTTCTACAATAGTATGTGAAAAGTTTCTGAATAAACATCACTGAGAAGGCTTTGGAGAAATATCTAATTGACGTCTCCAGAAAACATATCTGAGATGTCTTTGAAAGGGCGTCTTAGTATAGACGTGCTAAAGAAGTTTTCCAGGAAACTTCTTTCCGTCGACGTCTGTGAGACGTTTTGTTCTAGAACAAGATATTTGTAGCCTTCCAGAGCTGTTTAAAGAAGTTTATTAGACGTTATGTGTTTCGTGGGAAGCATGGCAGCATGCTTGCACGAGCATAAACACATCTCATTCCACGCACGGATGAGCCAGATTGGACGCAGCAGCAGCTACTTTCGTGCTGCCACTCGCTTCAACGGTATATACTCTGCGAGTTGCGGCGCGAGTTCGGACGGTCGTACATCAGTGGCCGTCTGGGTTGTGGTGCTTCACCGGAACTGTGCGATGTGAAGCATCTATTGTGAACCTGTCCAGCTACGGCATCCGTGAGACAGTACTACCACAGGCGATGGTACTACCTACGGAAAGTAGGGCTGCGGTGAGACCTTGACTGTGACTACAGGAAATGAACGCTAACAATAAGTTTATCGGCAACCTATGCGATTATTTAAGGGAGACATGTTTACAATCCTTCTTCTTGCTTCCTCCTACTCACTGCTCCGCCTGATGGTAAACTTCACGAAAAAGAATAGCTGGATCGCTGTAGCCTGAATGACATCCCGGAAGGCTTCGTTACGCGCTCGTTCCGACTGCACGAGGTGAACAGTAATTAAGGTCAGCAATGACGGCGGCTAGTGAGCGGGAACAAGACTCGTCGAATAAAGGTCGTTTGCTTGCTCTCCCCTCTCTCGTTCTCAGTTGCTTTTTTTTTCTCTACCGGCTTACATTCATGGAGGTATGCTTATATTCTAGGAGAGTATTCTTTTTTTCTTTTTTTGCCGGGGGGGGGAGGGGAGAGGGCTTCAACTTTTGGGGTCGTCTCAGTTTCTTGTTGCAATTTCTCTCAGTCCTTTTGTGCGAAAAGCCGAAAATTTCAACTAAGTAACGTTCTGAAACACAAATGCAGCGAAACAACTTTTTGAAGTTTTGGTTTCGGTTCCCGTGCGATGCCGTCGATAAAACCCCGGATGGATGGATGGATGTATGGAATATAGGAGCGTCCCCTTTGAACGGGGCGGTAACAGTAGCTATAATGCTCATTTTTCTCCCTATATCTTAATTATTGTTTTAGTTAACTATATCATCATCCTATTTACTAAATTTTTGTTTCTACATTACTAACATTCTCTGCTTTTAAGCCACCAATCTCCCAGTCGTTTTTTGCTAGATTCCACCGCCTGTTTATTCACCCGGCCACTGGTATCTCTGAACCCCAGAGCTTCAGGAACAGTGACTGCGCATATCAACTTCCGGATGGATACCATTACATTCGAGTATAATATGGTCAATTATTTCACTGGAGTTACCACATACAGCACATGCGTCATCTTCATTGTTAAATTTCTTTTTATAGATGCGTGTTCTAAGGTACCCTGATCTAGCTTCAAAAAGTAGAGCACTGCCTCTTGAGTTATCAAAGAAAGCTTCTTTCCTGATCTGCCTTTTCCACTTTCGGTATAATTCCACACTCTGTTTCTTTTCCATCGAATTTATTCAATTTTTACCTTCTGTGTTTTTCACCTGTTGCTTAACGCTCTTTATTTCTCCGTCTTTGTGACTAGCATACTTAGTTTTCTAGTTCCTTTCCTCCATTGTGAGTCAATGCTTTTTAAGTATAGATATCTAAATACTTTAGCTGCCCATCTGTTACTGTCCAATTTCCTTAGGAGTTCCTCATATAATATTTTACTCTAAGCTTCCCGTACTTCGAAAGATGCCCAGCCCATATCTCCCTGTACCGCCTCATTTGTGGTTTTGCCGTGGGCACCTAGTGCTAATCGTCCAACGGCTCTCTGATCTATTTCTAATGTCGACTGTACCTCTGATTTTAGGCACAAAACCGCATTTCCGAAAGCAAGTCCGGGCACCATAATTCCTTTCCAAATACCCCTCAAAATCTCATACCTGTTGTATCCCCACAATGCCCTATGCTTCATTATCCCGGCATTTATTCGCCCTTTGGCCTTAAGTGATTGCTCATGCTTTCCAATGTATGCCAATCCTTCGTTTACCCATACCCCCAGATATTTATATTCTGCTACTCTGGGTATTTCATGGCCTTGTATTTTAAGACCCTGATCAGTTGAGCCGTTGAAAATCATCAGACCCGACGTAACTGCACTAAAACTTAAGCCTAGAGCGTCCCCTTCATCTCCGCCAACGTTACTGGATACTTTTCTAGTTCTCAAACTCCGGTGCGCTGCCTGACGCTTCTTCGTTGCTCTCCGCGCGGGGGCGCGCGCTACACGCCGGACTGCCGGACTTTTCATTTTTTTAAAGGTAACGACAGGTCTTGATCCAGCCGCCGCTCCCTCCGATAGGCCGGTTGGCTGCACGTGACCTCTTCGCCGTCAAGCTCCGCCCAAAGGGTCCAGCGGTGCAATGCACGGCGATCTGCGCTTGCCAACGAGATATTGGCCGATTAGTTAGGCAAAAAGTACTTCACAAGCCTCTATTGCATTTTTAGGAGTGTATGTGCAATACTTAGTGCTTAAGCGGACGCAAGAGTTACATCTCTGAACTTAAATTTTGAAGCACACGCGCGACATGCGGCTGCGCCGAGCTGCCGTGCTTTCGTCTGCCGGAACCGTGCGGAAGACGCGAAAAAGTCATTTTCCATTCCTCGCGGTGATGATAATAGCAACAGAAGGAAGCTATGGCCTCATGAGGTCGGGCGTAAGATTTTTATGGCCACGGAAAACACCCGACTATGCAAAGTGATTTCTGTCTGCTTAAAAAGCCGTTCGCTTGCCCGGGATGGCCTTTGTTTGGGCATATGCTATTTCATGAGCAAAATATCAAGAACGCTATGAGTATGTAGCTATTACTTGTACTGTGGATGCCTAGTGAAAGGTCACTGCCGTGACTCGCCACCTTACTTTCCCCGAAAAGATCAGGACTGCAATATAACGCGTGGAATCAATGGTGTCAAAATGCTCAGAATGAAAATGCAATGCTTGATAATGCAATTGTTATGAAAATTTAGACCGTGCATTGATCAGTTCATTGATATAAATAAAAAATGAAACATTGGAAAACAGGAGGGTGCAAATGTGTCAAAATGATCGAAATAAAAGTCAATATTTGCCTATGCTAAATATCGGTGTATAAAATTAAAAAAACAAAAACAAAGATTTGTACCATAAAAAGTGTAAAATCAACCGTATGTGTGTGAAACGTTATTGAGCCATTGTGTTAACGGAAGAGTTTCGCGGCGTTGCATCGAAGTTCCGCTGAACGCGCACAGGGACTCGTCAAGTTTCAAGAGGCGGCATCCAAGATTACTGGTGACATATTATTGCCCGGCAGGCTAAGGAAAACAATATAAAGCAAATTACGAATATAAAAGTGAGAAAACGTTATCCGTGAGCTGTGTATCGCATCATACCCGATTTTTTTACTTGTTGGACGATATACATGCGTTGGCAATCTACAGCTGCAGAGAAACTGACTTTTTCTCCAAAAAAAATCTATTGGAATACTGTGTAAACGAAATAAACTCGAGCCAAAAAAATGGTTAGAACTGAGTATACCCAAACGGTTACAAACGCAATGACGCCCATACTACATTAGAACTCTGTGCGCAACGACGTTCCCTAAAGTTGCAGAAAACTCGCAGTCTACTTATTTTTTAGTAAGGAAACGAGCCCAATAAGTTTACTGAAATATCGTTTCTGCTTCAAGTTCGCTACTAATTTCAAAGCATAATAATGAACAGTTTTCTAACCTCCGTACTGATGCGAATGGTTCTGTAGAATGGGCTGTCTCTTTTAACGTACGCGTTTGTTTTGTTTTTTTGGCGTTTATGCTGCACACGCATAAAGGGTGTTGCACAATTAGACGCGCGCTGTAGAATGCTTCTCCCAGCTAAACCGCGGAATCCTTGCAGTTCAGATTTCGCACAGAAATCACATTTTGTCGCTAGTATTTTTTAATACTAAATTTGTTTAGGGTACTTGCCTGATTCGATCAGAAGAAGTAAAATATTCCCATCGCCTGCGGCGGCGGCGACGCCAGACAAACCGCTGCCCAGCGATGGGACTGGTGGCGCCACCTCATGCTGCTTACAACAACTTTGTAGCAGGAAAAGAGGGGGCGAACGTTTCTGGCAGAAGGTTTGAGTTGTTGTAAGCAGCATGAGGTGGCGCCACCAGTCCCATCGCTGGGGCAGCGGTTCGTCTGGCGTCGCCGCCGCCGCAGGCGATGGGAATATTTTACTTCTTCTGATCGAATCAGGCAAGTACCCCAAACAAATTTAGTATTAAAAAATACTAGCGACAAAATGCGATTTCTGTGCGAAATCTGAACTGCAAGGATTCCGCGGTTTAGCTGGGAGAAGCATTCTACAGCGCGCGTCTAATTGTGCAACACCTTGTATTTAAGTTATTATACCTGTCTTTTGAAGCTTCTTGAGCAGGATAGGACACAAATCTGTTGAATTTTACCGGTTTTTGTGTGCACCGAGCGCGGCTTCACGAGTACGAAGTATGCAAGAAAGAGTGCGGCGCGTCGTCTGCTAGCGCTGTACCCTGGACCCCTCGAGAGGGCGCTCGAGTAGTTGTCGCTACCTTTAAAAAAATGGAGGAGCCGCCGGACTGAACGCAGTGGGGCGCGCTCTTTCAAGCGCGCGTGCGTGCCTCCAGACGGGCCGTGGCCGGCGAATTGCAGCATAACGTTGTTTTTGACACCACCGTGCTACTAGGCGCAGCGAACGTAGCGAACAGAATGTTGTAGTGGGTGCCGGCTGTCCTGCGGCAGCGTGCACGCCTGGGAACGTTGCTTTGTATGCGCGGTTGTCGCGCAGTGTGTGACAGTGAATCATGCCGCGCTGTTTCGTGCTGGGTTGTAAAAACGACTGCGGTTCTGTGCAATCTGTTGGAGAGAAGAGAAGTTGTTTTTTTTTCAGGCCGCTCCGCAACTCTGGACGCCTGCAGCTATGGGAGCGCGCAGTACCAAGGCAGGAAAAAAAGCTTTCGAGCTCGTGTTCAATTTGCGACCTACATTACCACGATGAGTATATTTCGAAAGTGTTCAAGCACGAAATTTGTGGGAATCTGGTGACAATACCACGTGAAAAATTGGCAATAAAAGACGATGCCATACCTAGCTACCTAGCCACTTCCCAAATTGTCCGAAGTACCTTTCGAAACCTTTCGAACACGACTGAGAAAAACGCAGTCGAAAAGGGCACGAAGCTGTTCCCTACTGAAAAAATCGTATGAGGCAATAACCTCACATTTTCTCATACAATATCACTCAATTCACATAAAAAATCACATACAAGTCGCATATATTTGCATAACGTCTCATAGTTTCTTGTACATTATCATAAATTATGTACGATATTTTATGCTAATGATGTGCACCATATGAGGGCCTATGCGATTTGATAAGATTTTATGAGGTTATTGCCCCGTAGAACTTTTAGTTTTTCAGTAGGGTTTGCCTCGCAAATGGCAACGAAGTCCATACGTGTCACATTGTCATCGACGCTAGACATTATCAGTTACCTATTCGACAAGGACGCAATTTACATATTGACCGTTAAGCTTAACCACGACCCGTTGGGGTAACAGAATGGCTTTGTTTCAGTTTGCCTTTAAAGTTAGAGATGCGTACGTTTACTATATAATGCTTTTCGTTTTCAGCAGCATTTTGGCCTGGCACGTTCACTTGAGGGGAAGAATCCAATCCTACTGTCGTGAATTTGTCGCAGATATTTCGCCTGCTGAGCTTGTACACACCTATAAAAACAGCACTGCGTGAAAGTGTTTAAGGGGAACTAAGGGCTGTACGTAGGTGTGGAAGAAATATTGAAGTCCGTTGAAAAGGCATATCGCTCGAACAGGCTTTGCAATTGCAAAATGAAATTGAGGCTAGGTTGTTAGAGATTACTTCGTTTCCATTGTTCTTTCCTGAACAAACGAGTGATGAACACAGCTACTACAGAAGTTCTGCAGAGCACAGTGTTTTATACTGCTTAGCTCGATATGTAGTATATAAAGTCGGCAAGCGCGCAGATTGCCAGTTTTGGCAGCAGGACGACATAAGTTCAGAAGCTCCAGTAGTAGGTGCGATGCATATTTCACCACATATCGGCGCTTCAAAGAAGGAAGCCTGAGGCAACCCAGCAGGAAGATGCTGGAGTTGCAAATGCGCCAATTTTGCTTTCACAAGGTGAGGAAGGTCTCTGTGGCGACCTATTTTAGAAGGTGCTGGATGACTGTAGTCTAACACGACTGGTTTGCGATCACCACAAGTACACGTTCCAACTCTTGTATTTTTTTATCGTAACGCGCATTCACTTTTATGCGAGGGATGTGAACCGCAGCCTAGAAACCGTGCATGTGTGAAAGCCGCCATCACGAGTAAGAAAGCTCGTCTGTGTAAAGGTGTGTTGACCAAGTGAAATATGTTGTGTGTTCTTTGTGCCTCACAATAAATGCGCTTACACCACTCAGAGAAGCAGTTTCCTTTGCTTATTGCTTGTTTTCAGCAATTACTGCACGCGAAGAGCGGCAGTGAAAGTATGTTCCTGGCAGCTTCGCCGCTCATGCTTTCTCGAGTTCATTCCGCTCAGTTATAGCCTCTCCCCAATGTCTGAATAGAGCGCTAATGAGTAGCAAAAATATGCGCAACGCAATGCATGTCACAATGTTAAGGCAAACTACGCGATTTGCCAGGCAAGCCGTAAGCGCTTCGCGTTGCGCTGCTCGGGGCGTCCGGCTTAAGCCTTAGTCGGGCTTTAGTCGGGCTAAGATCGCCGCACCATCTGGTGAAAGGAAACGCAAAGGAGCCACGCATCGACGGCTGCCGCGGAGGGAGTTTGAGAACTGGAAAGGATCTAGTAACGTTGGTCTCCGCAATGTACTTAACTAGAGTTTGCAATTCTTCCAGACTCTCAGCTAGCAGCACAATATCGTCTGCATACATCAAGCCGGGGAGGCGCTGCTCTACCGCCTTCCCACCTAATATGACAGGTTAAAACCTAGGTTACTGTCTTGTATCCTCCTTTCCAGGTTTATCATATAAAGCATGAACAGGAGCGGTGATAGAGGACAGCCTTGTCTTAATCCTTTGCCTACTTTGACATCTTCCGTACTTCTTATTCCTTCCCACGTAATTTCTACTTTGTTATCCCGGTATATTTCCTGTAGGAACTCTATTATCTCATAACCGATACCTTCTTCTTTTAATATGCCCCACAGGAGTTCCCTGCTTACGTTGTCGTACGCCCCGTTTATGTCCAGGAAGGCCAAATACAAAGGTCTATTTTCCACTCTAGATATTTCGATGCATTGGGTAAGCACGAACAGGCTATCATCTAAGCGCCTACCATTTCTAAAGCCGTTCTGAAGTTCTCCGAGTATCTTGTTACTTTCTACCCATGCTTGCACCTTTAATATCACCGCCTGCATGGCCAACCTGTACATACCAGATGTTATGGTAATCGGCCTGTAGGATTTTATGTGCATCCTTTCTCCTTTCCCTTTATAAATCAAATTCATTTTACTCTGCCGCCAGCTGTCCGGAATTTGCTTATTCGTTATGACTGTTTCCAAAGCTTTTAACAACGTTTCCTTACCTTTTGGACCAAGTTCATTAATCAGCTTGATCGGAATTCCATCTATTCCTGTAGATGTGTTTTTAGGAATATTTTTTTCTGCCTTTTTCCAGTTTAGATTGGTCAGTTCTAAGCTGCTTTGTATTCTGCTACCTTGTGGTGCTTCCTGATTTGCGGAGATTACCCTATCGTCGCTCCTAAATGACTCGGCTATAACTGATGTAATGTAGTTCAACGTTACTAGAACAAACAGTTTCACAGCTCCCCATACCTAAAGCCCCTCAATAAACTAAAAGTAGCGCCAACATGTGAAGTTTGCCGCCCGCCGTCTCTCCGGCGCTCTCCTTCGTCTTTCGACCCTCTCATTGGTCGAGCGCCGTCACGTGCTCGCGCGCGGTTTTTTTTCTTTGTTTTTTCTTTTCTTTTCTTTTTTTTTTTTTTTTTTGCTGGGCGTGCAGCTTTCTTCTTTCCAGCGGTGCGGGCGGCGCGCGCGCGGCACATATCGCCGTGTGTTTTGCTGCCACGCGGACTGCTGCTAAATTGTTCTCCCCCGCCGGCTAGTTAATTTTTTTTTTTTTCAAGCATGTTGCGCACTTTGGCCGGCGGCTGATAGAAGCACGGAGGTGAAGGCGAGTTCAACCAACGCAGACATCGCGTACGAATGGTGTCACATACTGACAGTTGAAAGCGGAACCGTTTCAGCGCAAAATATTAAACACCAACTGCTACCACGCTTCTCAAGTTTAACGGTAGCTTACAATTCAGTCAAACCTGCAAAGAAACCACACAGACTGCAGCTTCCGCCGCCTAGTTAATTTTTTTTCAAGCATGTTGCGCACTTTTATCAACGGCTGATGGACACAAGGAGGTGAAGGCGAGTTTAACCGACGCCGAAATCGTGTACGTATGGTGACACACCATGACAGCTGAAAACGGCACCGTCTCAGCGCAAAATATTAAAAAGAATAACTGCTACCACCCTTCCCAAGATTAACAGTAGCTCACACGTCAGTCAAAGGTGCAAAGACACCACACAGACTGCAGCTTCCGCCGCCTATTTAATTCTTATCTGCAGCTGAAGTTGAAAATACATGGAAGACAACTGCTGCCACACTTCTAAAGTTTACCGGCAGCTCGCAAACTAGTCAACGCTGCAAAGAAACCATACACAGACTGTTGCTAAACTATTCCTGTCCGCCACCTAGTTACAAATTTTTTAAAGCATGCCGCTGAGTTTGGTCAAGGGTAACGAACTACGGACACACTGAGATGACGGCGAGTTGAACCAACGTCGAAATCGCGTACATGTGGTGTAAGACACAGCTGAAACTATTTTGGCGGGAAATCCCTGTCAACATTCGGTAATTATGTTTCAGCAGTGAGCAATATTTTAACCTGGAGGAGGAGGAGGAGGAGGAGGAGGAAACTTTATTGAGGAGAATTGGGAAAGTTCTTTCTTCGTGGGAGTTCACAATTCTCCTCAGGCCGCCCCAGGGGTGGTCATCGCTCGATGGCGCTCGACGACCTCATTGGCCCAAGCCGTGATGGCGTGTTGCCGGCTTGGATCAGAGCTAAGCAATGCGGCCTCCCACTGTTCCGAATTGGTAATCTGCAGGCCCTCCAGTGGATGCATGTTTTCACATTTAAACATGATGTGTTCGAGATCTGCCCTCTGGTCACCGCAAAGTAAACATGAGGGGCTGTATTCGCCTGGATACTATTGTGCTAGCTTATACGGATTAAAGCACGTATTTGTTTGAAGTTTTCTAAGTAGTGTTGTGATTCGCTGAGTGTATAGTGGGGGGGGGGGGGGGGGGCGCTCCGGATATTTCAGTCTGTTGCTTTTATACCAATTCGTAATTCCTCTGTACGTAGTCTCTCTCGCGAGCCGATCTTAGTTCGGGGTAACGCACCTCCCGGCCTACGACGAATCCTCGGGCATACTGGTGCGCCGCCTCGTTTCCAGGATGACTCGCGTGTGCGGGGACCCACAAAATTTTGATCGAACGTGCGTTTTTAGAGTAATCAAAAGCTTTCAAAATTTTAGCTGCTGGTTGATGAATTCTACCTTTTGCGAAATTGCTAATGGCTGTTTTTTGAGTCGCTAAAAATGTATTTGGAGTCCGTCGTGACAATCGCCAGAGCTACAGCCGCCTCTTCTGCCTCCTCTGGCGTTCGTACTTCGTTTATCGTCGCTGAATTTTGTAAGCGATACTTGTGATCGACTAGTGCCAGGGCATAGGCTCTCTTATTCCCGTATTCTGCTGCGTCCACATATGTCGTATTTGGTAGACTGGAACAGTATTTCTCTAATGATTGGGCTCTTGCTACCCGACGCTGCAGGTGAAACTCCGGGTGCATGTTCTTGGGTAGTGGAGGGACTACTAGTATTTTGTGTATTGGACGGGGAACCGACGTTACCTGTGAGTGTCTGCCCTCGTAGTGTATGTCGGTCTTTTGCAGTATCTGTCTTCCGGTCGATGTCGCGGTCAACCGCTCGTACTGCGCCGTGAGGTGTGCTTCGATCATTTCTTCTAGTGTGTTATGTATCCCCATTTGCATGAGTTTCTCGGTAGCCGTGCAAATGGGAAGACCGAGTGCTGTTTTGAAGGACTGCCGAATAATGGAATCGATCGCTTCTCTTTCCTTGGCCTGTAGGAATAAGTAGGGCGTGGAATATATAATGCGGCTGAGAACGAATGCTTGCACAAGTTTTAGTGTCTCTTTTTCTTTCATCCCTCTTTCTTTGTTTGATATCCTCCGAATAAGGCGAGATGTTTGATTACTTATCATTCGGAGTTTTTGGATTAAATCCGTGTTTTTGCTATTTGATTGAATGTACATACCCAGTATGCGTAACTTTTATACTTTCGGGATAGTGAAACCATCCATGTATTTACTGCGACATCTTCTCGATCCCGAATCCAGCAAAGGAGTTAAGAAGCAGGAAATACAGACTCCTTCACGTTAATGACCTCATGAACGAAGAAATCATTTTATTGCCGCCTGAACAAGATCTCCCATTCAAACCCAATAGAGAAAGGCTTTGTTGTTGTAGTTGGTGAGAATGGGCAAGTGCAGTTCTGGGATGGGAGTGACTGCGTGTGTCTTAAGGCTCGCTATTTCAACATCTCTCGTGAAAAAGAACCCCTTCCGGAATATAAAGGCAAACCGAACCCTCAAATAGACTCCAACATAACGGAAGCGGAAGTTCGAGCAGCTGTTCATACAATCCGCATGCCCTCGGCACCAGGCACGGATGGGGTCACAAATACTATGCTGAGAAACCTAGATGAAAACTCCATTTCTCAACTTACCAACTTTGCCAACGAATGTTGGAATAAAGGCTCCTTGCCGGAAACGTGGAAGCACGCCAAGGTGACTTTTATTCCGAAACCAGGGAAAAAACTTTCAATAGAAAACCTGAGACCGATATCTCTCACCTCGTGCCTAGGTAAATTATTCGAGCACGTAGCCTTGGCAAGGCTTCAGTCGTACATGGACGAGTGGGATCTGTACTCTCATACTAAGTTGAGATTCAGACCCCTTTTATCCACACAGGACACAATGCTAAGGATTAAGCACGAAATTTTGGCACCTGAGATGAATGACAGGTTAAGAGCCATATTAGCTCTTGACCTTACAAAAGCCTTCGATAATGTGAACCACAAAGCTATCATGGGTGCCCTATCCGAGCTGCAGGTGGGCGCCAGGATGTATAATTATATCAAGGCCTTCTTAACAGGTAGGACAGCAGAAATTCAATTATGATCTATACATTCCAACAAATTCCAACTAGGGGACAGGGGCACGCCGCAAGGCTCAGTACTGTCCCCATTTCTCTTTAATATCACTTTAATAAATTTGGCACGCAAATTGGAACAAATCCCAGATCTAGAACACTTTCTATGCCGACGATATTACTCTATGGACAACGAAGGGTCACGCCGGCACAATTGAGGACACGCCGCAGCAAGCAGCAGATGCGGTAGTGGAGGAGACGGAGAAAATTGGCTTGGAATGCTCATCTCAAAAATCGGAACTTTTAGTCATTAAACCAAAAAGATATACAAGAAACATTAACACAAACACCTGGACACATTGCGACAAAATGCAAGCTGAAATGCTCTGGTGAGAGCCGGCGCCAGCGCTTTTACCGGCGCACGGCCGCCTCGATCGGCGCGCGCCCGCCGCGCGCGCTGATCGAGACTGTGCTCACAGGCGCCGCTCGAGGTGTCCCCGCCGGTGTCGACGGGGGGAGGCGGTACGCGGCGGCGCGCGGTGGCGCTGCGCGCGTCTCCACGGTAGGTGCCTCGAAGCGCGCGCGCTCCACGGTCGGTCGGCGTCGCAGTAGACGCGCCGACAAATTGAAATATTACCGCGACATTTGCGTCAGTTTTGCTGAAATGGCTAAGCGGACCTTGAATTGAACTTTACATCTGCGCTGTGCACACGTTCAAACAACGTTAATCAATGAGCTTGGCTCGTTGGGACGTTCAGGTAGTGTATGTCACTCGTGTCTGCATTGTTTCGCAGGAAAGAAGTTATAATGCACTGCATATTCGGGGGGTTATACAGCTCTTTCCATTAATGCTTAACGTCAATAGTAATAGCATGGGATTCATGTCAGGGATAAACGAGGAATGAAGGAGTGTCGGCCGCAACAACTGTTTATATTCACAAACACCAAAGCTGCAACAAAGGGACATATGGAGATGACAGGTAGAATGAATGCATGTAATTCTGACAAAGTAAAAAGGAAGATGCATGATTTACAATTCGCGTTTTTCGCAGAACAGGAGGCGCACCACAAGGTTTTCAAACAGCATTAACAGCTACGGCATACTTATTTATGAAACATATTGTAACATATTGTTGAATTGCTGTCACCGCTGAACGAGGGCACCGAGAGAGCTGAATCAGGAACGCGGGCAACAGTAACGGGCGGGCACTTCAACGTCCTCTACTTCGTCCCATTTCGCTCCTTCTTCTTCTAGCTCTAATGCACGTGTCAATATGACCAAATTTGTCACCGCTGCATATATTTATATTCACGCATTTTGCTGCTTATTTCCTTCACTTGCTCCAGCACTTCACAGCAGCGTTAGCAATGGCTTAGTTTCAGGTGTTTCGCCCGTTCTCGTTTTTCTGCCTTTTTTTAATTAACCCCTTTCACATACAAGTGCAGTCTGGTGACTAAATAAAACCTTGTTACTTCTTCAGATGGGCCTTCTGCGTGAACGGGGCAACCAACTTCTTATGCAGTCTATTTCTAACCACTTCCAAAATATCAAGAATACTTTCAGAATCTGTTCGTTTGGGGCCGATTCTATACTCTTCTGTTGTTACGGGTATATCGGGCAGACTTATTTGTTTTCTTGGGCCCATGAGTTACAACACCAGTGGGTTTCCTCTTTCTTTGTTGTCTTTCTTTCGGTATCTTTTTTGAAAGATAGGCCGGCAGATTCGGCAATAGCGTCGGTGCGGCATCGGCGGATAATGCTGGCTTCCCACGAGGGAGGCGGACTTCTTCACTCAGACCCGTAGAACGAAACGAGGTTCGAAATGAAGCTCACAAACAGCACAGCTACACAGCTCTTATCCAGCCGCTTGTCTGAGTGACGGAGGTTGATCTCCCACTGCTTTCTTAGAGCGTCATAGAAAACTCTGGGAGTGTTTAAAGAGACGGTATGTGTTTTTTTTTTTAACTGCTCTTTCACATGGAGTTAATAGGATATTGAAAAACATCGCTACAAGCGTCCTCTACATGCCACAGGAGAATTTGCCTAGCAGTGTCTTTAGAACAGCCGGTTTGCCTTCTTTAGACAATCTTTTTAAACAAATTGTAGAACTAAAATATTTTTGGAGCAGTGCATACAGGCACATAAACACGAAACTTGTACTGTTGAGACATATTCCTCGCTATCTTAAACCGAGAGTCCGCATTCATTATGGTAAAGCAACAAGACGCTATTATATGTTCCAGCCATCTTCAACGAACTACCAGACGACGTATTTTCTTTGACCACCCGCAAAACATTGAGAGTTGCTGTTCAAGCGTTAGAGAACATATAATATATGTACTGATGTTAGCAGTGCATTTTTGATAGTGTGTTGTGCCAAATGTTTCTTCTTTTTTTTTTTTGCCTCTGATGATTGCAGCGGCTGCCGATTGTCGCCGCACAAGCCCGCTTGTGGCTTCGGCGCTTCCGTATGTGTATGTTGTTCTAACTATACTAAATAAATATTGTTATTATTATTATTAGCAGTCTGTCCCAGTGAATTAACCGGTTAGTACAGGCCACATGTCCGCTTACCCCCTCATGTGCGAAAGAAAAGCACAAAGAGTTCTGATCTCCAGGCAGAACATGCATACGGCTGACGCACGTGGTGTAGTCAACACTCACTTTCGGCGGGAGCTTAAACAAGAGCCTGAACTGGCCTTTACTGAACAAACTCTTGAATTGACCTCCGATAAGCGCTAAAAAAAACATGCGCACAGCAGAGCAATAACGAACCCACAAATGCGCACAACACAGTGACAAATTGAACCGGCTGACAGCGACGGGCGGAGCAAAATCCTACCGTGAAGTCTACCGTTACGCCGCCTGGTGCCGGCGCCGCGAAGCAGACGCCTGTCGACGTACGTGGGGCCTCCGCTCCCCGTAGAGCCGCCGCGGAGTGAGCACACTACCCAATATTCTAGTTCACTGTATCGAGACGGCCGTGACCGGCGTCTGCTCCGGAGAGCGCGCGTGGAGGACGGTAGAGCTACGGTCGAAATGAGAGAGGAGGAGCGGCGCCGCCGGAGGAGGAGGGAGGAGATGGCGCTACCTTTAGTTTATTGTAGGGTGCCTCGATGTAGCGCGCCTTACATCGAGGGAAAAAAACATGTAGAGAAACCAGCCGTCTGGATGCGGCCGCTGCCGCCCGCGAAATACGCGCCTGGAGGCGTCATGGTCTGGTACTTGAGATATCACCAACGCATTGCGGACGAAGCTTGTCATGGTGCGGGCGTAGCGCTGACGGTATGGGCAAATCAGCCCTCCCTCTCGACTATAAGCTTTGGCTCCCAGAGGGTGAAATAAAAAGAAAAGCAGTGCATGCACAGATATCGCACCACTGCATACGATAACGCAGCGCCAGACGAGTAGTTCACGAGCGGCAGCAGGCGCCTTCAGACGGCTTGATTCGCCCGGCGACGTCACGACTGCGTCACTCGTGGGCGCGTACAATTCCGCGCATCGTCTGCTAGGTTTCGTTTTCGTGCGTCGAAAGTGGCCAGAATTGCCAGTGCTGCAGTCCTTAAGAAATGCACGTTTCTTGTCGTTTAAAATACCATTTGGCATTCTCACACCGGTAGCTCACTGTTGCAATTTGAAAGTAGCTTCTAGCTTGTATAAAGAAAAAGTTAATTAGTCAATCTTAGTTAATTATTAAGCTAATTAGTACGCTTTAGTACTCCTGATTTTTCTCTACTCTTAATACAGCAGCTAAAAGAAGAATCGACAATAAAACTTAATTTTCCTATTTTTAAAAAATAGGTAAAATCTTAGATGAAACACCCTGTATAATGATTGCACGTGTATTGATAGTAAGCACAACTGCAGAGAGCGAGAATCCTATCAGAGCAGCTTGGCCTTTTTCCTTGCTACTCTGACTTTTTCTGCAAGCTCCACGCCGCTCTAAATCTTCTTCTGAGTTCTTTTCGATGTTTTCTTTTAACTGCGCTATTTCTTCTCTCTTTTTCTTTTTTGCTGCCGAAGCTCACAGAAGTGCTTTTCTTAGCAGTCATGTCTTTAGTTGTTGAAGTCGTTTTCTTTTTTCTGACCCTCTTGCTTGCCGAATATTTCTGCGTAGCCTTAAACAATCAGAATAAACTTGTCGCGAATTGTTATCACAGAGCAGTTTTTATGACGCATTCGCTCTTCGCATAAGCTCCGAACTGCGGCCCCCACATACAATTTCATTTCACTGGCCTGCTTAAGATCTTCTACCTATCCAACCCTTTGCACATTATATAAGAACTTCTTGTGCACTTTACCGGTGTACGCTTTCATTGCACATGACAACCGCTCGTCGATCACAAAAGTCTTTTCAACTAGCAAGTTTCCTCGAACTAGACGACGAGTGTAAAACAGCCCGCATCTTTCACCTGTCTCCTCATCGCGAAAGTACTGAAATTTCCATTGAGTTGTTGCCAAAGTTACAGACTCCAGGAAATCGAGATTAAAGTCCGAGTGCGTTTGTTCAGTGCTGCTGTCGTGCCGCTCTGATGCGGAGTCTTGTAGGTTCGCTTCCGACACCACCGTCGAAGCACATGTGGAAGCGCAATCCTTTGGTGACTTTCTTTTCGGTCTAGATTGCTTCGGTTTTGAAATGTGTGCTGGTAATGAAAGAAAAACCCTTGGTAGAGCCCCTGGTGCCAACATCCATTTCCCTCTATCCAAAATTACTTCCTTACCTTAAATTATATGCCGATAGGTTTTTAGGATGTCTTCCTCTTCGAAGTGCATGCAGATCACAAACCTTGCATTTCGAAGTCAGTTTTTGATCTTTTCTGTGAAGGGCTTGCTCCCATCTTTTAAATTCGATAAAGTCTTTGACGGCCTTTCGTGTCTTCATTTCGATACCCACTTTTGCACCCTGGGGCAAAGCAGGTCGGCATGGAAAGTACCGATGTCGCAAAATAAAATTAAAAAGAAAGAATTAAGCCAAAAGCAGTCGACGCGCAGTGACTGGCGCGGGCACGTGTTTACGAAGACCGCTGCAGCCGCCGACGCTGGCAGCCGCGGGGCAGAGTGGCGGCGAGAGAGCAAGAATAGTTATAATTTTACTACAGCCATATGTAAGTGCAACGGCAACACGTCAATGGGTTATGTGTTACCTTGAGGCGCGGAGCCTTATGCAACCAAACCTCCCCCCATCTGACAGCGCCATGGCAATACTAACAGCTACATGTGTGCCGGCCGCTCCATGCTTCCGCGCCGTGTGTAGCAGACGACGCGCCCAGCAAGGAGCAAGAGTGGACTGCAGCGCAGCTAGTTCTCGCGACCGCCACCTCTCCGGGCGGAGCTCTAATTCTACCAATGCGGATCTGTGAAACTGAGTTTGTTCTTGTAACGTTTATGTAGTTCACTGCGTTGTCTCCCTTTAAACAATTTCTCTCGCTATCTTGAATCCGATCCTGCTTTCTTTGATTCTTTTTCGCTAGCCAGCTTATATGGTTCCCGAATTTCCTTGCTCCGCCTCTAGAGGCATCGTGTATGTCAGCATCCAGCGATCGGTGGACTGCTTTATTTTACTTTGGACGAGGGCCTGTACCTCAAGTTTCTTTTGTCGATATAATTCCCATTTTTGGTCGATTTCCCCCTCAGATACATGTGCTTTCTTTGCCACTCGGTGTTCCCTTGAAGCATCCCGTCGTTGTTCGATGGCTTCCCTGATTTCCTTATTCCATCAGCTCCGTGGCTTCCTCTTTCCATTCCAGCGGTTTGCTACTTTAACATCCTTAATTTTTCTCCTTATGAGTAGTTCTACCTGTTCATAATCCCAGTCTTCCATGGGGATTTTCTCTATTGCTTCCTCTATGTCTGCAGCTATCTGCGTTATTTGATCGTCGTTTAATTTTGCGTTTACTTTTTGTCTAAGCTCCAATTATTTTTTCATCAAGGGCCCCATCTGCAGACTAATAAGTTTATGATCACTTCCCAGACTACACTCCCCTTCTTCGTCTATTTCCATTTTTGTGACCTTGCATGGACCTTGCTATAAATTCCCCTCGGCCAAACGACCGCCACGCCGCCGCCGGTCGAAACCGGCACTACAGTACCTCCAGGCTCGGGGCTCATCAATCCATGAGAAGTTAACCACGCCACGCAGCCGCCAACATGGCGCCGTCTGCAGCGCGTGTTGATGAGCTAGTGCAACATATTTCTTTACACACGCGAAAACCTTTTCTCTTAGACGGCTGCGTTAGCCCGTTTTTGACTCTGTACACAGCGTGGCTTTACCTCTGGACGTGTGTGTATGGTGTGTCTGAGTACTACGAGGCCGGACTAATCGCGCTTGCCTGCATAGCCGTCGTGCACATACTGACGTGCTTGTTCTGCCACTGGTCGGTGCATGTTCGGTGCTTCCTTTCTTGCAGCAAGGTAGGTCCGTACCGAATTATGCGAATTCGAGGGTTTTATTTTGCTTTGCCAGCAAGGAGAACGCAGTTTTCCGGCTAGCACATGTGACGCGTTATCATGGTAACCAGGAGAGCTAAATAAAGCGGGCCGCATTGACCGGCCCGTTTTACGCCGCTCATTGAACGATTGCAGTTTCTCCCTGAAACTCTCCCCTTAGATTTTTATCGTTTCAGCAGATCTGTTTTACGTGCGCTTTTTACATTCATGTTTGCTTAGTGTGTGCCGTCTGTCCTTTTGTGCCCAGCCTTGGAAGTTTTCGTGCGTTACGATGCGTATGCTCTGATGATGTGGGCTGATGTAATGTGGCGTAGGCTAGCAGGTTGTGTGCTTTGATCGTGTGGAAGGATATGAGGTGGTGCAGACTAGCAGCTGTGCGTTTAGCTGTAGCTAGGTCTGAACATGCTTTTGAAAGCCGGTCGGAGTCGTAGCCGTGGGCCCATGGTCACTGTTTCAGGTCGCAGCTGCCCGAATAGCCGGTTGATCCTGTTTGAATGAAATATTCAGGTTTGGTACTTATGAAGGCTGTGTTAGATCTTCGCACACCTTTCGAGAGCTGCGGTGCCGTGGGTTTTGACCTCAACCTATGGCCACCGTTTCAGGTCACAGCTGCCCGAATACCCAGTGAATCGCGATCCGCCGACGTTATAAGAAGGCGCCAGAATTGGTAACTACGGGCAATGTACCGCGCTAGTGCGGTCACCATTAACAGAGGAAAAAATCCTCGCTATTCGCTGTGGGAGCCGTCCAAGAACCACTTTGAAGAAAGAAAACGTCAGTATGATTGATCAGAGCGCTTTGAACTCTACCCGCAATTCTAAGCAAGTAACGTTATTTGACTGCTGCGAACAGCAGAACAAGATACGGACGGATCCGTATCTCGAAACTGGCACGGCTGTTCTCGCACTTGGTACCGCTGTCAGATTCAAGCAAATGCCTAACGACTTGGTTTGACGGTCGTGTTGCAAGCGGGTAGTCTGTGAAAGAACACCGCATAGTCGCTTTCGGAAGCAGTCTCTAGCCGGCAAAAGTCCCCGCAGGGAACTTCCTGTTGGCGGCGTGGCCGTGTGTTTCCGTGGTTTCTATGCCACGCTAGTTGTGCCGGGCGGAGCAGCAGGGAACGCCGTCAGCTCCCTAGGTGACCCATTTCTAGGTGCCGATGAGGTGCTTGGCCATGTGTAAATTCTGGCGGCAGCATCCATAAGGCATTCTGCTGCCATTTATTTTCCTTGATTAAGAGATGTTTCCGCAGCTTGTCCCGCATGTTTATGGGGTTGCTTTTTCTGATAAGTGTCCTCCGCATTCTCGTGCCTTGCGCTAACGGTCACTAAAAGGGGACGCGTGGCTGAAATGTCAGGTTTGGCGTGCATGAGAGCTACATTTGTGTCTACGAAGTTTGTTTCCGCTCGGCTTTTATGAAAATTTGAAGGAAAAGGGGAAAAGAAAGAACCCATTTATAACATAACGAAATTATTGTGCATTTTCCCATTTCTATCCAGCCGGATAGAAAGGTTTCTGGGATTAACCTTGCAAAATAATTTGCAGATTTATGGTTATTACACACATTTGCCCTGCTGGTAGGACTAATTTTTGTGTTTGTCAAGTGTATTAACCCCACAAACCAAACCAAGCAAATGGGAGCAGAAAATGAACAGGGGTCTCGATGGTAGCCCACTGTCCGCCAGCGAACATTTCTTCCAAGAGGACTTGTCTTTGACTGTCCAGAATTATTCCGTGCCCTCTATCAACCATGGACTTCCTTGTAATGCTAGTTTTTACAAATGGGTAGTTTAGCTTGTTATTCTGAACTAAGAACAAGGAATCATAAAGTGAAGAGACAGCAGATCCATTTTGAAGAAGTGATTGTGTTAAAAATGCTACAGAATTTGCTTTACAACTGATATCTCGTTCAGTATTGTCTTCTAAAACTAGAAAACTTTATCTGGGCTAAATTTGCCTTTGTACCCAGCCTCTCACTACCGGGCGCCTTATTTTTTTATGGATGTGTTATAATTAGGGTTGGGATTTTTGGTTTGTCTGACATACCGAAAAAGGTCAGTATGTCAAGGACATGAAAAGGTAAAAAGTCATGAAAACAAATATTGTGGATGGTGGAAAGTGTCGACAAGTTGGATCAGAAACTTGCAAACTACCCTGTCCCTAGAAAACGACATTAAATATATTACAAAAATTTTCTTCATTCGCTTGATGAAGCTACTTTTAACTCCTTTGTCTTGTATTAAAAAAGCAGAGGGAAGATGAGTGACTGACTACCACCTTAGCTGCATTGAAGCAATTCTCAATAAGTACTTTTATGAATCAATTCTGTGCAAAAATTGAATCGTAGCTGGTCTTCTGATGTTTGATTGGATACACCTCAAGAAGTGGCACGTTTTGCCTCAAATACCTTCAAGTCAGAACAAAGCAGTGCCAACCAGAAAGGGCTTTATTTGTTGCTGGATGCAAGAAGACCACGTTGAGATGATGATGAAAGAAACGTGATTTCATGCAGGTACTACAACAAGCTTCTCTGCATTATACCTTGCTTCACAATCTGCGCAATGTGAAAAAGCTAAAAAATGCTGGCTGTGCTTCTTTATGATTTTTACTGTTTACTACCAGCAGTTTTCTGATTTTTATCACATGAACAACAATAAACTTGATTATGTCAGTTTTACTGAGTGCCTGGTTCAGTTATTTTCTCTTCAACATTGCATGTTTGCTTTCATTGCAATAATGTTAGAAATAAACAGTAAAACAGTATTTTGGGATCAAATTTCTCAGTATAGCAAAATGGTGAAGGGGTTAAGGTAGTGAAGTTTTGCATTTTAGCTCATTACTCGGCTACTTTACCTGTCGGCCCCTTTGGCAGAACTGTGAATCTTTTTCACTAAACAAGAAAGTCGAGAACAGTTATTGTGACAAGAAGCATGCCAGACCCTTTGTGCTACCACTAACCTGTGTGAAAACTTATGTGGGGCAGACTGGACACTTCGGAACAATCGTGCATGGGAACATGGCCGCTCGTTCATAAAAGAGGGCTCTGATTTGCCTAAGCATTGCCAGACCTGCACGTGTTGGTCACAGCTGGATTAGACTGGGATTCTGGCAAGAGCTGCAATACCGCATCATCACATAGCATGCAAGGCTTATAAAAAAAGAGGGCGTGACTGTATCAGCAACTTTTCAGCTGTGCTATACCGAGAGAATGTGGCAGTGTTTCTGGATAAGGTGCTGTAAGAATCTGGCTTCTTGTCTGCAGAATGTTGCATGTTTTTGGCTGCACGTGGTTGATGCATATTTTTTTCTTCTAAGCTATGTCTGCCAATTTTCCAGTAAAATTAGTGGTCACTTTGTGCTCCTCCAGTACCCTGTCTTTTGTGCGTGTTATTTCGTGCGACATTACCATCTCTGAACCACTCTGCTGCACATGATGGCTTCATGCAGCCTGACTGGACAGCATGTAGACGTGTGAAATGAGCAGCACTTTCCTTTCTCATATCTTAACAACTTGTGACACCACTTCCTGTTTTGACTCTCGAAATAGTGTTGCATATGAAAACGAGAAGCCGACCATGGCAGGTAAAGAATTCTCTTGACCAGGTGCAGTGCTCAACTCTCAAAAGGTGTCGCGATAGTCGTTTTTTGTAGTTGCATAATTTCCCGGCTTATTAAAACCTTAAGCTTTGCAAAAAAAAATCTTTAGGCTGCTCTTTTTCATGAAGCTCTAATTTCCTAATGTAGCTTGAACTTAATATTTTTTTTAACCTTCCTTTTTTTTTTTTTTTCTTGAAAAGTTTGAAGATTGTTCTTCCTTCAGATGCTTGAGGAACGAAAATTAAAGCAAGGGCTAAAGGCATAGCTTGACAGTGGCTTTTGTTTCGCCCAGCGCTGACAGCAGCCAGAGTGCAAATACGTAGAAGTTACAGTAACGATGTGTACACATAATGAAAAGGCATTTGTATGTGCATCTTACTGTAGGGTTACATAACATGAGAACACCTAGTTGTAATAACAAATGCTGTACACACTCAAAATGTGTACTGAAATCAATGGTTTCCTCAATTGTTCAGCAAAAGGGGGATTTGGTAATTTGCATTTTACATGCCGCAGTTAGTGTTAATTCAGTGTTGATGTGGTCATTCTGTTTCATTAGATTGGAGAGTCTTCACAGTTCTTTTTTTGCCCTGCGACTTTCCTGCTTTCTGTCCCAGGAGCCGAACCCAGCGAAGGCAACACTTGCAAAAGTTGTGCCCACATCCAACAATGGCTCAGCCGAGCTTGTCCGCATTCACATGGACAGGGTATGAGTGAAGTACTTTTTTCTTTCTTACTTGTGCGGGAAGCATCTGTGGCGTTAATTTGACACAGCAGCTCATGCTCAATGTATGGCATAAGTGATTTGTACACTTAATATTTTGGCCATGCTTTCAGCCTGGAGTCTAAAGTTTTATATTGGCTTCACACTCTCATTGGAATGCTTAATGTCTTGCATTTGGTAATTTAGTTTTCCTCTCCGAGTAGTCATGTTGTCATCTCTCAATGTGTTGTTGATAATATTTAAAAATCAAGTTTCACCTGATTGTAAATGGTTACAAATAGTGCTTGCATAACATACCACATCATTCATATAAAGGCAGATGATGCAGCAATTTATGGTTACCAAGTTGAAAAACTAGCCATTAGGGGACATGTTTGTACACCATTTGCCGAGTGTCAGAAGTATGAGTGCCACTAAAAAAAATGTGTTCTGGAAATTTCGCTTTTCATTGAAAATTGCGAATAAATCATTTGCACTTGAGAGCAGGTTGTTTATTCAGACTTATGTGCTTTTCTATGTATTGAATGAAAGAGTGCACACTTTTGACAAATATTTTGCTTGAAAGATAGTTCACTGCATTAGAGCAAAGGGCATTTAGGTTTGGAATTGCGTGAATGGCATTAAAACTTAAAGCATCACGCATTACAAGACATTGAGGAAACTAGAGCTCATATTTGTCTGTGCCGTGTTTTGCATAGATTGCCTGTTCACACTTGTGGGCATAAATAGGCAAGCTGCAATGCCCAAGCAGTGCTGACATTGTTCCGCTAGGAGCCTAAAAGCTGCAAAATTAGGTCGCTACAAAGGTGAGACTGCATTCTGAACATATAGAGGTACATGCCTGGATGGTAACATGCCAAGCAGAGCATTTCTTGACATATCCTAGTTAGTTTATACTCATGTCACTGATGGCTCGAAAAAATGAGGACGCTCATGAGGCAGGTAGTCGAGAAAAGCAGTGTGGATGCATCAAAACCTGCTTGCTCCTTCTGTGAAGCTGTGTGTTACGGTACTGTGATTGACATGGTACACAAAATTTGTCCCATTTGGCCTTTTTTTATTGTGTTTGTACTGCTTTAAGCTTGCAAGAGAGAGAGAGACTAAAAAAGGAAAGGAAGTGGCAAAAGAGACACTCTCATGACACCACCTAATGAGCTGATAAAAAGGCCATTCACGCAACATATGTGCGAATGCTGTAAGAGTTCCATCGTTCATTTCTAAAGTCTCTGTTCTTTCTCACATTAGTGGTAGCTGGATGGGTCGTCGTTATGTTAGTTGGGCTGCTATGCACAGGGATGTGGCTTTAAATTCTGGCTGCAAATGGGAGGATGGATGCTGTGTGATGTTTGTACAGGTTAAAGAACCCTAGGCGCTCAGAATTAAAGGTGCAGGGTGTTTTCTTTAAACATCCCAGTAAATAAATGTCCATAAATAATTTTCAAGAAAAATTTTTTTTCTTGAGTTGTTTTAGTTTGAACCGTTGAACAGTTGAAAACAGATGATCTGAGACAGCATTGCAAAAAAAGAACTTATTTGCTATTTCAATTCTTTGCAGCACTTTTTTTTTTCTTTTATAGCAGCTGTAATGGATAAGAACAAATAGCTAATATATTACTATTTTTTATGCTTCACATGACAGCAACATTGTCTTGACAGGTGTGTGACATTGTAACTGCCACTTACTTGGTTGCTAAAAGCATAACCAGTGTAAAATGTGAGAAAAAATTGAATCATAAATTATAGCAGGAACCCGGCAAATTCAATGTGACAATGCTTTCTCATGTCTTCTGCATCATTCGTATGGAAATTGAAGGTGCTGCAGAAATTGTGTGTGTCTAACTATGAGTGGGAACCCTGCACTTGAACCTCCCTTCCCCTTTTCTTTCCTTCTCTGCTTCCTTTATATCTCTCATGTCATGGCACATTTGAGGTGGTATTGAGACAGTTCCTAGTCCTCTGCTTTCCTTACAAGCAACTCTTTCACTCACAGTTTAGAACACTTCCACTGGAACTGGCTCATGCCTGCAGTGAAAACAATCACTGTTGCTTGTACTACTCACTCATTTTTCATCTTGCGTAATGTTTTGTATGTTAGTCATTAATATTTATTTGAGAATGGACTGCTGTTATTTCTGGTTTCTCAGGTATTTCGTCACTTCTTGCTGGAGCATCTAAAAATTAATTTCAAGGCTTTTAATTGTGCTAGAGGCCATTGCACTTGACTGAGGCAAAAGTGAGCTGAGTATGGTGAGGTGTAATTTTGATCCCTGTATGGTTTTTCTCATTGGTAGTTGAATTATGTGCACTCACAGTATAACTTGCTTGGCCGGATACATCTGAGATATATCTGCTGAGATATATATACCATTTCAGCAGAAAAGAATGCAGCAAAAATAAAATTGCATCAAGCTCTATCAAGAGTTTTAATCTGGCTGCAGCTTGTAGTTCAGATAATGCATTCATTTTCCCTTCAGAGAGTCATTAAGGGTAAGACAGTGGCAGGACTCTCATTCCGGTGTGCTCCTAATTCTTCTAGGGCAGAAATCTTGCATGGGTATCGTATACTGCTGTTTTGGCATTTACTGCTGTCTTGCATTGCAAATTGTGTGGGAAAATCTGTTCTTTGCATTAAAAATGGCAATCTTTATCTCTGTATTGTACACTTCGGTGAATTTAGGTTTGTTTATCAGCAATAAGACTGGCTTAGAGAAATACATGGAACTTTTTGGCACCTTGTAAGTTTGGTCCGCTAGAGAGAGAGCAGTGCGTTACTTACTGTTAAAGGGGAACTCCAGTTATTTTGTGGACCTCCCCATTCATAGCCATTTTTAAAATAGTAAAAAAAAAAAAAAGTGAACGATAGCATAACAGTAACTACACAATGCACAAACTGCAAGCCAAAGACTACGGCCAAACCTATAAAACCTGTTTGCTGCTGGGTGCTGGGCTGCCTTTCTGCCATTCGTCAGCTCCTTGGCAGGCCGTGCCAAGCGTGGCGTGCATGGGAATGATTGGTTGTAAAATTGCCTGTTTGACTGCATGAACTGACGGATGTGAAGGCTGTGCTTAAAATTATTTTGCAGAAAACCAAGTGGTTCTCATTTGTGCCATATGGCACAACCAGGCATAACTTAAGGAAGATCATAACATACCATTTTTTTTTTTTTGTCATCTGTGAACATAAAAAAAATCCCCAAGTTTGCCCTTTAAAGGTGGGGCAGTAGGAGCCTTAGTCTGTGACACCAGTGGCTGTGGCCACGGTGTCCGTGCAGTGTACCAGCTGTTGCTGGTGGCACTTGCACGTAGTGAAGAATTGGCTTAAGTGAAAGAAGACTGTGTGCAGCTGTGTGATAGGCTAGCTCAGGTATACATATCTATTTGGCAAAGTTTTGTCAGTTTTCAGAGAGGTCTTCTGTCAAAGAATTGCTTGCTGCACAGACATGCGATTCTCTGCTTTTGTGCTTCTGGCTGATAGGCTTCGAGTACATCTGTGCGTAAACACGTGGGAGCATGCAAAAACATTTTTTTTTTTGTGTCGTGGACATTTGGCTGCTTGCCCAAATACTTTCACCTTGACCTTGTTCTGTTTAGTGGCTTGCTACAGCTTGCTGGGTGACATACTGTTGTTTTGTGCACAGGCAGAAGAATTAAAATTTTTTTTTTAAACATACCTCTGTTTTGCTGCTGCTAAGTGACTGCCACTTGGCACAATATTCGCAGGTGGAAGGGACAGTGTGGTTCCTGTTCCAGAAGACCAAGTATGTGTACGACTCTGATCGCAAGACCTTCCGTGGCATCGAGTTCCCCACGGGGCTGCCCATGCGCCTTTACCAGGAGTGCAAAGGATATGCAGATGACGCCGAGTTGGCAGCAGCCGAACGCCAATACGGCAAGAATGAGTGCGCTTTTCATTTCTGTTGGTCACTGTTTTTTTGCACGGGCCCCTTATTTGCCATTCTGAGTTGCTTCCGATTTGGAAAATGTTGGTTGCCAAGTTTTTTTTTTTTTCCTAAAGCAGATGACTGCAGCAGAGACAGTTTATGCATTAACATATGCATAATGTTCATGGTAGTATGAATGAAGTGCAGTGATGTGAATTTGTGGCCTCTCATATGTCCTGTGCTCTGCGGACGCATATGCCTTGGAGGTCCTCAAAATTGACTAGTAATGGCACTCCCGTCTCCTTCATTGGGTCCAACCCCGTAAATGACAAAGCATATGTAGGGCACACGGTCCTTCACTGAAGGGTGGACAGCATGCTCATGCTTGGATTATTGCCTGTTTCTTTTCGGCTAGCCCTTGTGATTGCAGATAAATCTTGCATCATCTGATATGCTCATCACAATGTTACGTTTCTAAAATGAGTATGGGCATCAGATTTTGAAGCTCAGGAAGTAATGAGATTGTTTTATGATTATGCAATGATGCCTTCCGCAATGTATTGCATTGCCGAGAAGACATTTGTTTTTAAGATTTAAATACAGACCAAGCAGAGACGCGGATATGCAGAATCCACCAGTAGCAAAATCTTAACATTTATTGAGATAAATGAAGTAGCCTCAAATGGGTAACCATGACTCAGAGGGGTGACTACACCAACTGGTAGCCGCAATTCGTGCGCCCCTGTTAAGTTTGCATGGCATCACTGTATGCTGCCATTTGTGTTTGTACACTTTGTGTGTGCATGTCATGGGGCAGAATAAAATTACCATAATTGTTTTAACTTCACTACATTCTGCGACAGGTGTAGCTGGGAAAGAAAACAAGAACCCCAAGTGTGACTGAATTTTGCATTTATGTAGTCATACGTCGTTCAGGGGTGTTTTTTTTATTTGCATCTGTTCACCTTGGACATTTATGTTCAAGCTCATGATTCCAGATTGAAATTGAAACTAATCGAAATAAATGCCCCAATAATTGATTTGTTTCATTGCATTCATGCTTTGGCAGGTTGCATTTTTTCTACCTCTGTTTTAATCCTAGCCTCATTTCTGCTTTGCTTTGGATGCCTCAGATCACCTATTTGCTATTGTATGGCGCTGCTTCCATTGAGCATTGGTTTATGTCATTGCACTTGCTGCTGGAGCGTCTGCTGAACGCTCCAGCAACATTGTACCTGTTCCTGCAGCATTGTACCATTTATGGGGCTCTTTGTCCCTCTCACTGTGCATGTGGAAGCAGGCATGGAGGCTGCTGAATGGGAGATTGTGAGAAAGGGTTGGAGGAGAGGTCCTTTGTTTACTGAAACTGGTTGATCTGGCTGGCATAGAAATGAAGGAGGCATTGCTTCTACATAGGATTGCTAGTTATCAGTGCAAGGAAAGAGTAAAAAGCACAAAATTTATGGGCTTGCATTAATTTTTTAAATTCCTTTGCACGGTAGAACGAGAGGAGGAGTGTGCATTTCACTCGGTGCACTAGCTCAATGCCTGCTGGCTTCGTGCCACGCTTCTGTGAATCTGTTCAGGAGCTGCCGACAGCAAATGTGCACATAGGCTTGAACATTATGCTAGTAGTTGCCTATTAAACGAAATCAGAATGCATATTTGAGCCTGCTGAAGCTAAACTTGGGCTTGAAGGCAGAGGCCAAAATATGATGTGGTCATGTGGCATAACTCGCAATGTTGGAGCTCGTTAGCGTGAAGCAAGCATGTATGCTGCTCTTTTCAGCTGTGCGCAGCAGGCTCAGTGTTCAGCTGAAGCATCGAAATGAAAGGTGTCATTAACTCGTGGCCACATCTCTATATGCCAGCATCTTATGTGTGATGTGAACTGTGGCTGCTCTTAAGAAAGGCTGAGGCCTTGAACTCTATCATGATGTCGTCCTGGTGCACGGGCCTGGGAGTCGAAAGATGTTCTCAATATATAAACTTGCGAGCTCCTCCATACCTGTGCCCATCCGCAGGGAAAGTAGACGCTCAATGCGAGGTGAGCATTGTCTCCTGTGAGAGGTGTGGTGAGATAAGGAACGATGTTCCATAAAGATAACACAGAAGCTGTTGCGGAAGAAGTTGGTATGTGATGAATGTTGCAAATGAAGAACAATGAGCACCTTTGGTGCAGTAGAAATGAAAGGAGATAAGTGCATGAAGCACCACAGTCCTCTGGCTCCTCATCTGTCTGTTATCTGCTGGCGGCCACTTTAAAATCGTGATTTAGTGTTGGAGCCTGCAGGCAGTCCAAAACTGCTAAACTGGAGGAAAATTAATGTGTCCTGGTACCCGTTGGAAGTGTGCAGTCCTGACAGTGGACAGGCTTGCCAAGAAAAGAAGTAGTGTTTAAAAAAAGGGGTGTGCTGTAATGGCACAGTAGCAAGAGGAGTGTAAAAGATGCTTGTCATAGTTGGTCTCTGGCTTTTTTTGTGGAGTTGTGGTTCGGGTATTATTTTCAACTTTTCGGGGTCTTATATATAACGCATTTTAGAATGATAGATTAGATGAGAGGGCAGGTACTTTGTGCATTATTTCACATGTCTTAATAAATTACTTGGTGCTGCCTTAATGTTCGTTGACGTGTCTGAGAGCTTCTGAGAGCAAAATGACACCCTCTTCTTGAATGTGGTTATTTTCAGTGCTGGAATTTTGTCGCAATGTTTAAAATTTGCAACAATACCATCACATGTAAGGAGAGAACAAAAATAGTCTGAGTGCATTTACTGTCTCAGACTTGATTTGTAATGTGATTCAGACAAATTCTCTTCAACAATTGTTTTCCTTCAAGCTATGCGCTGCGAAATCTTTCCTGGAGTTGGAAGTTCAAAAACCTTTTCGAGGGCCCATTTGGATAATGATCTCTAGTTTTCTTGATACTGCAGTATGCACAGGTTGCACTTCTCTTTCTGTTAGCTGTGAAAATATTTTGCCTATGCTCTTTCCTTGCTTTTTAAACTTTCATATCAAACACACCGTTTCTTCATTAAACCAAGAGTTACAGTAGTCTAGTATGTTATGCTTGAAGGGCTAGAAGTCTGATGTGTTTTCGAGCCACAGCCTTGAAAATGCCATACCTTACCTGGCAAACAGAACTCTCGTCGAAATTGCGAGGGTTAACGAAAGAGGAATATGGTCAAGTGCACTAAATAGTGCATTGACCTTGCCTTGACGAGAAAGGAGTGAAGTAACGCTGTCTCTTCTTTCGTGTATTTTGAGAAAGTTTAATTCCAAAATTAGGAATGCTATTTTATGAACTGAAACAACTTCAGAAATGTAGAGATTTACAAATATAATGTTTAAGTTTGAGTTCCAGGCATGGAAAAATTAAGAGTGAAGGCCCAGGTGACAGCTGCAAATGAGGAGGGATGTCATCGTGCCAAGTGTTGTTTTTATTGTGCCTACTTCTGTATGCATAGATGCATAGAATATTTGGCTTGTTGCCTGGAAGTCCAATTGAGATTAGCCAATGAGACACCCTCTGTTCGTTCTTGGTTTGTCACATAGTTCCCCCTGCGAGATCTTTGCCACGGAGAATGAGAAGTGCTTTAGTTTAGCTTGTGCAGTGTCACTGCCGCTGCTGCTCTGCCACTAAGGAGATATTTTTCTTCTGCTGTAGCTGTGAGCCTGCCCTGTAACATTTAGAGAGCAGTCTTCAACAGAGGGCCAATGATAACCGTAGTTGGCTGAGAATGGGCGCTCTGCAAAGAGAGATGCGTGCCATGGTAGGCTTAAGTGTTGCATTCTGTGGTACAGTGTCACTTGCAGCCGATATTCTGCTCTGCATAGTTTTCTCACTTCTAGCATGTTAAGGTGACAATGTTGAACATTTCCTAAGCCAGAATGTGCAGGCACTGAACAAAGGCATATCTTGTGGATCCATGATCAGTTTTCACCTCCGCAAGCGCTCTGGCCTGTCCATTGCTGCTGCCACTGCATGCCTCCTTAGAGAACATGTTCCTCTTGCTGCGCTGGCTGCAAGGGAGTCTTGCAAAATTTAAAAAAAAGAAAGAGAACAGTCATCTTGTCAGTAATGGAGAGTAAACAGTGTCACTTGCGGTGCTATTGGACCGTTCACTTACAAGCAGATCGGAGGGCACAGGCATTGAGCGAAACCATGGCTACTGGCACACGCCACATATGTTGTCATTGCTTGCGTGGAGTTTCTGCACTGTGCGACAGAGTGAAGACTGCACTCTCTGCCGCACTGCACAGGGGACACATTCTTTACGTGCACTTTATATTGTTTTGAATATAACGTGGGCTGGGTCCTGGAGTCAGATGAGTTCACAAAATTGTTAGTCTAATTTGTCGATTGTTTTCTTTGACTGACCTGTTGCGTTTTTACCTTTTCAGCTTGGAGATGGAGGTCCCCGAGTTTGGTGCGCTGTTCAAGGAGCGTGCCACTGCACCGTTCTTTGTGTTCCAAGTGTTCTGCGTGGCGCTGTGGTGCCTGGACGAGTTCTGGTACTACAGTGTGTTCACGCTGTTCATGCTGGTGGCCTTTGAGTGCACCCTCGTCCAGCAGCAGCTGCGCAACCTGTCACTCATCCGCAAGATGGGAAACAAGCCATACATGATACAGGTACGCCCCCCCCCCCCCCCCTGCATGACACTTCATTTGGGGCACAGCTGGAAGTCTCATGAGGGGGGGACCTCTTGTTAGTAGCAGGTGCAAACATAAATTCTGAAAAAGTATTTTAGCAGCAACAAAAGTATGTAAGCAGCCAATTTAGAAATAATAATCCATTGCCAAATTAAGTGTGTCATTACAGGGCAATAATAGTACTATTATGATATTATAGTGATAGTAATGTACAGCCTTTGTCAAAAGTTTGAGTCCAGGTGAGCTTCTGAGCTGTGTAGTCGTGCTGATTTAGTATTAATGGAGGTCCTTCCCATTGGAGAGGGTAGGGTAAAAATATCTTATCTTCAAGAGATTTAGAGCACTCGAAATGCATTATAAGACGCACGAAGTGGCTCAGAAGCAGACCTCCTGGAAGCAGACTGCATCTCGGGCACGGAATAAGTACTGTTGTGCTCGATATGACTTGCAATGCCCTGCAGTGGGGCCGCAGCGCTTCCCAGAAGCACGGTGGGGTTGGCAAGCGGAGTGCCTGAGAACGAATGGGAAGGGATTTTGCTCTTCCAGATGGTCAGATGCTTACCCTGAATTCATTTATGAGGAGGATACCCTCTGTGTGACCATCAAAATTTGTTTGGTTTAAAGGAGTATTGGCACTTAATTTTTGTGTTTGTGTTTTATCCTTTGTAATGGTGCGTGAGAGATTGTACTATGCATGGATCACCACGTGACATTCGCCTACGACCGCTGAATAATCGAATTTATTTCCTCACCTGCTTCGGTTTTGGTTTCGACTACTGAGCCATGGCTATGATGTCAAAGTCAAGTCTAGGTTAGTGAGGGATGAAAAAAAACAGCGATATAACTGTGAAGAGTCAGCGATTCTGTCACTGCTTCTTCATGTCGCGTGTGACCTAGACTTTATTGTGATGTCGTAGCCTCCTTTTGGCTGCTGAAGCTGAAGCTGGTGAGGAAAGAAAGTTCAATTTAAATTGCATAGCAGTCATAGGTGAAAACCACGTGGTGATCCATATGCAGGAATGCCTTACACATCATTAACAAGAAGAAAATAGCACCAAAATTTGGTGTGTATACTCCTTTAATGCCTGACAGGATCTGAGGCCTCTCACTGAAAGAGCTTGTTCATTCGACAAAATTCAGCAATGATTGACCCTGAAAATTCAAAAAGAAGAGAGTAGATTTTTTGCAGGAAAAAATGCAGCCCCAAAATCATAACATAGGCAAGAGGAAAATTTTGACTCTGACTTGGACAAAATGAATCCCAGGTTGGCTGTTTGTAGACCAATGTGGTAACCCTGTGGCTTTCATGCACTCACGTCCACATTGTCACTTGGTTTTACAACCCTAGTGCACTCAGCAGGTGTCTAAGGCCATGCAGTCTGTCTGAGTCAATTGCGGGCGTGCCGTTAAGAAAAGCTTCACTGACAAAGTTGTGGCATTGTTCGATGTATCGAATGCTCCCCGGAAGCACGAGTTCGGTAAATGGGAATGACAGTGCTATCCTTATGCATAGGTTTGTTTAGGGGACGTTTCGCTGTTCAATATAAACAATAATTTGATATATCTGTATAAACAATAATAATTTGATATATCTGAGGTTATTTTGTCGCAGTCTGATTTATGAAAGTCAATGCAGTAATGAATTGCTACAAAATATTAGGAAATTTTGGATATTTGGAAATTCTCGGATCGAATGTGATCTGAATAACCCCACATATTAAATGTGTATTAGAATTCTGGAATATTTACACATCCACAGTTAATATTGTGCACCTTAATTGTTTAACGTGATGGTGAAGATTTCATTCGACCTCATGTTTGAAGTTCAGAAGTAGCTCCGCTGATACAGCTTTGACTGTTCAAGCAACTTTGACAATTCCACCTCTGTTGTCACTTCAGGTCTACAGGCATCGAAAATGGCGGCCCATTCTAAGCTGTGACCTCATTCCTGGCGACATTGTGTCTATAGGTAAGTTTGCTGGTTTTGGAAAACTTGTCGGTCTTTTCAGGAGGCGCACAAGCTTATATGAATTGAAATTTCATTTGCAGCTTAGACTTTGGCTTTCATCGTTTGGCTCTTTGTGCAGAGTTTTAAATTGTCCTTGTAAGAAACTTTCAAATTGTTCTGACCTTTTGAAGTCATAAACAAGTCATGGTTAGTCATGGAAAGACCTTTGAAACATCGTTGATAATCTTCGTATTTGCATTGAGCCTTCAGGGACATGAAGTTTCATTAGCCACGTGTTGCACCAAGACAAATTAATGTTGTTCTGCAGTGTATAGCAGGCTCTTGCAATAAACTTTGAGGAACCAGAAAATTCGTCCCACTTAAGGGGGGACGCGGGTCTTAAACTGGTCAGAAATAGGCGAAAAATCGATTTTGAGAAAAATGCATTTTCGGAATGTTTGCACTAGCCTTCAAAATATCAATACTGAATTCGGTCGAGAAATACGATAAAATCGACTTCTAAAACTCCACGGGATCTTCGAAATGGCCGAAAAGGGGTGAAAATTGTTTGAACTTCCTGCGCGCTCCGCAGGTGAAGCAGCTGGCTGGCCGCCGCCATATTTGGCTTGTTTTGAAGCTTATTTCCTTGTGCACATTTTGCGACATCTCCAAATGACGTCGCTCAAGCAGAACGACCACCGTCGCGGGTTTTCTAAAAGCCGTTTCCGTTCCACTGATTGACTGAGCGCGCGCTCGCAAAGCGAGCCCCTCGTCTAGCGCTTCCCATTGGCCAGCGCAACTGAGTTGCCTTTTTTTTTTTACGTTCGGCGTTGCCGCTGCTGTTTCGCATGTTTCTGATGCGGTTTCGTGATCGTATCAATCGCGTCAATCGTTTTCGCGGTCGACGTTGGTATTTAGATGCAGCACGGTAGACGTGCCATATCACGAGTGTATTAAAAACGACAGCGCTTAGCGAGTGCGCGTCGATGAACGAGTACGGCGGCGCGCTGCCAGGGTCGCATGTCGCATCGAAAGCGGCGTGTTCTCGGCCTAGCTGTAGCACGTCCGGCGGCATATAATTGTTTGCGAGAGGTTCGAAGGCATCCAAGACAGCATCAATAGATTGCACTGTCCAGCTGATACTCATGGTCCCCACCAACGCGGCCACTTCGTTGCTTTTTTTATCGCGTCGCTACAGGTGAGCCTGGCATCACGCCTTTGCCAGCGTTCCTCAGCCGCAAATAACACGTACGGATCCGTTTTTTTTTTTTTTTTTTTTTTTTTGAAAGTAGATTGCAAGAAATCGCGTCGCTGCGCTCAAGGGGTACACTGACATCACGGAAGGGGGTAGAAGGGTGGCAATTCCTGGCCCTACGGGGCTGGGATGGTAGGTCAATGCCGCTTGCGACGGGGGCTAGCTAGCCACCGAATTTTGTCTGTTGTAGGTCGTGATTGCACCCGCCACTGCTTCGGTGGTGGACAACGGCTGTTGTTGCGGTGCGCGCCTTTCTCTCCCTCTTCTTTTTCCTTTCTTCTCTATTTTCTCTTCTGTCCTCATGAGGCAGCGGAGGTCGCTCAGCTACAGGCTGCGCTCAAGGGGTATGGAAGTTTGAGCTTGCTCCAGCAATGGGTCCTGTGTGCCGCCCTGCATCCGCTGTGCAGCATAGTTTCATTCTGGAACTTAGCCAATTTATTAGGTTATTCTAGTATGCCACCGTGCTTTAGTCTTAAACTTTCTGCAAGTTTATTAATATAGCTAGATCATTTTATCGTATATTTTGAGTATTTGTTTGCCTTGAAGGGGACTACCATAGGCATGTGAAGTGGTAAATGAAGCTTCTCACGCTGGTTCTAGTGGCGGTATATATGGACTTCGTGGCAAGCTTTTGCCAGTATTTGGGGAGGGTACTGTTATATGTTTAGTATATAGCCTTTCTCATAAAGAACAAAGCCTCACAACAATTCCATTTATATTGCCATAGCTGCAGTGTAGCGAATGTTAAAGGTTGTTTCAGATTGCAAATGCATTTTTCTCAGTGCCTTTTCTAGACAATGCACTCAGCCTTACTGGGCTTTTTCTCTACATTCTCATTAAGTGACAATGACAAACTTAGTATCACTGCAGTCATATTGAAAAGATGAGGGGGTGATCCAATATTTACACCACTCTATCAGGATTTCGCAAATTATCAATTAAATAATATTGCATGTCCAAAAATTTAGCTGATTTCCTAATGGCATACACTATCTTGGCCATGGGTGATGGGGATAGGTTCAGTATTAGTTGTCATATTCAAAATCCAAAGACAGTTTTGGAAATGGGAAGAGCATGTCATTTTTGGTGACAAATATCACAGTGACGCTACTTATCGTCCAAGTTATAATATTTGGTTAAACGTAAAAGGCCATTTTCTCAGTTTCTTATTTTTGGTCGATCTTTATAGTCTTGCACAGGGTTTTGATAACTTCTTTTTAGTTCACACAAATAACTTTGGTGCCATTTTCTTCCGAGAGAAATGAGGTACCCAATGACATTTTAAATTTTTTAGTCCTGGCATTGGATAAATATTAATTTGAGATTAGCTTAATGAGTTCCAGTATCAAATAATGAAGCCTTTTACTCTGGACATATTATGTGAGGATGATGTGCCTTTAGAGGAAAATGAACGATGTCATCGGGGATGGGAAGTCTTTGGCTATCAATCCTTGTAATTAAAAGCAACGAAATGCAATGAGAAAGTTCATGAAAGCTGCATAAGAAATTCACTAATTATGCTTTGGAGTTTGTTAGATAACGTTTGATCTAAGACCACCAGCTCAATTATGATTGCATTTTTTGAAATCAGGAGAGAAAACCCCATCTGTGCGCAAAGTTTCGCGAGATTCTAGCCATAACTAAAGAAGTCAGTTTTAAGACCCTCATCCCCCCTTAACAGAGCTGTTCTGAAATACATGGGAACATGCTGGGTGTATTCAAGTTTATGAAAATTGTTAATAAAATAGCCTACCAGAAAGAGAGCAATTGCTGATAAAGCAGCAGTTAAAGGGAGATGCTACTCGAAGACACTTTTTTTTAATATTTGACTTAGAGCTATGAAACTCTGGTTAATAATTCAGTTTTTTATGCTGATTTCAAATCTGCAATTAGTTTTATTGTAAGACAGTTTTGGAAATGGAATGTTCAGTGACAGTGTGTAAAATATACACTCTTTTGCCCCCCTTCTTTGTCATACTAAACTTCCATAAACACACATTGTTGATGGCACATTGGAGAGTGCCAAAAACTAATAACAAAGTACATATAAAGTATGCTAATGACGTGAAAAATTTGAGCCTGGCAAGTCTACATTGTCAAGACACTACCATGTGGTAATTATTTTTTTTTTTTGTAAATATTTGATCAATATTTATTCTTGAAAGAGATAACGGCACTCCTCACACCTCAGAGAAAATGTGTGCAAAATTTCATTCAGATATGAGCATCAGAAGTACCAAAAACATGAAGGGCAAACGCTGAAAATTGTCCAAAATTGCATTTTGAGAAAAATGCATTTGAAGTTAAAATTGCATGTTTATTTAAAAAAGAGAGCTTCAGTTCCTTTCAAACTTTGGAACAAAAGAAGAAAATTGTCCATAAAGCAGCCACTGGCACTAGAAACTTCCTGCAGCATATGTCGCTCTCTCATGATCCTTGCGAGTGGACTCCAACATGAGCTTTTTTTCTTCACTGTGCGGCGATTTGTGTTCGCTTCCGCAGTCAGTTTCAAGGACATTTGTTTCTGCATTGTTATTTCTCTGGATGTGCCAAGCTATGATGCATTGGCTTGTAAAGTCCAATAATTGAGGAAAATCGCTCTAGCTGCTCATATCCAATTTCTATAAAACAGGCCGCCACAGCATCTTTGACGTTGAAGGCGAAGCTTTCATCCGAGCTCCCGCTGTCAATCTCTGCTCGCATCCCTGCACGCCATAACTCGCCGCAATCAGTATGTTGTGGAAAGCACACATTGCGGGCAGGCAGAGTTCTCACAGAGTAGTTCAAGAAACGAAGCGAGTCTGCACTTTGCGGCCGGTTCCCGAATACTGGAAGTCCTGAATGCTGGCTTGGGCAAATCGCGCCGCCCACAAGAATGTTCACCGCTGCCAAGTCAGTAACTACAGATGACGCCTCATCGCAGGCTATTTCCTCACCTTAGAAATGCCCAATCTTTTTTTCCGAGGCACTCACACAATCTAACGCCGCTTCAAATTCCTCGGAGGCATCTGAAACGCTGGAGGGATCGGCGTCGGTTCCACTAGGCCTAACTGCCACAGGTTGAGTTGTCACTGGACGAGCCTTCTCTTTCGATTTTCGCCAACGTCCTCTATATTTGTGAACAGAACGGTATTTCACTCCTCGGTGACTGCGCTGGTTCAATTGTGCTCCATCCATGACAAAGATGAAGTTGCCGAACGATCGTCACTCGGAAACGCACCTCGACGCAGCATGGAGCCAGCAAGTGGGCTTCGCCACATGCGCGCGCGCTGCGGCCAATGGCGAGGCTTGATTCGTACCACATGATTTAAAAACCAGTCGCAGCGCTCGAAAAACTCGACGTAGGCATGCTTTTTTTTATTATTGCTTGCGTTCTAGACGCGGGGCAACTCTGGTGATTGGGAGAATGCGGCTTGGCTGATCTCCTCACGTGATCCGCAACGGCGATCAACTGCGCTATGCCGACCGCGGGACGCTCGAAGATAGCATACTTTCGGTCATTTAACCGCCACCGTGTGCTCTTTAAACGTAATTTCAGCCCATTTTCTGTTTAAACTCAGCTTTGATTTTTATTTTCATGAAAGTAGATATACTAATCTTGACAAAAGAAGTAAAAACAAAAAATCTGTCATTTTCGAAAAAAACCGCTTTTTTCGACCCGCATCTCCCCTTAAATCTCTGTACAAGAGACGCTGTTACAAGAGACACTCGGTTATAAGAGACACTTGAAAATGGTTTTGTTGGTTTTCCTATGTCTGCCTTGTTAACAAGATTGCATACAAAAGACATGGTTACAAGAGACACTCGGTTACTAAGGGCAACTTTTTCAGGTTCCTTGAGTACATTCTTCACTATTTAGAAGCGACACAACCCAGATGTGCCCATGCAATGCAGCTGAAGCGTACCAATTCATAAATGATGCACTTCAGATTCCGTTAGCAAATTCTGTTCTATATCAGCATTTTTTTTGTTGTATATGTCAGGAACTGAGAAAGAGTGTTTCCCTATAATTGGGTAGTCAGAAAGACCCCGTTGTTTCAGCCACTGGCTTCGCATTACTGTCACTTTCGAAGCAAATCAGAATGCATGAATGACATCCAGCATATTTAACTCCTCGCTGTTAAAATTTGATCACAAGATGAAAGCTCAGAATCCCGATACCTTTCTCTTTGTGGACAATGCTTCTTGCAGCACCAAAGTTATTTTTTCGCTTCAAACTCCACACCCTACTTTCAACCAATAGACAAACTCGTTATGCACTCTTTCAAGTTGCTGTACAAAACATGGTTGGTAGAACGCCTGTTGCTCAACGAGCAGCAAGACTGTACAATAGTAATTGATGCGAAGTTTGCTGTTCAGGTGATTTCAGGTGTCTGGAATGGCTTGAGAAGTGTAGTTGTGAAAAACCGTTTCGTACAAGCAGGCTTTAGATGTGATGGCATGATGTAAGAAGGCCCATAGATGGATACTGTGGAAAGTTTACTTGAAAATCCCTTTCGGGCTCTTCAGTGTAGTACAGTAATTAAATATAACAGCAACGTTATAAAGCAAGTTACGAATCACAAGTTTCTAGGCGTTTGGTTCAATGAAAACCTTTCATGGAATACGCACATTTTAAATTTAGTAAAATACTTGAGTAGAATTGTAGGATGTCTTTACAGAATTTCTAATTTGGTACCCGTTTGGTTAAAAATTTCAATTTATTATGCTCTTTTTTATTCCAAATAACATACTGTATTCTCATATGGGGAACCACAACTTCTACAAATATTAATAAGTTGCTTGTTCTTCAAAAAAAAGCTCTTCGAGCTATTGAAGGTTATTACGGTATACTGCGCGACTTGCCTACAGAACCCTTATTTAAAAAATATGCCATATTAGCCGCTAATCAGATTTACTACTTTCGTCTTCTGCAGTACATTCACCATAATAGGCTGTATACTAATCTACCTGATCTACCTACAGTAACGTATGACCTGGAAACACGAAAAAAACTTGTACCTATTACCCGAACCAACTATGGAAAACAGAAATTAACTTTTCAGGTGCCATCTCTAATCAACAACACACCAAATGTGGAATTTTCATTGGCAGCTAGGGTATTTAAAAAGAACGTAAAACAATATTTAAATGAATATCCCCTATAATTGCAATGGTGGTAGTAACTGTATTTTTCTCATATGTAATCTTTTTTGTGTAAATATTTTTTGGTTTTAGTGAAAATACTTATGTTATTGACAGCGTGATCTGTTGATTTGTATATCCAATGAATACTGCATGTATTCATATCTTTTACATATCGTATGTAAGTGTTGCATAATGTTTCTTTTTTTTTTTTTTTTTTTTTTTATATACACTAGAGGTGTGTGCTGTTGTCTCTTGTTATCTGTTTTGGGAGCCAAGGCCCAGTCAGGCTTGCCGCCTTTTGCCTTGGCTTCCCCTTTCTTGTAAAAGAAAGAAATAAAAAAAAAAAAGATGAAGTTTGGGCCAGCATCCAAGAGTTGCTGAGGTACCAGAATTTATTGAGGAATTCATATCTGCAGATGCGGATCTTGTGTGCTCCCGAAGAGCTTACAGACTGCAATTTTCGCGCAAGTAAATGGCACATGTGCCATAGAGAATGACTACGAGGACATTTCAGAGGAAACGTTTTAAGGGGGGAGGCTACCTTTGAATACCAACTTTGTTGTTTCTTGCGATAATTGAATGAAATTTTCAGGGTAGACTCATGGCACAGCCATTTGAATAACTGCAAAGTTTCATGGAGCTGCGCACATTGGTACTCAAGTTAGAGAACTATATCAGAGTGGTTCACATGGGTTCCTTGTTCCATGCCTGGTGAACTTGCAAAATGTGTTGGCACTATGAAATTCATTATGAAGGTTCCTGATAAGGTGCCACAGGGCAAGACAGAGCCCTTTTTTTTAATTTCCCTGCCGAAAAAATTTAGCAGTGCATTGAGGTTAGTGCCACTAATTGGACTTGCATTACCCTAATTTTGATTGTTTATTATAAATTCCAGACTCAATAATTTGAAAAAATGAGCTTGTCTTGCCCTCGGAAATTTATTCAGGCACACAATAAAAAAAACCAGGTGGGAATCCGATTAGCGGTCCCAGAAATACTGCGGGAATAAGCAACCATACCATGAAAAAAATTCATTCTGAGAAAATGGCCCTTGAAGTTTAAAACAGCATTTTCAAGTCTAAAGTTTGTTTTTCACTGCAGCACGTTGTACCTCCACCTCCCCGATTCCCTCGGAAAGTGCATTTTCATGCGAACAGCGGACGACGCTGACGACGCGTTATCGCTTGCGATGGCAGACGCGATACGGGAGGCCGAGGTCGCCGAGGTTGATATGGTCGGTACAGCAGGCACGCTTCAAACGCCGGCTCCTTACGTTGACGCGAAAGATACGCAGTTGGAAGTGGCAGCGCAGTCGGTCTAGTAGTGATGTAGCAGAAGCAGCACTAATAGAAGAGTCTCTGCGCCCGTTGGCAACGCTTTTCGCTAACTTCGCGATTCGGACGGCATTCACAGAACGACGACGTATGCAGTGTTTTGAACTTCTTAGCGCGCATCGTGGCCGACCGTGTAATAATCCACAAAGTGCACATAACCGTTCAAAACACGCCACCAGAATTCGTAACGAGCGATGATCACGGCGATCTCAAAATAGTGAAACGTAAAGCGATTCAGCGAGCGCACAAAGAACGCCAGCTCAGTAGGCAGCCGGAGCAGACGACGCGCCGGGGAGGGGCCACCGTGTCAGCGCGCGCAGCAGCCAATAGCAGTCGCGCGATCCCCCGCGTTCTCACGGAGCGCGCGCTTTGTCCAATCACAGCCCGAATTCGAGACGCGGGAAGCTCAACAATTCCTGTGAGGCCCCCAATCACAAGCGAGCCATGCTCCTGCTACGCCGCGGACGCCGCCGGCGAAGGCAACATGGAAAAGGGCAAGCATTCACAAACAAAACAAGACCAAGATGGCGGCGCTCGGTTCAGCGGCAGAGAAATGGCGCGCGCACGAAGTTTGGGTACTTTTGCCGTTCGCTCGCGACTCTGGGGCTGCCGCGCCCAGTTGTATATTTAATTTAAAGCAATTCCACGATGAATTAGGCGTTCATAATTATAGGAAAGGTAGTTTATAACATATACAGCCGAGATATGTACTTTTTGAAAAGCCGACTTTTTCGCGATTTTTCGACTTTCAAAGCCCGCGTCCCCCCTTAAAGGTCCCCTGAAAGGGGTCACAAAGAAGGGTAAACAACGCCATAACACTGATAGTTATTGAACCACCCATCATTCTCCCGCAAAAATTTTCGATCTAGCTTCTGCAACACCAGAAATATCGGCGATTAAAAATGACCCTTCCAATTTTCCCTCTCAACTCGTACGCCGAAGGGAGCCATAAAAAAACAAAGAATACAAGCAAGTTCAAAGCTCTGCCCAGACATACGTCACTTCGACGAACTTCCGGTTGCCGCGCGCTCGCTCGCTGGCGTACTCGCGTCAACCCGTCCTCATTCGCACACGCCTGAGGAGTTCGCCAGTTCGTGCAGCGACGGTTAGTGTAACCGCGAACCCGTGGTTATCCTATGTTACACGGTGGACCAAACCATGGTTGCACCACTAACCGCGGTTACCGCAAACCGAGCTTGACGACCTCGGTTTGCGTCGTTAATCGAGGTTATGACGGCGTCTATTGATGGAAGCTACTCGTCGGCGCCCGAGTGTGCGAAACTTACGAGCGGGTCTGCTTCACAAAGTTATTCATTTGCCCACTGTATCACGTTTAAAGATCGATGTATAGATTATGGTGCCGCCCGACGTCTTCGATTACGGCCGACAGCGCAGCGACTGCGCACTGAAGCCTTGTCTTGCCTACAGTATCGTTTGAACAGCTTGTTGCTGAGCAGAAAGTCGAAAAATATGCGGCCTTAGCTATGAAAGTACATGAGTTTGCAACGCTTGCAGCACGGGATGCCGCGAGCAGGCTGAGGTACGTTACACAATTACCGTGGGGGTGGAACGTGCGAGCGCGGCGAACGCCGGCGCCGTGCGTGACCGTCCCTAGTCGTCGCTAGGCCTACATTGTTTCACTTCGAAGCCGCGGCGGTCAACGCTTTGTAACATGATCAACGCTGTCGTAAATTGTCTACTTATGAAACTGCCTTATAGTGATTCCTATCCTGCCATAGTAAAATAATTATAGGATTAACTCTGCCGATGCATTAATCGCAGAGCTAGTACGAGCAGATCGGATCAGCCGAAATGCGCCAGCGGCAGCTGGCTTGAGCAGAAACTAGCTTGTATCACGGCTATCGCTCTTACCAGCAATTTGCTGCTGGTCAGCGATCCTCACGAGGGCTTCATACTTGATATTCGGCTCAGTATTCCAGACGCCAACAAATTTTAGCACGCTTTATTTCGGACATCGGTGCTAACGATCCGCCGTGTCGTTCGCGAACGGTATGCGGGAGGAGGGGCCACAGCGGCAGTGTTTACGGCGGTCGAGGAGATGCTGCCATCGTGCGGTGCTTGACCGTGCTGTTGACGCCTCGTCGGACGACACTCCGATACTCCTGAAACCACGTTATATAAATAAGATATTTGTAAATGCAGCTTCGTTCTGCCAATCCCTGCGTCGCTTCGGTTGTTGCACTTAATGGGCAATGGCCACCTAACCGATAAGGGCGGCGAGCTGTGTAACAGCCCGCACAGAGTTCGAGCTGCGCAGGAGCAGACTACTTTCGCAGCTACCGGAAGTGTGTCCGTGACGTCATGGTTGCAGTGACCGCAGCGAATGGCAGCTTCTAGCAAGCCTTGCCAGTCAACCGACCCGTGACGTCACGGGACTAGGAAATAGTTCCATGCGACACCGCCAAGCGACATTCTCTCTGCCCGCGAATTTCAAAAAACGCTGTTTTTAAAAATGATTAATAAATCGCTGGCTTTGTTCCAAGGAGTTATACTTTGCGTTAATGCTCAAAAGGATGTGTTCTACACACTGAACACGTTTATCAGTGGTTTCTTGGGGGCCGTTTCCGTGGACCTTTAACATCTGAGGGTGACGAGCATGTAAGAGTGCTTCAAAGGTATTAGAGCAACAGGAAGGCTTGCAAAGTGAAGTGCTTTACGACCAAAATTTGGGAAGGAATACACTCTGTACTCACAAAAATACAAGTAAAACCTCGTTACAAGAGACACTCAAGGGACCCGAAAAAGATTTCTTGTAAGCAAGGTCTCTTGTAACCAAAAATTCTAAAAGCACTGTGTTGATCAGTTTACTGCGCATCAGCATATAAATGCATTCACATGCATTTATATGCTTTATTATATAACAGGAAATTATATATAACAGGAAATTATTCATACTAGTATGTATTTTTGTGAGGGCAGAGTGTATTCCTTCCCAAACTCTGGAGGTAAAGCACTTCACTTTGCAAGCTTTCATGCACGCTTACATGCTAGCCACCCTCAGATGCTGACACTTTTCCTCTGAAATGTCCTCGTAGTTATCCTCTGTGGAACATGTGCCATTTACTTGCGCGAGAATTGCAGTCTGTAAGCTCTTCGGGAGCACACAAGATCCACATCTGCAGATACGAATTCCTCAAAAGATTCTGGTACCTCAGCAGTCTCTTGGATGCTTGCCCAAGCTTCATCTTCAAGGAAGCTTTCCACAGTATCCATATATAGGCCCTCTTACATCATGTCACCACATTTAAAGCCTGTTTGTCTGAAACAGTTTTACACAACTACACTTCTCAAGCCATTCCAGACACCTGAAATCACCTGAACAGCAAACTTCGCATCAATTACTCTTGTACAGTCTTGCTGCCTGTCGAGCAACAGGCGTTCTACCAACCTTGTTTTGTACAGCAACTTGACAGAGTGCATAATAGGGAGTTTTAGAATAGGGGGACCCTATCGGTTAGGGGGATAGGGTAATAGCGAGGCACGAGTGCGCAGAACCCAAGCGTGCATTGGGTTTTTGGGTCAGCGGACGACGGTCACTCTATCTCGGCGAAATAGCATGGACCCTATCGCCGGATAGGGTCGGGGAACATGTCGGCGTCCGGCCAAGTGGCGGCCGCTCGCCTCGGCACGCATTCGTTACCGCTCCATGGTGTCATGCGTTCACGGCAAACGAAAGGCCAGCGAAGCTTGTGCTATGTCTCATGATGCCCGCACCACCAAATTTAAGCGATAAAACGCCCCATTATGTCTGATTGCTTCCGGATTTACCGAGCTGCTAGGCTTAGCGAGTTCGCATCGTTTGGTTGCCATGGGGACCAGGCGTCGAAAAGCATTGAAGGTACAAATAAGATTTCCCGGCTCAGCCTGGATCGGTTAAGATTGGCCGATTTCGTCTTGTCTGAAGAAAACAGATCATATAACCGGTATTTTTAAGATAGTTTTGTACAATGACAGCAGGTTCTGTTTAATAAAATAGCGTTGTTGGCTTTTATATATTTAAATGCTTTTCACGGTTTACCGTCGGGGCGCTGCAATCGACGAACGCAAGCTCCTCTCCGCTGCATCGGGAAAACCCCTATTCTAAAACTCGCCGGTCGGCTCTAGCGTTGCGCCGCGACACGCTATTTTCTTGGGGGCCCAAGCCTTGGGTACCCCTATTCTGAAACTCCCTAATGTCTTTGTTGGTTGAAGCTAGGGTGTGGAGTGGGAAAAATAACTTTTGTGGCTTTGAGCACGAGAACTTTGGTACTTTTGATGCTGGAAGAAGCATTGTTCACAAAGAGAAAGACATCAGGATTGTAAGCTTTCATCTTGTGATTAAATTTTAACAGCGAGGAGTTGAAAATGCTGGATGTTATTCATGCATTTTGATTTGCTTCGTAGGTGACAGTAATGCGATGCCAGTGGCTGAAACAGTTGGCTCGTTTTGACTTTCCAATCATGGGGAAGCACTCCTCAGTTCCTGACATAAACAAAAAAGGATGCTGATATGGAACAGAATTTAGCTAACGGGAATATGAAGTGCATCATGTGCGAGTTGGTACGCTTCAGCTTCATTGAATAAGCACACCTGGGTTGTTTCTCTTCTATATACAGTCGAACCCGGATATATTGGAACTCGAAGGGGATCGCGAAATAGTTCGATATATCGATAATTCGATATACAAAAATTGGCTTGGGACGGCACTTACGATGCGAAAAAACGATACTGTATTTGTCGCTGGTCATTACAATGCCGCCACCAACTGAGCCTAGCCTAGTGCTTGCCACTGCAAGCGCAAGGTCAACAATGAGCAAAATGTTTGAACCAGGGGGTTATTCAAGAACTGTGCAGTCCCTGGGTGGCTCCAGTAATTCTTGTGCGCAAGAAACATAGCACATGGCGATTTTGTGTAGATTACCGCCGCTTGAATTCAGTCAGTAAAAAGGATTTCTACCCGCTTCCCCGCATTGATGACGCCATTGACTGCTTGTATTCTGCATCACACCTTTCATTGGTCGACCTGCGGTCAGGATACTGGAAAATCCCAATGCACCCAGCAGACAAGGAGAAGACGGCCTTCATCACTCCCGATGGACTGTTTGAATTTAATGTAATGCCTTTCTGCTTATGCAATGCGTTCGTAACATTTGAAAGATTCATGGATTCTATACTGCGTGGTTTGTAATGGGAGGTCTGTATGTGCTATCTGGACGACATAGTCATCTTTGGCCGGACATTCAAAGAGCACAACGACCGCCTAGTCCTCGTGCTGGACTGCTTGCACCAAGCTGGTTTTGTTCTCAATTAAAAGAAGTGCCGTTTTGGTGAGCGACAGGCGTTGGTGCTTGGTCACCTCATCAATGGTGACGGCGTCCGGCCTAATCCTCAGGAGACCGTAGCCGTTGCATCGTTTCAGCAACCTCGGAATGGGAAGAAGCTCCACAGTTTTCTTGGGCTTTGCTCATATTTCCGACGCTTCATCCCTTGTTTTGCAGATGTGTACACTGGACACTAGAAAGAATGAGGAACACAATGTTGCAAGCAGTTTTTTGATTGAGCAATTATTTCTTGTTTTATTGCATAATAGAGTTCAAAGGTCAAAATATAGCACTGTAATGGTCGCAAAAAAAAAAAAAGCCATTTTAAAAATTTTGAACAAGAAATTAAAAAATCTGCTTGCAACATTATGTGCTCCATGTATTTGGCTTCATGCTGAAAAAGAAATTATTACTCTATCTGCAATAGGTGCCGAGATATTAAGGCCGCAACACTGCAAGTGGTCGACAGTGCATGTTTTGAGAAAAGAGCAGAAAAGAAACAGGATTGTTTAACGGACATTCACTGGTGCAATGCACACATTTACAATTTAAAATGGCTAGAAACCTCCAGGAATGCAGTCTCTTTGCTTTCCAACCACCAAGTGTCGCCTCTTTCATTTTGATTTGCAGTTGCAGCACATTCAGTTATCACTTTTTCGGCTGCGTGAGTCACATGCAGGCAGCGACTTTTTTTTTTTTTAACGTACGTCGCTTTGCCACGTCCTCAAGACCACGGTGAGGAACGTTTATTGCGGAAGAGAAATGCAATTTGGAGCTGTTTGCTGCTTCCCAGTGCTCTTCATTGCACAAGAAGCAAGTGCATTCACTAAGGACTCTGAACGAGGTCTGATCGGCGCTAACGCTCGGCTAGCTCTACGAAGACATGTCCCGCAGTTTGCGCATTGGAGAATGGGTTTGACGCGATTTCTTATCCACGTTCACTTTTTTAAATGCCAATATCGCCGCCGTATATTTTACACTTCGCCAATCTCGGCAAACTGTTTAGATCTGACGATCGTGAACTTCACCTCGCCAAGCGGACTGTCCACCGCGCTGCCGTCATTGTCACGAAAACAATCAGACTACCGCTTCGTTGCTGATGGCGCGAGTTCAAGCATTTTCTGTTTTGAGCTTATCTTTCTGCTCATCTGCGGCCTGTGATATCACTGTCGCGGCGGGTGCGACCGCTGACAGTATATAGCAGTCTCCTGTGCTGGGGAACACGCTAGGCCTACTTCAGGCTCGTACACACGATCGTTCGGTGTACGACTTTCGTCGGCCCGAGCGCGCACAGCCGGGGCAGGGCGTCATTTGAGATGATTAATCAACTATTTTTTTTTTTTTCACTTTTTTCACAAATTCTTGCTGTAAATGCACCTCGCGGTTCGAAACCAAGTGCGGCCGGCGTCACGTCTCCGCCGTCTCCCCGCGGCTCGGGTGCGCCGAACAGACGCCGTCAGCCTGCTTCACCAATGCGGTGACGCCTTATCGTCACGTGCACCTCGAAAGCCAATGGGATTGCAAATGCCACGTTTTCTTTTTTGATAATTTTTATGCAACCAATGGGCGAATGTAAACTGCAGAGGTGGCAATTTGAAGACGAAAGGCGGCTCTTTCGAATGAGACCAAGATGGCTACGGTGCCGCGCACAAAATTGGAGCTACGCCTCATGAAAAATGGTTGTTTTGGGGGCCGTTTTCAGCCCACAATTCGGGCAACATCGATTATATAAATTGGCATTGTGACTAAAATACCTATCCTAGAGATGAAAAACTTAGCAGATAAAGAGCTGCTGATTTCGCAAATCACATTTTCTAAAAAGTGATTTTTGTTGCTATTTTTTGTACGAAAGACCCGTGTCCCCCATAAGTGGACGCCCCAATCAGCAGATAATTATTTTGTTAATTAATGGTTGTCAATTTTTTTGAATTAAGTACAACTTTTCTGTAAAATAATCCTGAATAAAAATGTTTACATTTTCTTCAGAGTTTTGAAGGGCGTTATTAGCATTAAATTTCCACGAAATTAACGTGAAAAAAAAAAAGCAAAACAAAAACGACAAGGAGTGTACAGTGGCGCGGAGAAAAAAAACCCCGGCAGTGAAAGGGTTAATCCCAAAGACATACATAATTTCTTGGGGTACGACATGTGCTGCCTCTGCTGCAGCCTGGCTTAAATGTGCTTTTCCATCTGATTTCAGTGAAACGGTAATAATTTTCGTTTTACTTGGCATTCATGGGGCAGAGGTTGGCTGTTCTTTCTTTTACTAGCTTGGATGGTGAATACATATGGGCAAGAGACCAGTTTTCTTGTTGGTCTGGCTGCCCAAGTTTTATTTTTTCTTTGGTCCTAAAAATTTGTACAGTGAGTGGGAGTTACTTTACGCAATGCCTGATACTAGTGATGGCAAAAATGTTTAACTTGTTTAACTCTCGTTTATATACATGTAACAAACGTGGCTAGGCATTCTAAAGAAAATATCTATATATTTTTTTCAATATTATCTCCCTTAACACTAGTGCGCTGTTCCCATTTTCCTGGAAGGCTTTTGATACCTCACAGAAGAAGAGAAGCTTTTCTGGTTGTTAAGCCAGACCTAGGTGCAAGTTTTAAGTGAGTTCAGGTCGTTAGGCTTGTTCCTTTGACGCTTTTTGTGAGGTTTAACAATAGGGGCCAGATCAGAGAGTGCAGTGTGGTTTGGCCAAGCTCTTCAAAGCCCTTTTCCCGGCTGCACAGGGCCCGTTGCCCAAAAGGCACAAGGCTGCCTGAGGACACCCCTGTTTGCAAAGTTGCATTCTCAGGCAGGAGGACTAAACCTCTTGACACCAGTTCTCGACATTTTTCTTTGTAATGGCTTTGCTCTGTTTGTGGAGAAGGTCACCTGTTACCCCCCTGCTCTTTGCTCTTTTGCGGGTAATACATGAGTAGGCAGGATCTCCATTACCCTCCCCCCTTTCCAGAAAGAACTGTTACGATTAGTTCTTTTGCTTCTGGGCTGCTTGTATAAAGGGGTGAAAGTTCCCTTGGCGAATTCATGCGGTGCTGTTGATCTAGCTTAGGTTTTGTTGCACCTGTCATGCCGATACCTTGCGCATACCCAAAGGCATACCAAAAGCACTGCCATGCACAATGTTATAGTCTATGGCAACTTGGGACAGCTTAACTTGATAGTTTTTCATAAGGGTCTCTGCTGCAGCTGAACGATTGAAATGCGTTGAGGAGCTTGGCCGCCGTGAGCTTAGGTCATCTTTAATGTATTCATGGCTGTGTTGAAGCTCATTAAGCCAACAACCCTTCACTGCTGTACAAGTTACTAAAACCTCGTTACTAGAGACACTCAAGGGGCCCAAAAAAGATGTCTCTTGTAACCAAACATTCTTACCAACACGTATGTGCGGCAGTTTAGATTCCCTTAACTAAACTAGTTTCATATCAGTATCCTGTTTTGTTGCAATATGCTAGGAACCGAGGAGGAGTGCCTTCTCGATTGGGAAGTCAAAATGTCATTGGTTCAGCTACTGTCATCAGATTCCTGTGTGACTGAAACAACAGGGACATTTTGCCTTCACAGTCAATAGGAGACACTTCTCCTCGGTGCCTGACATAATGCAGCAAAACAGGACACTGATATGGAACAGAATTTAGTTAAAGGAACCTAAACTGCCATACATACAAGCTGGTACAAGTCAGCTGCGTTGCATGAGTGTACCTGGATTAATTGTGTCTCTTATAAGTAGTGAAGGATTTACTTTAGGGACGTGAAAAAGTTTCCCTTAGTAACTGAGTGTCTCTTGTAACCATGTCTCTTGTATGCAATGTTGTTAACGTGGCAAACATAAGAAGACCAACCAAACCATTTTCAAATGTCTCCTATAACCGAGTGTCTCCTGTAACCGAGTGTCTCCTGTAACAGAATGTCTCCTGTAACCGAGTGTCTCTTGTAACCGAGTGTCTCTGGTAACCATGTCTCTTGTAATGAGATTTTACTTATTCGTACTCGGAATTTTTTTACAATTTTTTTTTTGCACCAAGATTTATTGTTCTTTGGTAGTCATGTTTGAAATCATGGGAGGACGCCATGCTTGATTAACTATAATGCAGACCAAGGTAGGAGACAGAAGGCTTGATACTGCCTCATTTTTTACTGTAGAAATGACCTAAACCAAAGGTATAGCGAGATCAGTGAGGTGTTTGCTTATAGCCAAGCTGAAAAACTTTTTGGACCTCCCCTCTCGAATGCCACCTTGAAAACAACGGTTATGGTTAATACCATTTAATATTTTCAGGCAACGTCCTGTTGTGCATTTGTGCTGCCTTACAAGGTGACATTCAAGTTTCTCCGATTTTGAGCTTCTCTGGCAAGGCAGTGCAATTGCTCTGAAGGGACAGGGTGGTAGTGTAGACAGGGAAGATTGGTAATTTCTTTCCTGGTGCAGGCCGGTCGCAGAATGAGAACTTGGTTCCATGTGACATGCTGCTGCTGCGTGGCCCATGCATTGTGGACGAGTCTATGCTGACTGGTGAATCGGTGCCACAAATGAAGGTGAGCACCCTCCCAAGAGTGGCTCGGTGTGCACCGATAGCCCTGCAGGATTTGGCAGCTGTTCACTGTTGTAGCCTTCAGCTTTCTACTGTTTTGTTGCTGCTATGCCTTATGTCGTTGCTTGTTCTCATTTCAAGATACCACCCCCGCCAGCCTCACTCTTGCATTCTTTCAACTCCTGGTGTCGACCATTGCGTATACACTGGGGGAGCCTCAGGAATTGCTACTGTGCTTAGGCTTCATATTCCAGCACCTATTTGGAAACAACTATATTAGGCATTACAGTAGTCCAAAATATCGCGCACGTCCAAGCTATTGTAGTCCGAAAAATCGGTCGGCTACTGTTCAGAAGGGTGGTGGATCGGGCTACTAGGTACAGGTTTGGCATTTTTCCAAAGGGCTAAAACAACGTGTCTTGTTTCTTCTCCGTCCATGTTGTTTTAGCGCTTTTGAAAAATGTCTGCTACTGTGTATGGAAAAAGGTTGTCGAAGGTGAAGTAGTAGTTTGAGGAGGCCAAGCTTCCCCGCTGTCTCGACAGCTGTTGACTAGAAGTGGCAGATTGAGCTGCTGAACTTGGAGTGACCAGTTGGAATCGCTGTGGGCTCATTTGACATGTGTAACAGGAACCAGTGGAAGATTTGGATCCGGAGCAGCTGCTGGACATGGAGGCAGATGGCCGACTCCATGTGCTCTTTGGGGGCACCAAGGTCCTGCAGCATACACCCCCAGCTAAGGCTAGCACTGGGCTCAGGCGTGAGTGGACTGGCCTATGTTTTATGCATGACTTTCAAACCATCTTCACGCTAGTAGGTAATTCATTTTTATATCGAAAATACAGGTGCACGATTGATGTCTTTTTAGCTCAAAACAAATTTGATGCGAATAGGAAATTTCGAAGCAAATAGTTTAAATTGTTTTTTTTCGACCAAGAAGGGGCAAACAACGTAATTCATTGTTTTAAAAACCATTTATTTTTATTATACATAAGTTCATTGTAATCATCTGAAGAGAAGGAAAAATAGGCGCTAATGTTTTGCTCTGAATACTCTGAAACAAACGCAGAGACACTAAACTCTCATCTCTGGTGGACTTGATTTTGAAAAAGCTTGTTAATTTGAAATTCAAGGCACCAGGAAAAACGTTCAAATTATCCATAAGTTCAAATTAACAGATGACCCTGAAAAACTGTCAAGAACTGCTTGCACTGCAATAAATTAGTTCAGTGAAGGACATGGGCATGATCGGCTGGTTTTGAAGTGTGGCAGTGGCTATTTTTAAATATTTCCATCAATGATTTATTGCCTGCATCCTGACTGGAGCACTGAAGCAGGACTGCTCCAAAATCGTGAAACCTTCCTGCATCTTTCACGATGCGACGCAGTAGAGCCTTTCCGCTACTACATTGTGCCCATCGTAAGTGGCAACGGCGAGCGTGAGGAGGCTTCGCCCCACAAACAGTCATGTGACAAGCACGCGGTTTGGTTGGGTTGCCGAGACGAAAAAAAATGAAGACCCAGGAAGGGAATGTTGGCAACACGTTTGAGTCCTTCAAAGCTTACTGGTCTCAAAACTTCTCTGTAAAAAGGGGGGGGGGGGGGGGGATTGCTTCACATACTACTGTTTACCGCTGCTGGCTGTGGGCTGTGGCACCGCCATTTGCTGAAGGGCATCATCTGAGGCGCAGGAGGATGTTATGGCAGAGAAGACAGCCCCTCAGCTGTTAATGCGGTGATGAAATTTGATGTTTACTCTACTTTTGTGCATTCGGGCATGTAGTTTGTGTGCTTGGGGCTACGTTGAGCACTTGTGATGTGTCACAATGCTGTTCCTGCTCAGAGTATGCGACCGAGAAATGTCTTGTGTTCCCCTATGGCCTGTGAAATGGAGCTGTTGAGGAAACTGAAGTGCGACAAAAAACAGATGGCTTTACCTCTACCTCAAAGTGTGGTCAAATATTTAGGGGAATCCCCCAAGGTGGAGTGGATTTGTAATAAGGGAGTAATTACTCATTGCATCCACCCAAGCGCAGCCATACGGCTACAAAGGAAAGCTATACAGCTTTCTCAGAAACTTCGTAGTTAAAGAAAAATTCGTCCTGATCCGGGAATCGAACCCGGCACCACCGCCTTTCCGGGGCAGTCGCTCTACCGACTGAGCTAACCAGGACGGTCAGCAGATCAGACGGTAGGGCGAGAGCGAATTGATCTATAACTCGAAGTGGGAATAGTGTTGGTCAAATATTTAGGGGAATCCCCCAGGGTGGAGTGGATTTGTAATAAGGGAGTAATTACTCATTGCATCCACCCAAGCGCAGCCGTATGGCTGCGCTTGGGTGGATTTTTTCTTTTTTTTTTTTTCTTTAACTACGAAGTTTCTGAGAAAGCTGTATAGCTTTCCTTTGTAGCCGTATGGCTGTGCTTGGGTGGATGCAATGAGTAATTACTCCCTTATTACAAATGCACTCCACCTTGGGGGATTCCCCTAAATATTTGACCAACACTATTCCCACTTCGAGTTATAGATCAATTCACTCTCGCCCTACCGTCTGATCTGCTGACCGTCCTGGTTAGCTCAGTCGGTAGAGCGACTGCCCCGGAAAGGCGGTGGTGCCGGGTTCGATTCCCGGATCAGGACGAATTTTTCTTTAACTACGAAGTTTCTGAGAAAGCTGTTAGCTTTCCTTTGTAGCCGTATGGCTGCGCCTGGGTGGATGCAATGAGTAATTACTCCCTTATTACCTCAAAGTATGTGCATGCTTGTGAAAAATGTTTAATGTTCTCAGACTTCGAAATAGGCTTACGCCGGCCCCCTTTCACAAAGACTACACCTAATGAATTCCCAGGAGTTGTGAGTTTGATTTTGGCGCTTGCAGAGAGCCAATTGACAAGTGTCAGTGAATGAAGACACTAGCAATGATGTCAAATCAACGCTTGCATGAGATGCGCAAACAGTTGGAGGGAAGCGCCTGATGGCCTGGTCTGCCTAGCAGTGCTACAAGTGGGCTCTTGTTGACAGTAGGCAAGCAGACATTATTGAAACTCCTCTAATTGGTGCCAAGTGTCCCCTGTCATGTTTTACATTTTATTCAATGCGATTTTGAGCAACTTTTATAAAATGCTGTGCAGTTAGTTTTGCGTCTAATGTCTGCTCCAGTCAGCATTGCCCTTGTCTTTCTTGCGATTTCCTAGTGGAAGGTGCAGACTGCATTTGAAACTTCAAAGTTAAATGTTAGAGCACGTCTGAACATCAATTATGATAAATTTCATACTTTAAATTGCACATACTGCCTGAAGTGTTCCGCTGTCCAGCCAGTTTTGCTGCAGCTAGGTGCCCTCTTACTAATTAATGGTGGTGCCACTGATGTGAAATCTGATATGACCCGATATGAAACTCCGGTGGTAGTTTTGTGACCAAAAGGAGCATTGAAGGACTTTGGAGATGCTAATCAGCATCCGAAATAGTGCTCAGCTGGGTAACTTGGCTGGCTGATACTGGCTGTCGAGACATTGTCGCTGTGGGCTGGCAGTAAGCTCAAAGAAGTGAAATTGAAGCTATGTGGTCAGAATGTTTTGGAGACTGGGCTGTTCACACGTTAGAAGTGCACGAGGAACTCTGGTGCATTGAACTCTGGTTTTGAGTAGGGCCATCTACAACCTCTTGCAGCACTGGTCATACCTGGATGTGGCCACTTAAGTCTAGCACTGTGTAATGCTAGTTGTTCTCTATTTATGATGAGTCTAGTCTTTACTCTTTTTTTCAAGTAATGGTGTAATGGCCTTGTGTGCTAGGAAACTGTGCCAACCATTTTTTTTTTTTTTTTGATTGCAAACAGGAATTTTTATTTGCATAGAGTTCACTTCGAGCCAGAAAACCGTTATTTGCACAGGTCTAATGAGAAGCTTTCCAACTTTTGCAACTTTAAATTTTTTTTTTTCTGTGTTTGCTTCAAATGCAGGATTTTGTGCCAGAATAGGAGTGGTTCCAGAACCCTTAATTGGCGAGGGGCCCAAAAGGTGATGAAAAAAGTCGGTGGAGGCAAGGCTTCTCCTGTACTCTAGAGCTGTAGCTGACTGTAGTTCCCTCTGGTTCTGGTCTCCTCCTCAGAGTTGAGCTCTCAGCCCTTCTTGCCTAGCTGGCTGCTGCATTAAAGGTGTTCTAGGACACCTTTTGCCGAATGTAGTTTTTTCCTGACTTGAGACATGGTGAATGTTAGCCTGTTCTTGCCCGTTGATGTTTGTTGCACCTTTCAGCATCGGACAACGGGTGTGTGGCGTACGTGCTCAAGACTAGCTTCGGAACTGCCCAGGGCAAGCTGCTGCGCACAATTCTCTTTGGTGTGAAGCGGGTGACGGCCAACAACCTGGAGACATTTGCCTTCATCCTGTTCCTCCTCATGTTTGCCATCGCAGCTGCATCCTACGTCTGGATCAAAGGTGACCTGGCGTTCTTGGCAGAGTTCCAACTTGGGTTGTTGTGGGATGTAGTCCTCTCCTTTTCCTATCTGTTTTTGTTGCCTGGTTTGCATCTTCTTCTGGCCAAGATTCATGTGTACATTGGCCAGTCCCCGAGTTTGGAGAGGATTGTATAGGAAAAAAAAAAAAAATAGGCCATCTTGAATTTGAGAAAATGCTGTAGTTGGCAAAACGAGGTGCCAGTATTCCTCTGGGGACTTGGATACAAACTTTTGCAGATTCTTTGTAATGATGTTTTTGAATCACAGTCGATTCTTGCTACAGTCAGCCCGGTACATTGCAATATTACTTTTTTTTTTTTTTTTAATAGAACTGTTGAAATGTCCCCTAGCATTTTTTGCATTCATTGAACTCCCTTTCAGCACATTTTATATATATATATATATATATATATATATATATATATATATATATATATATATATATATATATATATATATATATATATAGGGAGGGGGTTGAAGCTCGAATGGGTCCGGTAGGTCATAAACTTGAAGTAGGTGACACACGGTGGAAAAAACAACACTTTAATCCGACGTTTCGGCCGGGGTCCGGCCTTTGTCAAGGAATGTAGAAAGAAGCTGTCGGTTCCCATTTCTTATATACATGCACAATCGAAGACAGTGGCTGGTCACGTGTTCTTTGATTGTGCATACACAACACAGGAAGAAAAAAAGGCAGGCGGCCAGGCCTGCTAGCTACTGCATATTCATGGAGGAAGGAAACAACTTAGGAGAGGCCCTTGCCATTCCCAATGCATTGGAGAAAGTGTGGCGGAAGTGACATCAAAATTTAGGGTTAGCCAAGTCGGGTCATTAGCAACGGCGACGCTGTTGCTATGAAAACTCGGGTCACTAGCAACAGCGTTGGTTAAGGGCCCTAGGTACGTGAGCGTCGCGGAGAAAGGGTAAAGGAGGAGGAGAGGCGTTGCAGCGTTCGGTCGCGGCGCGGCCTCGCCGGCTTCAAAAAAATGATGTCAGGGCTTCTCCCAAGTTTTCCTTCCTCCATGTGCATATTAAACCACAGTTTTGTGGTGGCGCTGGGAGCTGGCACTAGATATGCTGATGATGATAGCTACAGCACATGGACTATAGACCTCTGCGTTTTGGGCTCCCTGGGCGCTGCCATATTGTTCACTGGACAGTCGTGTTCACCGCGCTTAAGCACTTTGGAAGCGGCAGCGAAACCGGTTTCCGACTGTCCAGAGAGGAATTTCGACAATTTCCGCAAAAGTCTATATGCACAGAAATAGCGATTTCTGTTTTACGCGATTTCTGCAAGCTGCGGCGCTTTTAATTTCGTAATAATGATGTTCCCATGTTTCTAGATTATATAAGAAAAAATAAAATGCATGCGTTATTCTGAAATATATGCTATATTTAAATTCTGAGGTAATTTTACATTGGAAACATAGCAAATCTGCGAGGGTTCTTAACCAATTCGTTAATGTGGTGTTCGTAGTAACGAGATTTCACTGTATTTTAAAATTCTTCTACACACAGTTTCTTCCATGCAGTCCCAGCCATGCATTCATTCCGGCATGAAGTGTGAACAGCAGGCTGAACGCACGACAAAAGACTGAGTTCAGGTCATCTGGTTGCCTTCATCTGAGATAGGCGGGAGCATCCGATTACCAGTAGTTTTGATTCTTTTGGCATTCAATACCTCGCTTTGCCACTGGAGTGCCACGTCCATGCTTCCACCGATCGTATCCGACGTAGCAGTTTCTCTTGCAGTAGCGGTTGCCGGATGCGCGGTTGAAGCGGTCGTTCCAAGCTCTCAGATAGTGCTCTGATCTTGCTTCGTTCACCCCTGTGTTATCGGTGTCTCGTTGGAGTGCTAACAAAGGGTGGATAGAATAGCGAAGCTCCAGTGCTCATGCGTGGAACTGCTACCCAAGAAGTACTACTGTTTCGAACTTTGTCAGTCGAGGATGGGAAAACGGGCTCTCACTGCATTCACGAACACTGGGATGCGACACCCCCACGCTCATGGCCACTGCAGTGACCAAATCGTCTCAGAAGTAATGTCCTCAGTTGTGACAACATCTTTTCCGTATCGCTGGGCATTTTTTAAGAACCTGAAGTCCAATCTTGCTTGCACTTTGTAAGCTAAGTGGGCAAGAAGTCTGATCTTTATTAATTGCCTGTTCTTGCGTAAGGGTCTTATCGAAATGGTCGTAACTACTAGTGCGCCGACGTTGTGCAATATGTTTTTAATGATCTTGAAAGTTGAAGTAAAAGAGTTAAAAAAAAAGTTTAAAAAGCATCAAAAGTGTTTTTTTCTTTTTAATTGTCCTCAGAGATGTTCATTGTTCGCTGTTTTCTTGAAATTGGCGCTAATCATATCTCTGTTGAAACGTTACATAAATATGAGCTTTAGATGTTTGATCGACAAGTATGCTGATAACAGTGCAGAATTATTGCTGCTCTGCTGTTAACCGTATTTGAGAAAAAGGCCTGCAAAGTAGGTAAAATTTCGTTTCCTGGACCGATTTTGAGAAATTTTATAAAAACAGCTCCGTTACCCAGAAAAGAAAAAATTAACTGAATACAAATAAAAACATACATATATTTAGTTAGACAATTTTCAGCCATCTAACTTTATTATATTTTGCATAGTTATAACCAAAGCTGGCCAAAACAGCAAAGGAGATAAGCGCAGCACTCTACCTCTTCGTCATTTTAAATTCTCTGTACCTCGAAAACATTTTTGGCAGCAATACCAATTGCAGATATCTTCTTTTCAGTCGTCAGGTAACAATATATAAAATTTTAATGTAAATATAAAAGGTCGACCAACATGCTTTGTTTAATCTTACGGGGAAACACTCAGATAATCAGGGAATTGAAGAAAATCCGCAATTTTTTGTTACATTCAGGTTTTCGTTATGTGCAGTTTTCACATAAAAAATCACATTGCAGAGTTAGAAACCATAGATACCCTCGTCCCTTAATGTCATTAACGCATAGAAACTAACACATAGAGACTTTCTGTGATAGTGCTGATAGCGTGACTGTGGCAGCCGCCGCCACCTCCGCCTGGTGTTTGATTTGAGGTAAGCTAAGCGTAACAACACCCAGCGAGGGCTGCAGGTTGCTGCAGGGAGGGTTTCGCTAGGATGTGTGCACCATAATCAAACTTCTGGGTTGGAGATAACCACCTCTGTTGCCGTGCTTTATACATCAAATTATCAAACATTTTGAACAAGTTAATGATTCTCATTGAATTTCATATTTAGATGATCCCGAATATATCAAACTCAAAAGGGATTGGAAATAGTTTGATATAATATTTATAGCTTGAAATATAAAATTTGATAAGTGTTGCATAGCAGGAACGTGCATTGCGCGGGTCGATGGGCGCTCGTGATAGGAATCGTTTATTTGTACCAATCAGCCAGCTTATCTAGCATGACTGATAGAGAATGAGGGGAAAAAGGGTCAAGGGAATGCTTACAAAACATGCACTTTGAGTGTTTGCTAAAGTGATAGCATTTCCAAGACTTCTCTTCCCTTAATAATAAAGTCGCTGTATTGGCTTCTCTGGGTGTTTTGGAATATCGCAGTGTCTGTGGTGTGCGTAGCAGTTGCCACTGATGCAGGTTCTGCCTGCTCCAGCTGCAGACAGCTCAGTAAACTTGTGTATGACTTAGAAGCAAAAAATTTGTGGGGAAGACGCTTAAGCTCCATATTTAAGAGTTTGACATGAGAGCATTAATGGCCCCCACCCGCGACTTTTCTTGCCGATCATTGTTTGCGTACATTCACTTTGCTACTAGCTTAATTACTCATCTCCTAATTTATGCCTCTGACATCACGTATAATAATTACCTCATTGCACATTGGATACGCACTCATTAGCATGCAGTCGTGAGCTACCACATTGCGTGAAAAACCATCTGAGACAGATATAAAGCCTGGCTTTGACCAGGCTGTATGAATGTGCCTGCATGGCCTTATGCCAGAGTTGGGTGTCTTACTTGGGATGCAAGCACCCGGTGGGCTTGATTTCCATATCAGAAAAGTGCTCGCCTCATGACTTCGCCTCGAGAACCACCTGAATCACCCTGACTCACACATCGCATGCACATGTGGCACATGTGTAGCTCTTTTCCAAGCCCTATTTATAGTTTGCATGAGAAAAAAAGGCGTCCGACCCGTACTGTGGGTGTCTTTACTGTGTCTGACTCTGTGCTGGGTGTAGTAGTGGACGTGTGACATTTGACTACCCCGTCGTGCTGTCCCAGGCACTGAGGACCCTACGCGAAATCGCTACAAGCTGTTCCTGGAGTGTGCGCTCATCCTGACATCTGTGGTGCCCCCTGAGTTGCCGATTGAGCTCTCCCTAGCAGTGCACACTTCCCTGCTGGCACTCACTCGGCTGGGTAAGACCTTGGCTGCGCCATTTTTGTTCTGTTTTCTTGCGAAGGCGCAATACTTCTGCTAGTGTTTCGTTTTGAGTGGCACTGCATAAGCTGTCATAGTGCAGTACATGTGGTCGCCGCCGTTTCTTTCTTGCCGAGATGCATGCATTGTGATGCTATGCATTCGTAGTTGCACGTTAATTCCTTGTTTTGCTCTTGTCTCGTATCTTGGCCATGGGTGCCGCTTTGGGAGCAAGGTGCCCATGTATTTTACGATGTTAGTGCGTCTTAAATAGCGCCAAGGGGTTAAAACCTCCAGAGGCTTCCACTGTGATGTCCTACATACCACTTTGAGATGTTAAACGTTGTTAACCAAACCTTACGGTAAATTTTTTATTTTTTTTCATATAGTGGGCTTATTTTCTTAGTGATTATTTTCAGCGTATTTGCATTTTAATCTGCAAGCCCCCTTGCCGAGCTGGTGGGCTGAGTTCTCAACACCTGCCTTCATGAAACTCATCCAAGCGAAAGCTTTTATAGTGAAAAAATTTTGTTTGAAAGCTTGTATATTAGAATATTGTGTGACCAGAAATTGGCAGTGGCAGCATTGGCCATTTCAGGCACAGGATGACTTTCCTTTGGCTGACACAGGGACTGCTTATCTTGGCATTGTGCACATGCAAGTCAGTTTTCACAACACCTGGCATGGTGTGTGGAAGGTGTATTGCACAAAGCCTGGAGTTGGCCGAGGCAAGAGAGTCTTGCAGCCGTTTAATTTATCTTTTGATACTGTCAGCTTTTTTGTTCTAATGTACTATAACAGAAATTGGGCACAAAATGTCAGAGAAAGAAATATGTAGTGTAACTTTATAAAAAGTGATTTGGCGTTAACCATAATTGTTGTAGCGGGTCCCACAGGAAGCATAACAAGCTGTTGGGCAGGAAGGACTACACCCAAGCAAATGCTTGAATGGCGAATAGCCCTGCCTTACTCTCTGTACGTGAATAGCCTGTGGCTCTCTGCAGGGGTGTTCTGCACGGAGCCCTTCCGGATCCCATTTGCGGGAAAGGTAGAGATCTGCTGCTTTGACAAGACGGGCACCCTCACTACAGACAGCCTGGTCGTCGAAGGAATCGCAGGGCTCAAGTGAGTTGCATTGCTTTTACAAGTGCCCTCTGTTTCACACTTCTTGGGGCTATCCTCAGAGGGCTACTCTCTGCACCATCCCAGGTGGCATTTCTGCTGTTGATAGTACACTCACAAAGTGGGAGGTGCCAAGTTGGAAATATTTTCTCGGTGACCACTGATTGTGCCTTGAAACAAAAAATGCTGGACAAGCTGGCATTGGAGCTCTATGGGATGGCTTAAAGTAATATATTAAAAGCGGAACAGTTTTAGATAGCTCTAAAGGGAGTGGCTTACTTTTCGAGGCTAGAGCTGGGTGCTTGAGGACAAAATGACTGGCAGAAATTGGACACTATCAATGACATTTTCTGTTACTGCATGCAAGGCGAAAGAATGGTAGATCATCTTCTTACGGCTGAGGAGCACTTCAACCCTGAGTGCGGGATGCCGCCATGAGAGTTCAAGCAGCACCGTGGATTCGGAACAGCCAGGGCATGCTCAATTATCCAAAACTAGATACAAATAAAAGCTGACAAGAGGTGGAGAAGGTCAACAGAATAGTTTAGAAATGGAAACGAGACGGGCATTTAATTTGAAGATATTGTGGATTAGACTAACATTACTCCACACCGTGTCACCTGCAGACCATTGGTCTTATCGAGCGCACCAGTCGCGCTCTGACAACTATGTTGTCCATGTACGTCTCGTCTGGCCATCGCAACAATATTGACAGTATTGAGAAGCTACGTGACAGCTTTTCACTGCCTCTCTACAAAGGGGATGCTAATAATTATCCACGTGGAGGCCACTGGGAAAGGTCTTTTTCCTGCATTGACGATGATGATGATGAGACAGCCTGCATGGTCTTGATTCAAAGGAGTTTGTAAGGAATTACTTGCTTGGCAGTGTGTGGTCGCAAGCCTTATGTATGTATCTCCTTTTCACAACATTGATGTAAAAGATATGGATACTGGTGCTGTAGCACGTTCATCTTCGAATCTGTACACACTCATTGTGTGTGCCTTGGCAGTTGCCTTCATGCTCACACTGTGTATTAGTTCCCATCGGCTGCTCCAGCCCGCCGTGGTGGTGCAGTGATTAGGGCACTCGACACTGTGCCCAGCTTTTTGATGGAGGCTAAAAGCTAGATGCCTGTGTGCTGTGCAATGTCCGTGCATGTTGAACCCCAGGCGGTCAAAATTTCCTGAGCCCTCCACTATGCCATCTCTTATAGCCTGAGTCGCTTTGGGATGTTAAACCCCCCAAACCAAAACCAAACCATCTGCGGCTCCCTTTGTGAATCATTTTTTTGCATACATGCACTTTGCCACTCGCTTATTAATCACTAATCTCATAATTTGTGCCTTTGTTGTTTCAGACAAACTATTTAGCATACATTCGTAAGCTACCACATTAGTATGTGCAAGGCTTGGAGGTATTAATCCCCACTTTAACTAACGTGCTTGTGTGGCCTAGGAGTAGTGGGCCTTGCTTGGCATTCAAGGCTTCTGGAAGGGTTTGATTTCCACCTGAAAGCAGCTGCCTGAGTTGGCGGCTCCTGCCAACATGGCCATGTCATGTGGTTGCGCGGCATCACACAACCTGACAGCATGAATCAATGCCTGACCATGACAACGTGCTGGAGCCAGGCTTCTGATTTTTCGCTCACAATGCTGACAATGCTGAGGGTGTCCAAAGTCCTGCAGAAAGGGGCCTTTAACAGTATCACCTTAAAAATGGCCAAGTGCCGTGTATGCAATCACCTGACACATTTCCGAGATTCCACTTTGCATGAGTCAACCTTGTTTCCAAAAGTAGGCACTATCTGAGGAACATATGAAGATTTTAGAAAGGCGTGAATATGGGCTGCTTCATTATCTGCTGTGCAGGGAGCCTATTGAAAGCATTCGCACGCTGCCACTACTGTGTGTGTCACAGGCGCTGCACTGTGCGTTGCTGAAGACCGTGTGTGCTGTGGTTTGTATGTGCGGCAGACAGGCTGCTAGCAGTACTTTTGAACAGTTGAATCGGTTGTCTGTATTGCCTCCACTTTCATTTGGCACAAGAGGGAATTTCTGACTAGTACAGCCATCTGAGAAAGCCTGATAAAGGGGACCCTTTCTTGCAAAGCGGCACCATGCACCCATGCTTTATAGCTGATAGAGAGGTGGTTCGCTGAGCTTGCATAGAGAACTGTTTCGAACATGGGAAAGAACTTGCACAGATAGGATTTCTTGGTTCTAGCCACCAGTTGCTGCATAGTGAAAGCAGCAATAAGGGGAAGCAAGGTAGAAACACGGGGGCTCTCTGGATATGGAGCTCGACTGTTTGAGCCCAAGGATGAGGCGGCTGGTGAGGATGAGGGCTCAACACCAGCCGCGTCAGCCGTGTTTGTGAAATGCAAGACACCTGTGTGTGTGTGTGTGTGTGTGTGCGTGTGTGCGTGCGTGGACACGTGTGAATTAATTTTTACCACCAGGGGTTCTTGATACCCCAGGAGAACCCCAGGTGGTCAAATTTAATCCACAGCTCTCTATTACGGGGGCTTTTCTTAGCCCATGGGTCATGTGACGTTAAACCTCTTATACCGCATCGTACCATGCCTTAGAGTTGCTGTATTTTCGTGATTCTAAGCAGCACCCCCCACCCCCCACCCCCCCCTTCACCCCTAACTTTGCAAAAATGTTTTGAAAAGAAAACAAAAAATTGCGTGCGAATTTAGCACCTCCTTTTTTGGAGGAATAGAGTCGAGTGGGAGTCATGGGATACCAGAGGTGGTACAATGTCCGTGATGCAGTCCCCAGCATCTTGTGTTGCTTCATTTCGACGCTACACGACAGGGTCGAAAGTGACCCCAATCACTCTGTGTGTTGTCACATGGATATAGAATTGGCGGTCATTCGGCAGATCTTGGCAGGTTTCGTAGGCATCATGGGTCCTTGTTGCTTTGTTTGGCATCAACTGTTTGTCATCCATAACAAAAGTTGGAGCGTTTTAAGAGGGTTAGCCAGCTGTCACAGCTTAAACTTCCAGCGCACTGTAATCATGTTTGCGGAAGGTGTTTGCCAAGTTTGTATGCCAAATTATTTGACTCACTCGTCTCGTCGACATATAGACGCAAAAACGTGTTTGGGGGAGAGAGGTGTTTTATATTTTCTTAAATCTAAATCCCCACCCCCACACATACACATACTTTTGGCCTTACAGTCATGAAAAAAAAAATGAAGGTGCTTGGAATTGAGTAAATAGGGTACATTCATCTTTTCCAGACTGGGCAGTTTGGGGTTCTCACTGGCAGCCAGGCTCACCAGTGCAACCTTGTCATAGCTGTCAAGTCGGCATGCCTGGCTGATATGACAGATTACAGCATCGTTTGAGGCCTTCTTCAAACATGACCGCAGACTTCCGCTCTCAATATGTGTTTAGACATGGGCATAAACGCTTACATTTTGTCAACGTGCGATATGTGATGCAAGCATGCAGCCTTTAATGTTTTCTGCGCAGCGGAAAGGCAGATATGCTTTGGAAGGCACTCAGAAATATTCGAGAAGCTCCACATGCATGCATAATATCACTATCTTTATTAATTCAAAAGAAGAGCTTTCCAGTGGGGGAATTTGGTCAGAATGTAGTGCTTTTCACTCAAGTGCACGTTCTTTACAGAAAAGCAGATACGATATACTGCTTTCATGCCAACCTCATTTTGTGATTTACCGTATTTACTCGCATAATGCTCGCACTTTTTTTCGCGGAAAATTGATGCTACGTTGGGGGGTGCGATAATTATGTGGGGAAAGTTTTTGAGTAAATGTTTTGGAGCGCTAAAAGCAAATTTACATAGGTGCAAATCGGGGATTCTTAGGCCAGCTATTGTAAATATAACCAAAACATTACTTTCAAGCAGAACTTACCCTTGTTATAAAAGTACAGAGTCGCCAAAAGCACAAATCGCTAAAGCACTGTATTTGCCGCACGCAGACTCATCACTCCCCGCGTTTCATGATATAATGCTCACAGCAGACCGTACAGTTCTACTCTTGATCAGAGACTTGACCTGGTACGTGGTTCCTGCTCTCTTGTGTATCTGTGTATATCGTAGCGCGAAAATTCTTGAAATGGTAAACCAAATAGCCCCCATTGCTGCTTTGCTTTACTTGACCTGAGCCAGTGTCGACACTGCAGTCTCCAGTAGTGTACTACGCAGAACTCGATGCTGAAGTGCCTGCTGGCAGCGCGATTGCTATGCTGTAGCGCGTACTTGAAAGCTTTCAGCAGCTGTTTAACTTGTGTACTGCCCCATTGCGATGCGGCACCAATAACACGGCAGACGATGGAACCAAGCAAGTAACACGGACGGAACGAAGGAACAATGACAACGAGGCGCAGAGACACCTCGCAAAATGGCAATGACTACAAGCATCATGGAGGTCAAAAATAAAAAAAAATAAAAAAAAAAAGACGAGCATAACATGATGATGATGATGATCACGCTATCGCCGTCTGGTAGCACGTGCACACGAGGCCAGCCAGGTTCAGTAGCGCTCCAAAGATGTCGCTTGCTACTACTAGCAGACAACTCTCGTGATGGTGCGATGAATATGCGAGGAAAAAAATTCAAATTTTTGATGCCCAATGTTAGGGGTGCTAGCATTACGCGAGTGCAAGCATTATGCGAGCATTATATGAGTAAATGTGGTAGAACCAATCATGTCAATGGCATGCTACTAAATTAATAATAATGGTACAGGTGCTTTCACAAGAAAAATGTTCAACCAACTGATGTATGCTAGTTGAGATTATGTGTGCATTACGGCGAGTGGCAGACTGCAGTTGAGTGCAATTTTTCCTTATTCTTTTCTACTCGCTACCCGAAGGAAGAAATTCACGAATGCAGAAATCTGGAGGGCTACAGCAGAATCACCAAGGGGTGTCTGCGACTATACTGCCTAGGCGACAAATTTGACAATGCAAGAGCGCAATGTGTCGATTAATGAATGATTTGCATGCAATTTCTCACTCAGGTGTGGCGCCAAATGTAAACCATTAGCGTGCACACATACTATTTTTGAAGATCTCTCGAAGCTGATGCAAGCACTTCACAATCCATCGAATTCTGAAATGAAATCATCTGCTTGTTTTGCGGTCTGTGGCTACAACAAAACACTGCTGCACGCAAGGAGAGAGAGATAGAGAAAAAATGGAATAGAAAGGCAGGGAAGTTAGCCTGGCGATGCCCAGTAGTAGGCTGGCCTACACGTGGGGAGGGAAATGAAGGGAGAAAAAGGAAGGAGAGAGCGCCAAGGAAAGGAGTCTGTCACAGGTCCAGAGATTTATAGTGAAAGGAGGTAAAATGTGTACACTTAAAGCCTTGAAAGAAATGTAATGTTGGCAGAGAGTAGGGTTCGGCATGTCTTGCACTTTGCCACCGTTATATTGCCGTCTACTGTGAATGGCTGGCTGGTTCCGGTGGTTGTGAGCACACATGACCGGGGTTCCACTTGCAACCACCGGGTTGCCTGGGAATGGTAAAGTGAAGAAGTCCCGTGCCGAAGCTAGTTACTAATCTGGAAGAAGTGTTAATTGAATTGTTACAAAAGAAAAAAAAATACACAAGGCCGGGCATTGAACTTGCAATTAAGAATGTGGGAACTGGTTATTTGCTTGTCTAGAATGTCCACTTTTGGATTCAGTATTCTGTTCTCATTTCTTCCACCATTTATTGGCCAGCGCATCCGTAATGGTGGGTGATCGGTGATTTCGACAACACATTAAAAAATGGTTGCAGGTTGACACTGACAGGATGCCAAGCCATGTCTGAAACATTGCAGATTTGTTATTTTTCCTCAGCATCTAGTGTTACAAAAGAATTAAGTTAAAAAACCTGCCACTGTTTAATGTTGTTACCCACACAACACAGTGCATGAACCGCTTGTTTTAAGCGGGCTGCTTGAACTTCATGAACTACATGTAACTCGAACACTTTTCTCATTTCACTTTGAGTTATCAAGAATTGATCACAACTTTTCCTATGTCATCTTTATTATACGTAAGTGTGGTCCATTCTATCAGGCTGGTTTTAAATGTATGCAGACATACAAGATCCTCGAGCCATCATTTTGTGCACCCCACTCTGTTTCCAACGTGCCATCAGCATTTGAGGGTGGAATTCACATTTGAAACTTGCACCAGAGAAGGCATCGTAGTTTTGCTCAAGTAAGTGCGACCCCTGAGTTAATGGGAGGACATTTGCAGGGACAGGCCCGAGATGTGTGCTGTGTCCGAGGCGCCCCTCGAGAGCATCCAGGTGCTAGCATCCTGCCAGTCCCTGGCTCAGCTGGATGACGGCCTGGTGGGGGACCCCCTAGAGAAGGCTGCTCTCACCGCCATCGAGTGGAACCTCACCAAGGGTGAGGGTTTGCTGCCGCCAACGTGGCTCTGTCTCGAGGGCACTTGGGTGGACAGGCTCTATATCACTTGATCATGCAGTGTGTCAGCTTGCAACTTATAGATTTCTGCTTCAGTAAAGCCCATCACTAATTTCTGGCATTTAGCATTTTGAGGTTTAAAGATGGCTTTTGCAGCGTAGTAATGTGGTTTACTACACGATGATTGACAAGCGCTACTACCAACTGTTTATTAGGTTGTGAACACCAGGAATTCAAGAGAAAATATGAGCTTGCGCAGACATTACAGGCACACACGTCAGGCAACTGCAATCGATTAGGGCAAAAAAGAATTAAAGGGTACATTCAGCGCTGTAAATCTGCAAAGTGTCACTCGCACAGCGATCAAATAACTTTTTAACATGGAAGGCCTCTAGCACAAGTCGAGCTTTTACATTGGCTTTCCTGTCTAGAATCTTTGTATTCTCAAATCGGGCCCTACATGAGCTGACAGAGGAAGAAACATGCCGCACAAGGTTGGAGGTTCAGTCGTTATTCTCCTATGTTTTTAGCATGCTCCCGTAGCCGGTCATTAATGCAGCGGCCAGTTTGGCCTACATATAGAAAATCCACATGAAAGGGGTATGCTATATACCACTCCTGTGCTCCAGTTGACGTGGGAGATGGCACGCCTTTTTTTACAGCCCCCCTCACAAACGCCATAAATGTGACCGCAAAGCTTTGACAGCTTGTTAGGGGCTGAAAACATCAAAGGCACATGATGCTTGCTGGCCACTTTCTTGCAGTTGTACGGCACCTGATGCACATATGGGACTACCACCAGCTTTGAAGACGAAAGATCAGGTCCTCTTTTTTGAGCGTCTTTCAAGAGAACCTGATCTTTTGTCTTGATTTGAAAGATATCATTCTTGCATTTTGTGTAATTTTTTTTTCGCATGTACCTAGTTAATTTTCACCACGAATAAAAACACTTTGTTTTGTTCTTTATCTTTAAGAGTTCTAGAACAATGAAATTTGTATTTAAGGTGCACAATTGTTTGTTCTGATGTGATCATCTGCGCTACTTGCAGAAGTGAAAATTTTGCTAAACCTCCCCTTTTTTTTTTCTTTTTTGCTGCAGGGGAGAAAATTGCTACTAAACAATTCCTTTTGCTCATAGAGTTGGAACATCTGTTAGATAGTAATTTTCTTCGGCTCCAAAAGCTGCAACATAAATGCATATTTCTAGTTCCAGCACTGATTATGATTAAAAATTGTTTCATTGGGCAAGCAGTTGTTATAATTCAAGGATCAAGAATTTGACATTGGGACTCCTGTAATTTGAAGGCGACCTCAGCAGGCTTAATTCAGGAAAGATTTGCTGACTGAGCCTACTGCAGGGTCAGTGTTTCAGGAGTGTTCTTGTCATCTCCCTCTGCTAATTGCATTCAGTAGCATCATCTCACTGCTAATGGCTCTTGCTGCTACTGTCAACAAACTTCCTGTATGAAGCTGCTGTCCATGGAAGGTGACTTTTTAGCTTAATGTCAGCTACTTGGTGTCCAGCCTGCAGCAGTGAATGTAAAGTGCTGGTTCAGTGGTAGAGTCTGAACAGTGGCCCTTCATTTTCAGGAGACTGTGTGGTCCCCAAGAAAGGCCGTGCCCCTGGCCTCAAGATCTTCAGCCGTTTCCACTTCAGCAGTGCCCTCAAGCGCATGTCTGTGGTGGCAGGCTTTGTGTCTCCGGGAGCCATGGAGACCACTCACATTGCGGCCGTCAAGGGTGCCCCCGAGACCCTCAAGCACATGGTGGGTCCCCATGGGTGTGGCAGCCCTGTGTCAGGCACAGTTGAGGGAGCCACGCTAATGATGCCCAGTAGATAGAAGGCACCAGCCCTTTGTGACACATCAGTATTTTATTCTCTTACGAAGTGCTGCAAACGAAACCAATCCCAGCAGGAAAGGGAGCACTCACTATGTCGAGGAGACAGCAATAAAGAGTACTTTGTGGGCTTAAAGTTTTGTGCGGGGCTCGAAGTATCATTGTGCACATTATGAGAACATGCAGTAATGCTTCAGAAAGAAGAAAGAACTTTCATGTTTAGTGCGAGAGCATGTAAGCACTCGTAACGTTGGAGGAAGGAGAGGCGGCGGGTCTTGGGGTAGTGAATATTTTTTTGACAAGAACTGAATACAGTAGAAGCTCGACGATATCAATCTGGTTCATATGAATTTCGGCATGATACAATTTGTAAAATTCTGCAGGTGGAGTGCATTGTGTTGTACAATGTGTAGAACTTCGGACGTTCAGAGCTTTTTCCTGAGCCACTACGAATCATACGAACATGCTAACCGCAACCTCAGGTGCTGCCTACACATTGTTGACTTTGTGATCGTCAGCCACACTGTACTCACTGCGAGCAATTTGTGGCAGCGCGGGGCCCGCACGTCGCCGCCATCGCAATCTCCTGTTGAGCTCTACACGCTATGAGAAGTTTATGGCTGCGCATGGCCCTCAAGTTGCCAGTGTCGTGATATTCAGTGCGGCAGTATTGCTGGTTCTGATTTGGAGCGCCATCTAAGGCAGAAAAAGTATGTACTGGGAATATGATACTACATCATTTCCGCTCCCTTCCATGCATGCGCAAAGCGCTCGTGATGCAGCTGTGATGTGGCGTGGCTTTAGAAAGACCTTCTTGCTTGACTTTTATTTTTGTAAAGTGAACTTGAATAAGGTTAAAAAGCTCGATAATGTGTACTTTCTAGCAGGCGGTCGATAACAGGGATACATGACTGGACGCGAAGTGTGTTTCAGAAGTAAGCGATCCACCGTGTCCTTCATATGGTTTGGTTCTTTGGTTTTTGAGCTTTAAAGTCCCAAAGCGACTCAGGCTATGAGAGACGCCGTAGTGGAGGACTCCGGAAATTTCGACCACCTGGGGTTCTGTAACGTGCACTGACATCGCACAGCACACGGGCGCCTTGCTTTTCGCCTCCATCGAAAAGCTGCCGCCGAGGCCGGGATCCGATCCCGCATCCTTGGGAACAGTAGTCGAGCGCCGTAACCACTGCGCCACCCCGGCGGGGTCGTGTCCTTCGTATGAGTAACTTTTTATATGCTCGAATACCGAACACACTATACCGTATAAACTCGTGTAAGGGCCGCACTTTTTTTTTTAAATTCGGGCGAGTGTTTTGAAGGTGCGGCTCTTACACGAATAAAAAATAAAACTTTTTGCGTTGCCAAAAGAAAATGAATGACGATTGTATGCATAGGATTGAAAATGCCTTTATTTTGGCTTTAGGCTCTTCCTCACTCACTGTCCGTGTTCTCGGAGCTCGAGGCTGGCTGGTCCGTTTCCTCGAATGCTCGGTCTTCAAACACGAGGTCATCTTCGGTGCCGTCAAGTTCGTTCGAAATTCCGGTTACTTTGAAACTTTTAAAAATGACTTCAGGAGAAACAGAGCCCCATGCGCTGACAATCCACTCCGCAACAGTCGCCAAGGGAGCTCTCTTGAGCCGTCCGGTAGGAGTCTTTTCATGGGTAGCGTTCGCCATCCATTCCGTATAGCACCGACGGAACGCAGCCTTGAAAGGCCTATTGACGCTCACATCCAGGGGCTGTAGCGTACCAGTAAGCCCCCCTGGAATGACTGCCATGTCCGTTCTGGCTTTTCGAAGCTCGTCCTTCACCCCCTCAGTCAAGTGCCCGCGGAAGCTATCCAGCACAAGCAGGGATTTTTTTACCAGCATGGCACCGGGGCGCTTATTCCACACCGATCGAATCCAATCGGACACGAGGGTGTCGTTCATCCAGCCCTTTTCTTGAGCGCGTACGACGATGCCTCGAGGGAACTGCTCATTGGGAATGTTCTTCCGCTTGAAAATAACATACGGCGGCAACTTGCGGCCGTCTGCCGTAATGCATAACATCACTGTGCAACGCTGCCGCTCTGCACCAGTTGTACGCACAGTGACACTCTTGCTCCCCTTGAAGTCGATTGTGCAGTTTTCTGGGCTGTCAAACCATACCGGAGTTTGGTCTGCGTTTCCGATTTGCGATAAGCAATATTGATTCTGCTGTCGCACTGCGATAACATACTTCTGAAAATTCAGCAGCTTGTCTTCGTATTCGTGAGGAAGCCGCTGACACATTGTTGTCCTTCGCCGAATGGACAAATTGTTGCGCATCATAAATCTTCGCGCCCAACCAGCACTTGCTTTAAAATCTTCGCGAGGAATGCTCTTTGCACGCGCCAGCTCTAGTGCCTTGAAACGCAGCATGTCGGTGGACAGAGCATACCCGTTGCTTCACACCTCGGAGACATAGCTGGCGAGCTCTACTTCAAGCTCCGGGAATTTACAGGGCTTACCCCGGAAGGCGCGTCTAGTGCCCGACGTGCTTGCCAACGAATCTTTCTGGTTGCACCAGCGTCGCACATTCTTCTCGTCGACGTCAAAGTGCCTTGCTGCTGCGCGCTTACCGTGCTTCAGGGCATAGTCGATGACTTTTAGCTTGAACGCTGCAGTATAACTGTTCAAGTACTTGCCCATCCTGGCCAGGTAGAATGGCTATGCAGACACGCAAGTCGAGCAGGCTTGAGCCACCAAGCAATCCCCAAAGGTGCACGATAAACACGAGGATGACGAGACGAGGCCTGACGAGGTGCCGATGGGGCTGACAAAGCAAGGAAGAGAACAACCGGTTGTGCCGCTGTTTAGGGTCCGTTGTTCCGATGCGCGCGCCGCGTTTCGGACTGCCACGTAAACACGGCGAGCGCGGGCAACGTTGAGCGCGGGTGCATCTGGCGCGCGGTTTGAAAAAGTGGGGGTGCGGCTCTTACACGAATAAATTCTAGAATATTTTTTAGCAATTTTATCTAGTCAAAAGTGGGGGTGCGGCCCATACACAGGTGCGGTCCTTACACGAGTTTATACGGTAAGCTCTTCGAAACAAAGCATTCAGTGATATGCTCAATCAGTGTTCTGCGCTGCGAATATGAGCATGCTTCGTTTGTTTTGATATGGCATCTGTAGAAGAAATTGCATTCTCTCAAGGATGAAAGTTAACGGTATATAAAAAACATTTTTCTACAGCAGTGGCATACTCTCCACTGAGAAGCCTTGGCAGGTAAGAGACATGCGTTCCCCATTCATTGAAGTATCACTCACTGAATTGTTTGTGAGTCAGCGGAACGTTTTAGTTCTGAGAAGCTAGCTGTGTAAAGCTAGCTCTGAAAACGCTAGTCTCATGTACTTTGAGTCTCACGCCTTGTTTGGACTTGAGTTTTATGGGAATGTGGGCTTTACAGATTCATAAATGGCTGTGCAAGCACAGTGTGCAGTGCAGTCTTACCAAACCAGTGCATGCAACATGCATGTGTTGATAACTAGGGTGCAAACACACGTGAAACGATGACAACAAGCTTTCAAAATGGCTGTGCAAGCACAGTGTGCAGTGCAGTCTTACCAAACCAGTGCATGCAACATGCATGTGTTGATAACTAGGGTGCAAACACACGTGAAACGATGACAACAGGCTTTCAAAGATGTTTTAGCACTTTATTGTTGCCTTGCATGCGCTCCTGGATTATTGGGCAGAGATGCAAATGAGGTTAGCATTTCCTTAGGAAAGTTCGGAAAGCTAATAGCACTTTTTAAACAATGGTAAAAGTCTAGCTCATATTTGTTTATTTCATAGCAGGCATGGTCATTCTATCAAAACCAAGAGCTTTTCATTCGAGACGGAAGATGCCCTTGCAAAGCTGGAACTTACGCTCAGTTCAAGCACAAAGCTTTGGTGGCTGTCATGTAAATTGTCACAAAGTCAATTCATGCACCAGTGGCAATAGCCACTGTCCTTTTGCCCACGAGTTGGAAAAGCATTCGTGCTGTATGCAGTGCTTCGGTAAAATCAATGCATCAATTCAGAACCTATGAGAAATGCTTTCCAGCAAGCAGCAGTTCATTTTTAAAGGGCAGCCTCCACTTTTGAATGAATCATTAACATGTTCACCTCTCACCTCATCCTTAATAACAGGCAAGGACACCAGCTTTTTTGAACAAAAACTTTATGAGGCCCCATGGCAGATGTTCAGTTTGCACTAACAAACTGTTAGAATTTGCTTTCCACCTGAAATTTTGCTATTCATAGAGCTTTACTTATAACACCGTTTTTTGTGGAAGTGGTCTCTGTAATTGGAACATGACACCCTATTGATGAGGACCAACTCCACTTTGTCTTCAGCGTTTCTTGAAGGGATGAACGACAGAAAAAAGTCCACAGGACAAGTGCAGGCCTGACCATGGGCTAATTGGGGTTTTTGCGTTATTTTCTTGTAACACAGTCAGAAATAAGTAGTCATTGGTGTGCCTATTGGCAGTTTGTGTGTGATTTTGTTGTAAACATAATGCCCCTGTGATTCTGCTGCAGCTGCCAGTGTTACTTTTGTCAGGGGCCATCAGTGGGTATGCTTGGACTTGGAATGAGCTGTTGTCTGCAGGCATTATGTCCCACAGTTTCAGCTGAAACTGTCCTCATTTGCGCCTGAGCTGAGCTGGGGTTTGTGCCCTGCTGATCCTGTCTGGTTGGAATTTTCGATGGTGTGGAAACTGTGGGTGGTCCTTGAAACTTGGGAACAGAGGGCTGTTCTGTGCTGTGACGATGGCATGGCTGTTAGGTTTATAAAAGGTTGTCGCTGAGTGGCTTTTTGTTTCGAGGTTATTGTTCTGATCCATGGTGTCTTGTGCATTGATGTGATGTACAAGGGCTTCCTAGGCAGTCACTAGAGCATCTGTTCTGATGGGATAAGAACAATATGCTGAGGGGGGCCTCAGCATGGTGACTTGGTGGTTAGGTTAGTATATGACTGAGCTGGGGGATCTGGGCTCGATCTTAGCTGCAGTGGCCGTGCTTTGATGGCGCCAGAAAGCAAGATGCCTGTGTACTGTGTGATGTCCGTGCACATTAAAATACCCCCAGTGGTCAAAATTATCCACAGCCTTCCACTGCGGTATCCTTCACAGCTTGAGCCACTTTGGAATGTTAAATTGGATTAACCAAATCAAACCAGTATGCTGAACGAATCTGATTACAGTGCAGTCTGTTTATAACTGTATTGAAAGAATGTGGGATTCAGGCTTGCTGCGGCTGCCCTTTGCGCGGCCGCCGCCCGCTTCCCAGTTGTTCTCCCCGTTCCCTTTCTCCCGCCTGAGGCGGCGGAGAGGGGCTCGAACGACTTGTCACTGTTGTTCGGGCCACAGCTCCGCCCTGGCGTTCCAGTGGTTGTTCTCATTGGCGCCTTTTGGCGGGAACACGGCACCGCTTCGACAGCCGCGCTCGCGCGACTGTCCGAGCGGAGCCCACAGAGAGACCCCTCCGAGACATCGCAAGGTGCGTACGCAACTGTTCTTGTCTGCCGGCCTTTGTCCGCGCAGACCAGTGTGTACTCGAGTTCGTCTGCTCCGGGTCTTACCTGAGAGCGAAGCTCGAGCCTGTCGATCGTGATCCAACGATCCGCGACAGGCGTACCTTGCGGTGGTTGCCCAATCTCTCTCAAAGGAACCCTTTGGTTACTGCGAGAGAGAGATCACAGCACGCCCTTGCGTGCTTGCGGCGCGCACTCCGTGTCACTTCGTGCGCGCAGGGGAGCCTAGCTTCTCGCGCGCTCCCTTGACACGGTGACTGCATATGTGTGTGTATGTGCGTTTTGTATATATGTGTATGTGTGTGCGTACGTGCGTGTATGTGCGTTTGTAAATATGTGTGTGCGTATGTGTGTTTGTAAATATGTGTATGTGTGTGCGTGTGTGTGTGTGCCGCTGGAGGATGGCGTTTCAATAAACGTCTCCTTTGTGAACTTGGAGGTTTGTGTCCTTGCAGCGAAGTGCTCTCCTCCCGGTGGAGCTTGAGTGCGCGCTGCAGTGTTTCAGTGCGCGCGCGGTGACGGCTGATCGGGGCTTCGGCTCGCGCGACGCTCGAACCCGCGGTGGTTGGTGGCCTATGCCCACGTAGAAACCACAACTGGCGCCCAACGTGAATTGTCCCTGGCTCCATGAGTCGTTGGACAGCACATCGGCCGAGCCGGTCGCCTTGACGATCAAGCTCATGCGCCATGCCTGCCGCCCTCTGCGCGGCACTCGGCAAAGGCACTGAAACACGAACATGGTTCTTCGGACCACCCTGCGGTGGGACCGTTGACCATATGCCTCCGCTGTTTCAGCTTTACGCCGTTGCGGAAGCAATGTGCGCGACGCCGCCACTGCCGGCATCTCCGCACAACAGCACCCGTACCCCGCTTGCAGTCATTTCTGTTCGGGGAACGGCGAGGCGTCGGCCGGGCTCCCTCTGGAAACCGCACCGACAGCGCGCTCAGTTGGCTGATGCGGCTCCGCGAGCTTGCGAGCCGGCTGGCACGCCATTCTCTCCTCGTACAGCATTTCGACTTTTCGGTGCAGTATCTACAGGGGAGAGCGGGAGAATGAACGTGGTAGCTGACGCGCTATCCCGTGCCCCACTCGCCCGCGGCGGCGTCTTTACGCCGGCAGGCCAAGGGGGCGAAACAGCGGATGAGCCACAGATCGGCACGGAGGGGACGGCCGCAGACGGGTTCCCCATTCCGCTATCCGGGTAAGCAGCGCTTCGCAAAGCAGGCGAGGGTGAAAGCTCTTTGTGAGCACATCTGAGACGCCGATGCCAGCGGAAGTTTTGCTGCGACCCCGCGGGGGGGAAGAAACCAGGCTCTCCTTTGGGATGACTGGGATCGTTTTCAGCCATGAAGAGCTACGACGGTCCAGCAAAATGACCCGTTTTGTCGCGATGTCAGCGACGGTCTCTGGGAGACGAAGCGCCGTTACGCTGCTTGTATTGCAGCGGGCGCAGCGCCGTTACGCTACTTGTATTGAGCGGGCGCAGGGGGGCACGAGCCAGCGTGTGTCGCGGCGTGCCCCGGGGATTCATATTTGCTGGGCCATGACGGGCTCGCGCTGAAATACATAGCCACAGATGATGAGTCCATGAACCATTTGAAGTGGCTATTCCCCAATGTCTGAGCGGCGCTCTGTTGCGTTCTCTCACGACAAACCATTGGCTGGTCATCTGAGTGGCTCCAAGGTTTAAAGAAACTGAGTCAATCGGTGACTGCAGCTGGCATGAAGCGCGACATTTTCTGCTTTTGCCGTTTCTGCCATGTCTGTCAAATGGAGAAGTCAAGGGGTGGCAAGCCACCGGGCATGACGAAACCAACTGACAGTGTGCGTCCGTGGCAGATGGCCACCTGCGATTTCATGGGGCATTTCCCCAGTAACAAGCAGGGGCTCATTGCTGGAGAATCCCCCTATGGGGAAAGCCAGCCGTGCCTACCCTGAAGGCCTATGCGTAATGGTCTGACGAGCTTGCGCTGGTGCCCATTGTCACCACAGGCAAGCGCCAAGGCACACCCGACGCGGTGGAACGCAGCCGTGCCCCGCACCGGTACAAGGTGAGGCGACGTTCACCTGTGTGATTGATACCGGACGGCGGGCCTTTTCCGCAACCGAAGGCATACCGCTTCACCGAGCGAGCTTGCTCGTTCAACCCTACCCGGAAGCAAGGTTGGTCTCCCCCTTTTCTGGCTCGCTCAGTTCCAGCCTGTGTGCTTTATTATTTTTTTTTTTGTGTGTGTGTGCCTCTGTTCCCATGTTTCGCTTTCTTCTGTTTCCATTCTTGCTTCTTATCTTGTAAATATTGTACAGGGAGTGCCTTCTTTTGTACAGCGCGTCTTCTCTCCTCTTTCTTCTTGAAATTGCGAGGGTTGCTCATTAGGCAGCCCCGACGCGCGGCTTTTCCGGTGTGTGTGGGGATGAAGGTGGGGCCGTTTGGGGACGGGGAACATGGACGATGTCCCTTTCACCCAAGGCCGCCGCGATTGCGAAGGTGCTCGGGAGAGGTTCGCCGCTGAAGGTCGGCATCACCCTTTGTTTGGTGTGTGAGTGGCTGTGCGTGTGTGTGCCTGGGCGTGGAGGCGACGACGTCGCGCCATGTGTGTTTGCCGGCGTGTGCGGAGCGCGGTGGAAAGGAAGCCCCGCGCGGTCTTCCCATGTGCGTCTTGGATCGCCACGGAGTCACGGACTTTCCACACCCGGGGCCCCTTCGGCGTGTTCGCTGTCCCTGCACCTAACCTGTACCACCACCGACCGAGATCGTTTGCAGCCAAGGATGAACGTTGGCCACTCAGAAGTCAACGAGCGGTGAGTCACCGCAGGCTCCCTGAGCTGCACCGACGAACTTTGGAACTTCTGTACATAGTTGTGTTCTGTACATGATTGTGTTCTGTACATAGTCGTTGTTACTTAGCCTCCGAAACTTTGTACATTATTCTTCATGTCATCTTGTTCATTTTTTTTTGTGCGCCTTGATAATGTTTGTCTTTCTTGAGTGTGTCTTTTCGAGATCTTTCTTGCTGGAACTGAAGTGTAGTTGACTTGTTGCGTGAGAATAGCATTCTTTTCCTCATGCTGGGGACCTGCCGCGTGCTTTCACTGATGGGTAGGAGGGCAATTAAGGAGAGGAGGATGTGGGATTCGGGCTTGCTGCGGCTGCCCTTTGCGCGGCATCCGCCCGCTTCCCAGTTGTTCTCCCCGTTCCCTTTCTCCCGCCTGAGGCGGCGGAGAGGGGCTCGAACGACTTGTCACTGTCGTTCGGGCCACAGCTCCGCCCTGGCGTTCCAGTGGTTGTTCTCATTGGCGCCTTTTGGCGGGAACACGGCACCGCTTCGACAGCCGCGCTCGCGCGACTGTCCGAGCGGAGCCCAGAGAGAGACCCCTCCGAGACATCGCAAGGTGCGTACGCAACTGTTCTTGTCTGCCGGCCTTTGTCCGCGCAGACCAGTGTGTACTCGAGTTCGTCTGCTCCGGGTCTTACCTGAGAGCGAGGCTCGAGCCTGTCGATCGTGATCCAACGATCCGCGACAGGCGTACCTTGCGGTGGTTGCCCAATCTCTCTCAAAGAAACCCTTTGGTTACTGCGAGAGAGAGATACACAGCACGCCCTTGCGTGCTTGCGGCGCGCACTCCGTGTCACTTCGTGCGCGCAGGGGAGCCTAGCTCCTCGCGCGCTCCCTTGACACGGTGACTGCATGTGTGTGTGTATGTGCGTTTTGTATATATGTGTATGTGTGTGCGTACGTGCGTGTATGTGCGTTTGTAAATATGTGTGTGCGTATGTGTGTTTGTAAATATGTGTATGTGTGTGCGTGTGTGTGTGTGCCGCTGGAGGATGGCGTTTCAATAAACGTCTCCTTTGTGAACTTGGAGGTTTGTGTCCTTGCAGCGAAGTGCTCTCCTCCCGGTGGAGCTTGAGTGCGCGCTGCAGTGTTTCAGTGCGCGCGCGGTGACGGCTGATCGGGGCTTCGGCTCGCGCGACGCTCGAACCCGCGGTGGTTGGTGGCCTATGCCCACGTAGAAACCACAAGAAAAACTTGAAAATCCAATCGTTATAACCGATGATTGCTGTATCTGGATTGGCAAAAAAATAAACTTTCTGGGGGCACTTTGGACCACTAAACTGCGATGAGGCGAAAGGCGCCATTGCATGATTGTCTGAAGCCTTCTTCTACCAGCACCTCTTTCTCACTCTTTTTAACTCTCACCTTCCTTCTTTTCTGTACGGCTCGGCTCAGGTGTCCGCGGAGAATTATGACAGATACTGCACCTTTTCTTTCCTGTAGACCAATTTGAAACGCCGCTGATGCCTACTGTACTGCATCTGCTTCTATATGATGTGGGGTGCGGCGTTCAAGGAAGCGCCAAATTCAAGGCGCCATATGGATGCCTGGATCGGACGCCCGGCGGGGTCAGATTCATATATGGGTGAATCGCCTGGTGATGTCATGACCAATCATGACGTCAGTCAGTCATCCCTGTCATTTTATCATCACTGTCACTGTCACTATCATTATCGATCATTATGTACCACTAACTAGGGGTGGCAGTCTCCATGGCTACCGCGCTGGCATGGTGCTAGACAAGGAGAACGAAAATATGTTTCTCACGTTCCTGGCATGGCTAAGTCAAGATTGACAGCTATTGTGGGACAGGACGGACGCCGGACACCGCATGAGGCATTAAAGGCTTTCTCCATAAAACAAACAAAAAGTACACGCCCACATATTTTCCCATGCTTGTAAGCTTGCCTACTTACCAGCAATGAGTAATACCCGTGTCACACGGGCACTGTAAAGGCATTTGAATAAAAAGACACCTTCCCAAAAGGAGTTTCATCCGCAGACACACGACAGAGTTCGATCACCTTTCCAGAAGCGGTCTTTTCCGTAAGCGGAGATCGCCGATCTCTTTTACTGCTGGAAAGGAGTAGCGTCTAGCCCAGTGGACACCAGTGATTATCTTTTAATAAATAAAAGAAGCAAACGCAAATTTTCGTGTCATGCTTATACATTATAAAAAAGAATTTTACACTTCGCATAAGATTAACTAGGCACAAGAATGCAGTTTTTCTGCAGGGCAGTTGGAAGATATCACATTGTGACGCTAACCGCCGGTGCGTATGCGCGCCATTATCTTTAATTTAACGTTTGTGAACGTACTGTAGCTAAATTTACTATACACAGCGTGTTATAACACACATGTTTAATTTATATGTTTTGATACATCGGTTTATTTTGAGTGGTTTTGTTTCAAGATCTAGTGCTACGCTTGCGATAGCGTCCTCGGTGGAAAACGTTAAAAAGAGATCGCCAGCGTCGTGTGTCTGCTATGCAACTTCTTTTGAATAAAAGTCTTTCAGCTCGCTAAAAGACCGTTTAGGTGAAAGAGTTTTTGCTTGCTCATGTGACACTGATATAAATCTGGTTGAACAATGCTAATCATAAAGAGCACTGAACACTTTCTTGCAGGATACACCAATAGCCGTAAAATAACTTTAGCATACTTAAAAAGTCGGAAATTCAGGCTTGCTTGAGCAGCAGCTAAAGTTTGACATTAGCTGTAAGGATCGCTTGCAGTGGCGCGTATGCTGGCGGCTATGTGTGCACGAAACTGATTAGTGACTAGATAAACTGCAGAAGATCCCTAGTATTGATGATCATTAAAATCATAAAGTACAAATTTCCATATTTTTCTGCAAGGCATCTAACTTTGAAACCCTGTCAAAAAATCCCGATGAATCGGTTGTTTCATCTCAAGAGCTACCGTGTCGTCATTGTGGTTGGCACCATCTTCCACGGATGGTGATGATAATATCCTATGATAGTACTAGTGATCGAACCTCGTTATAACGAACACGGATACAGCAAATTATCGGATATAACGAAGTAAAAACGAAGTTTGGTTGGCTGTGCTTTATTTCTATGGGAGTTCTATCTGTATAATGAAATGAAAAACTGAAAATTTTACACTAAATCGGTTATAACGAAGCATATTTCGTATTCACACGACTCAAAATCTGCAAAGAAGCAAAAAAAAATTTTTCAAAACGCTAAATTTCGGTTTTATCAATCACCTCCACCTAAAATGTGTTTGAATCACCCGCGCTTTCGCACGCCACGCCATCTAGGGACCGCGAATGAATTTAGCATCAACGGCTGCCTGGCATGTGACCGGCACATGATCGAACCACCGCCCGCGTCGCCTCCACCTAAAATATGTTTCAATCACCTGCGCTTTCGCACGCCACGCCATCTAGGGACCGCGAGTGAATCTAGCATCAACGGCTGCCTGGCATGTGACCTGCACGTGATCAAACCACCGCCCGTGTGCCCCTGCCCCTACTTTTTGCCGACTCGCGCGTGTGCTCACTTTCCTCGAGGTTATGCCATCGTCTTGCAGCATGGCGATGCCGAAACGCGAAGCAGTTTCTCTTGAAACAAAGATAAAAATATTCAGGGTGGTCGACAGCGACATGGCGTCAACTGGCGGTTCCGAATGTTACGTTCGAGGACTTTATTGCTGCCGATGACAACTTGGCTGTGGCGCCCGAATTGACCGACCAAGAAATTGTCGATCAGCTGCTTCTTACAGATGATGCTACGAGCAGCGATGAGAGTGAAGAAGAAGGCGAAGAGCGAGCTCTCAGCAGCACCGAGGCCGCCGATATGGCGAGGAAATTGAGAAGGTACCTTAAGAACCTACCTGTGGCCAAATCAGCTGACATTGGGAAAGCGCTGCACAGTGTCGATTTCATTGAGAAATTTATTCTATCGAATAGTGTGAAGTGCCGCCAAATGAAGATTACGTCGTTTTTTAAATAAATCAGTTCTGTGTGGCCTAAATCCCGATTTGAGTGCTCATTTTTGCTTGGTAGTGCAAAATGAAAGGTAAGGTTTCGCGTGCTTATACCACGCTTTAAAGAAAAAAAAAAGCTTTTTTTCAGCTCAGCCCATTTTAGGGTAGCCTTTACTTGGGTTTATGAACAGAATTTTTTTTTGTAGGAATTTGTGTGTACTTTTACAACGAATATCGGATATAACGAACGAATTTCCGCGCAAAATGAGACTTCGTTATAACGAGGTTTGACTGTACTATGATAGTACTATGATAGTATACTATGATAGTTGTAGTGATGATAGTACTGGTCGTACCCTTTTTAACGGGGAGACCGCGGCATCAACCAGAAGGTCAGACCAAAAAACAAGGAAAGAAATGTAAAGGAAAGAATGCACAGTCTGCGATGTCGAAGACAATACGGACACACCTTTTGAGTGGCGACAGGCAGCGATTGCGGTGATGATAGCGCTCATTAACCGCACGCAATAATCACCGAGGATTTCTCCACGCCTGTCCGTTTTCGCCGCATATGTCGAGTTTTTACGTCATTCTCTTAGAATTTTATTTTTTATTAAGTATTTAGACAAATTTTCGTCGCAAACGCGTGTCGGTTGGTGGTAAAGCTATCGTTGTATCCGGTATACTGCCGATAATCGATCGTTATGTCTGGTTTATTTTTACATAGGTGCAATGGAAAAACTGGCGAATCCCAAGAATTTGACTGTTGTAAGCGATATACAGTCGTGCCCCGTTAATATGACCCCCGTTAATATGGACGACCCGAATTATGGACAGCTTTTCGGGGGACGAAACCTTTTCAATGTATTTATGCCTCGCTAATATGGAAACTCGCTGTCTGGACAATGGACAAGGGAAGAATGCACACGGCCCACTTGGGCCCTTGGGCCCATGTATTTTTGTCTCGTTAATATGGACAGTGCTTGAAAAAAAGCAGAGGAGTCCGAACGCAAGTTAAAGAAGGGTGCTCCGCCCGCGAACCTACGCGACAGCCGATACGGCGGGATGCCTGAACGGGTCCTGTGGGGTGGAAAAGAACCAAAGCGGGCGTGTCGCCGTTTTAGGGGTGGGGGGGACGCAAGAGCAGAGAGGAACGTACACAGCAAACCAAGGGTCAACGTAAGAAAGTCCTCGAAAGGGGGGAACCAGGATATTTCTGGGTGCAGGGGAAGTGCTGCCGCTGTTGGGAAAAAAGCAACTTGTGGTTGCAATAAATTCTGCTGAACGTCAACAGAGGCCGGTAAAAGCGTAAGAAAAAAATGATAGGAAGAAAGAAAAGTGCCTACAGTGCAGTGGCGGTGGGAACTGAAGTTTTCTTTCCCAAAGCACAATGTGTGTTCCATGAAGCCATTAACGCTTTTCGGTGAGATTTAAGACACACTCACAAAGTAGAGCGACAAAAGAAAGGCAACATATACAAACATGCAACCGGGACCGGGCGTCCCGTCCTGGACACGCTCTCCTCTCATGCTCCTGGTTTTCGTCCCTGTTGCGCTGTTGAACTGCCACATTTTCAACACCAGGAGGTCCGCATGTCGGCTTCGCTTTCAGTCAACGATGCGGCCTTGAAAAGGTCTGAGCTCTTCGTAGTCAGCTAGGCGTCGTTCTAAACTGTATTTCAGCTTGCAGTGTTTGTTTTATAGGAACACATAGAAATGGCGCCAAGAAGATGGGATGTTCGATAGCCCTCTGCATAGCAGCTTGCCAACTTGACTCCCTTGCTTCCTTACGGAAACAGTACAAGGCAAAAATCCATCTCAGTCAATCCAAGCCGTGAGGGACTAGTATCGACAGCTCAGCTGTTTCCTCGCCTCAGGAGAATCTCAAGCAGCTACTTAGCGGCTACTTTGCTCAGTGAAGAGGCCATTTTGGAAGTGGCGGTGAGTAGAGAATCGGATGCTGATTCATTGGCCAGTGAGGAGTTCGTGCTCGAAAGTTCTACCAACACAAAGCCCACCATCACGGGTGTCATGGTACGCGAGTCGCTTCAGACTGCACTACAATTTTTCGGAGACAACAATGACAAGGATAATGCACTCAAAATTGCTGGTATTCTGTGAAATTTTGAGTCCGGTGCTCATCGTTAGGGACAAAAGCAGTCATTAATTATAATACTTGTTTCTCAATAAAATCCTTTTTGTTTTTGTTCATGACTCGTTATTATGGATGACTCTCTTTATGGACAGTTTTGGTCGAAAACCAAAGTGTCCATATTAACGAGGCACGACTATTATTATGGGGATCTGGTATTATATCTGGTATTGTTATAAGTGGACTGCACTGTACAAGAATTTTACTCGTTGCATTGTATGCATTGTGTGTTGTTGCATTTGAGAGCATGAAGTGGAGAGGATTCGGCTAACAGAGCCTTCTTTGTGCATGCAGTTCGCCCATGTTCCTGAGGACTATGATGAGGTGTACCTGCGCATGTCACGCCGTGGTGCTCGAGTCCTTGCCATGGGGCGCTCCCTGCTTGGACAGCTGAGCCACCAACAGGTATGGCAATTTTTTTGCTTCATTGACATTGGGCTGGCTGCATTTTTGTCCCATCTGCCACTTGTGAACGGCAGTCGTAACTGCTAGCTAGCTTGATCTTGTCTCAGCTCTCGGTTAGGTCATTATTTGTCTCAGCCAAGCAACTCTGTTGAGCCATTTGGCAGTGCGACTCGTTCTGGTAGGCAGCAACAAGCGAGCCCCTCTTTTATGTTTTCACCTGGGCAGTTATCTCTCTAGTGCCTTAAATAGTGAGCAGTACCACCTTGCAGCTGCAGCATTGAGCTCCTTTTTCATGCCAAGTAGATCTTGTGCTCTTTCGATGAGCTTACATCGCAGTTTATCTGGGACTCTTCCAGGTGCGTGACCTCACGCGAGACAAAGTGGAGCGGAACCTGGACTTTGTTGGCTTCCTCGTGATCTCATGCCCCCTAAAGAGTGACTCGCTCGCTGTCATCAAGGAGATCCAGGCCTCCAGCCATCATGTGAGCCCCACTACAACACTTGTTTCTGGATGTGGTAGACTGGTGCATCTTTTTGCAGTGCTTCTCATTCTTTGTCTTATTGATGACATAACAGAAAGACAAGGAAAAACGAGATGCATACAGACTCTGACTGCAATAAGGGAATAATTACTCATTGACATCCACCCAAGTGCAGCCATATGGCTTTCTCAGAAAACCATATGGCTTCTGAAAAAGTATAGCTTTCCTTTGTAGCCGGCTGTGCTTGGGTGGGTGTCAATGAGTAATTACTCTCTTATTACAAATTTGCTCCATCTTGGGGGATTCCCCTAAAATATTCAACAAACACTGACTGTCAGCTGAAACTTAATGATTTATTCAAAGCATAGTCAGTCCTTTGTGCCAAACTTGGGCTGAACATTGGTTTTACAGTGCGCAAAAGTGGAGGGATCGTATGAACCGCTACAACTGCTGTTTTTATGTATAAAAAGATGCTCCTCATGAAATTGTTTGGGCAAGGTAGCTATTGATTAAGGAGGGTACCTCATGCTTATCTCAGAAACATCCAAAAGCTGGCATGCAGTTTTGTGAAAGTGCATGGTCTCCACTTCTTTGCACAGGTGTACGTTCTGTGGTTTTTATGTGGACACAGGCCACCAACCACCGCGGGTTCGAGCTTCGCACGAGCTGAGGCCTCGATCAGCTGTAACCACGTACACACTGAAACACCATAGCACGCACTCAACCTCCGCAGGGAGGAGAGCAATTCACCGCAATGAAACAAGCCTCTGAGCTCACAGAGGAGATGTTTGTTGAACGCCGTCCTCCAGTAATACAGTTGAACCTGGATATAACGAAGTTGACAAAAGTTCGCAATTTTTCGTTACATGCAGGTTTTGTATGAAGGCTCGCACGAATGATGCAGAAATGAAACCTAAAGGTTTCAGATATCAGTGAAGGTGAACTCACCCTTCAGGCATTTATTTTACAGTAAAAAACAGCGTAATCTCTGCTTGTTTCCGAACGAGCGAAAGCACAACACGGCGCTCCAATGAATCTAAATCGTGTAATGCTCCTTCGTCGTCGCACGAGCCGACGAAACGGCGCAATACGTCAATTGCGTTCATCACCTCCTTCGCGATGGGCACGTCACATGGATCTAGCTCACAGGAACCATCATCACAGACATCTGGATTTTGCACGCTTTCGGCAAGTGCCTTATCATTCATTTCTTCCGTAGCTACGGCGGCGTTGTCGGCAAACAAAAAGTCGCTCAGGTCGACGTCGTCGGGGACACCACCTTCGCTGCGTAGCTCATCCCACGCTTCGGCCACATCGGATGAAGCTGAAGTCTCTTCTTTCTTGTCGTCGGCACCGCCCTGTGCATTTTTTGTAATCCTTGCCTTCATAAAGCACTTCTTAATAACTTCTGCCCTGACTTCTTGCCAGGAGGCAGCAAGCATTTCAACTGACTGATAAATATCGATCTTCAGCTCCCGTTCCAGACGGATGTTCAGAAGAAGCTTCTTTATCAGTCGGCGCCGGTAACAGCATTTAAAACTGTTGATTATTTCTTTGTCCAGCGGCTGTATTAGTGGTGGCAGTTAGCCGGGAAGTAGCGTAGTTCGATGTGAGACAGCTGCAAGCCTTCAACATAGTGCGCAACGCAATTGTCCAGAAGTAGGCAAACTTGATGGCCTTGCCGCTTGACATCCTGGTTGAAGTCTTTCAGCCATTCAATAAATATTGCCCAAGTCATCCACGCTTTAGTGTTCATCGTGTATTTCACAGGCATACGCTTCATCCCCTTAAAGCACCTGGGACGGGCACTTTTTCCCACAACTAGCGGGTCTCGCTTGTCAGTGCCGTCGAGGTTGGTGCACAGTAGAACTGTTACGCGGAGTTTGCCCTGCTTTCCGCCGCGGCAGTCATTTGCTTTAAGTGCTAGCGTGTGGCCCGGAAGCATCTGATAAAAGATAGCCGTCTCGTTGGCAGTTTACATCCCCATTCCAAAGAAAGGCAGTGCCAAAGATTGTTCCAACTACCGCACGATCGCGCTTATTTCGCATGCTAGCAAGGTGATGTTAAAAATCCTGCAAGGTAGGCTGCAGCAGTATGTGGATCGGGAGCTTCCGGACGTGCAAGCTGGGTTTCGCAAGGGCAGAGGAACTAGAGACCAAATTGCCAACCTTCGCTGGATCATGGAAAAAGCAAGAGAGTTCCAGAAACCCATTTACTTCTGCTTTATTGATTATGCGAAAGCGTTTGACTGCGTAGATCACAGCAGATTGTGGCAAGCTCTCCAAGAGATGGGAGTTCCAATTCACCTCATCTGTCTCCTCAGGAACTTTTATGAAGGGCAAGAGGCCACAGTCAGAACTGGGCATGGTCTTACTGATTGGTTTTCGATTGAGAAAGGGGTGAGGCAAGGCTGCATACTGTCGCCCTGCCTATTTAACCTATAGGCAGAGTGCATCATGAGGAAGGCCGGTCTGGACGAGTCTTCAGCTGGAGTGAAGATTGCTGGAAAACGTATCAACAACCTTAGATATGCGGATGATACCACTTTAATGGCAGAAAGTGAAGTGGAACTCAAGAGACTTCTGATGCGCGTACAAGAAGAGAGTGAGAAGTTTGGGCTTAAACTGAACATTAAAAAGACGAAGATCATGGCGTCTTGCCCTATCAAGTCCTGGAGCATCAATGGACAAGAAGTGGAAGCTGTGACAGATTTTCTGTTCTTGGGCGCCAAGATTACCTCGGAAGGAGACTGCAGCCATGAAATTAGGAGACGCCTGCTTCTGGGAAAGAGAACAATGGTTAGCCTTGACCGCCTAGTAAAGAGCAGAGACATTAGTCTGCCAACCAAGATCCGTATAACCCGTGCTATGGTCTTTCCAGTTGTGATGTATGGATGCGAGAGTTGGACTGTGAAAAAGGCTGACCGCCGAAGAATTGACGCGTTTGAATTGTGGTGCTGGCGAAGACTCTTAAGAGTTCCTTGGACTGCCAGAAGATCAAATCAGTCGATATTGTCGACCATAAACCCTGACTGCTCATTGGAGGGTCAAATTCTAAAGTTAAAGCTCAGCTACTTTGGTCATCTGATGAGAAGAGAGGAGTCGCTGGAGAAAGATTTGATGTTGGGAAAGGTTGAGGGTCGCCGGAGAAGGGGTAGGCAGCGAACGCGATGGTTAGATGGCATTCTCGAGGCATTGCAGATGAAGCTATGTGATGTTAAGAAGATAGTGAGAGACCGGAAAGCGTGGCGTGACATGGTCCATAGGGTCACGAAGAGTCGGACACGACTGAACGCCTGAACTGAACTAACTCGTTGGCATTATAGATTTCAGCCGTTTCGAAGTGACTCAGTATTCCAGGAAGCATGGGTGGCTGACACGCTGACAGCCACCCATGAAGCAGCGGCATCGCTGTCTGCAGAGGCAGATTTGCCGCAGATAACTTTCCCGATGACATTATGTCGGCTCTTGAAACTGTAGCCACCCGTTGCTTGCCTTGAAGTCATCATGGCCCAAGATGCACGCAAAATCATTCGCCTTCTGTTGTAATATCGTCCCTGCTTATGGGCACATTCCTGGCTCGCGTGTCCAAAAACCATGTGAACACTGCCTTGTCCACATCATCATATGTTGACAGTTTCAATCTTTTCTTAGCCTTTGTTCCCGACTCCACTGCACTTCTAATCTTCTCTTCCGCACTCAAAATTGTTGACAGGGTGCTTGCTGGGATGTTGAAACGAGCGGCGATGTCCTTCTTCTTTTCGCCCGCGGAGACCGCACTTAAAATGGCAAGTTTGTCTTGAAGTGACAAAACGTTTTCTGGCCGTCGAACTCAGCACGACGAACTGATGCCGCAGATACAAGTGGAGCCCCACGAATACAGGCAGAAAGGTTGGCTTAGCACTTCCGAAACACGTCGGGCAAACCAACATCGCAAATCCGCAGACACACAAGACGTGCATGGGACGCAGAACAACAGACAAGATGGCGAATGCACAACGTGCGCAAAAATTGCATGTGCTACATGCATGTACAGTACCTACAAAAAAATCAACTGCAGCCACTAATGCCACCTGGTGTTGCACTATAATGCCACCTGGTGTTGCACTACACTGCCAACGCCTGAGGAGGCTACTGCGTTAGCCACGGAGCGGCACTAGGAGGTAATACTATCATCATCATCAATTTGCTTGATTTCTGTGATTACAGGCGTACACGTAGCTGCTGGCTTCTTAGAGTTCTAATATTCACTAAATTAATGTATTTCTTCGGCCAAATTTTCAGTAAAAGCTAAAAAAATAATGACTGATCAGCTTCACGAGTTAGTTACATCAAGGTTGACTGCCGCAACGCCTTCGTTACATAGAGGTCGAAAATACATTGGCTTCAATGGGTGTGGCAGTGGGGAATTTTAAAACTTCGTTAAATTCAGGAATTCATTACATAGAGGTTCGTTGCATCCAGGTTCAATTGTACACACAAACGTTCAGTTACCACGTCCCGGGAGTGCGTGAGGAGCAAGGCTCCGCCGCGTGCACTAAGTGATGAAAAATGCACGCCACAAGCACGCAAATGCGTGCCGTCATCTCTCTTGCGGTAACTGCAGGGCGGCCTCTTTGAGAGAGAGTGGGCAGCCAACGCAAGGTACGCCTGTCGGGGATCGCTGGACCACGATCGACAAGCTTGAGCTGCACTCTAAGGTACACCCTGAGCGGGCAAACTCGATTACACATTGGTCTGCATAGACAAAGGCCGTGGACAAGAATAGTTGCGTACATATCTTGCGATGTCCCGGAGGGGTCTGACTGTCACACAAGCGTGGTAATCGCAGTGGTACCATTGTCCTGCCAAAAGGCACATATGAGAAAGGCCATTGGGACACTAGGGCGGAGCTGTGGCAAGCGACAGTGACAAGTCGTCTGGACACCTCTCCACCACCTGAGGCAAGGGAGAAAGGGAACACCACAGGAACCAGGCAGCGGCTGCACAAAAGGCAACGGGGGAAGTTCCCAATCTCGCATCTGGAAACTCGATTATGCATTCCCCGTTTCTGTAACCACCTGCATTTTTGTGTGTAACTGTAATGAGCTGTCAATGCTGAAGGCTTAGATTCATACAGTGTTGTTGATTTGCTGAAAAGAAATTATTGTTGTCAAAACCACTGTACTGTTTATCGTTCAAATGTTACATTTATGAATCCATCGCAGAACTGAGTATGGCAGATTCGATATGAGAGCGCTAAACATGCAGCGTCCTGCCAAGTATTTGGCCTCAATTCCTCTGTCTGTGCTGCTTTCTAGCATAGTGAAGGAATGATGATGTCACTCACATTTATGCCCTGCTTCTTGTTCACAAGCTCTCTCACTGCTTTTCGCCAATGATTTGCCACTTTGCACTCCTTCTGAGTAATAGAGAAAAGGCAAGAAATGTTTCCTGAAATATTTATACTTCATCGGGCATAGCATCGATATCTGGCCATCTTTGCATGGCGATAGCGCGTGTTGTGACGCCCTGACAGTTGAAAACGTGGTTCTGGGAGCTTTCAAGCATCAAGCCAATGAGCAGGTGCATTTTGCGCATATATGCGCCTTGCAGTATATGGAAAGCGGCCCACCTGGGTGGCACAATGGTTAGGGCGCTGGGCTACTGTGCCCAAGGATGCGGGATCGAATCACGGCCGCGGTGGCTGTTGAATTTGAACGGAGGCAAAAAGCAAGGCGCCCGTGTGCTGTATGATGTCAGTGCACATTTAAAGAACCCCAAGTGGTCGAAATTTCCGGAGTCCTCCGCTAGTCGTCTATCACAGCCTGAGTCGTTTTGGGGCATTAAACACCATGAACCAAATGAAACCAGTGCGTGGGAAGCAGCGCATTGTGTATGACCCATATGCTATGTCAGCATCTGAACATGCCAGATCTCCGTCAGTACAGGCGTCTTAGTTCCCGCATCAGCAAAGAAAGCCCCCCCCCCCTTTGCCTTTAGAAAAGCAAGGTTCCGCAGAACTCTTTGTGGTGCACAGAATGGCCAGACGCCCCATAAGTGTCATTATGTGTGGTAGCTATGGTTCTCGGGCGTTGTGAAAGTATGCGAAAAACATTTCATCTTGAGCAGATCTTGTTTACATTCCAAAGCCCGCATGAAGTACAACTTCTATTGGCCTGGCATGGAAAGAGAAATTTCACTACGGGTAATCAACTAATGGTTGCACTTTGTTCACCTGTGAGGTGCCCGGCGGTTATGAGGGTAGCGAGGCGGTGGTTCGGGGGTCGAGGCTAGATGTGCGCGGGGAGGAAGGAAGATGGCGTTGGGACAACAGAAGAAGCGTGTGTGATCTGTGGTGTGGTGTGATGTGGTACGGTGCGGCTTGGTATGTGAAATGAGCCGTTGGCCAGCAGAGTGGACTTATGAGTGTGGGACTGACGTTTTGCGGCACAGACATGTTTTTCGTTTAAAGCAGTAAACCCAGTTTTAGCCCCTAGAACCTGACACACCTTATGTGTGAGTTCACTTTAACCAAGTTCATCTTAATGGGACTCGAATGTATTAAACTTTATTTGCAAAATCAAGATTCTCCAATAAGGTCAGGGCAAAAGGTTTGGACAAAATTTGCAGAGTTACGTTCACATTGGGGGGGGGGGGATACAAGGGACCTTTGGAATATGCAAAATATCGGCACTTCTGATAGCTTGTGCAGTTTTTCAGGCCAGAAGCAATTTTTTTTAAGGCCTGTATGTCTAAGGCCATTGGATGAAACAGTCGGGAGCACAGTTGTCACCGCACATATGGTATCAAATCCTGCCAAATGATGGGGAAACTATACAGTTGAGACAAATTACATCGGTAATAGCAGTATAGTACCCTTTTCAGAATGGCGGCTAAGTTTAGTGAAACGGGCCCAAATAAGAAGCTAACTCTGAGGCACTGTCACTGACATTCTCAGCTGGTTCTGTGGGCCTTTTTTGCCCTCTTAAAGTTGGTCGATGAGATAACATCGTAGCAACTGGTGACACCTGGAATCGTGATTTTAAAATTGGCTTTTGCATTTGTTGTTAGCTGGTTTACAGTGGTCAGTGGGCACAATAGGGAAAGAGTCAGCTGGGGTCTGTATAGGGGTGGTGTGTGTGGTTTGAGTAGACTCTGGTCGGCTGTGCCTTGAAAGAGTTGCCTCCCAGCTGCCTTTGTTAGGGCTGACTGTGCCATGCTTTGCTGCAGGTGTGCATGATCACTGGTGATGCTCCGCTTACTGCCTGCCACGTTGCCAGGGAACTCAACTTCATCTCCTCCCAGCGGGTGACACTTATCCTCACCGAGTCGGAGGACGAGAGTAAGTTTTTCATTCTCACACAGCCATGTTGAACATTTGTAAAAACGGTGCAATTGCATGGCCAACTACATTTACGAGTTCGCCTCGCTTTGAGTTCAGCGTGACGTTGAAAGACGGCTCACAGACGCATGCGCTGTCTCGAGGACTTGCATGTGAACTGGCTTGAAAAGGTGTGTTCCTTGAAGTGCGTGGGAGGGAGACTATACGCATACAGCCGAACCCAGATATATTGAATCCGGTTAATTCGAATTTTGGTTATATTGAACTCATGGAATATCCCCTTGAAAATCCCATTTAAAAGTATAGGAAAGTTGCATCGTATATTAAACTCAATTTCACCGGTCGTTCTATGTATCGAACTCCGCACCACGCTTTGGACGGTGCGCCTTCTCCCAAAGACGATCGCATCACCCTCGGCCGTTTGCCGCGTGACGTTTTCAAGCCACGCGCGGAAGGAATGAGAGGGCACAGTTCGGCGACGGCTGGTTTAGGGCAGCGCCGCGCCCTTTCCCCAAAGGCGCGCGCTTCTGCGGTGATCGTTTGCCACGCGCCAGCACGTGACGTTTGCAAGCTATGTGCATGAAGGCGTGAAGGAACGAGAAGGAACCAATGCAGCTTTGGTGTTTGGGAGAGGGAAAAAAACACGATAGAGTGAAGCGCAAGAGTGCGTCCACTCATCTACCATGCTTTATCTGTCCCCTTCTTTTCTCTTTCTCGGTCTTCGTTCCCAGCGCGCGGACAAGCCAGCTCGGCAGCTCCGTCCGTCGCAGACGCTTTCTCCAGTGCGTGTTGTAAACGCTCTGCGCGCGGCGGCTGACGTAGAATGCAAGTCTCGCGTCGTCATCCGAATATGTGTAGCTATGGCGGCTGCAAACTATAAGAAACGTCAGTTGTTTTTTTTCCTCTTTTTTTTTTTTTTTTTTTGCGGGAGTCGTTCGTCCTTGCCGTCATGTTGAACGTGCGACGTGGCGTATGCTATGGTGCCTGCGGACATTAAGAAGCAGCAAATGTTTTTTTCTTTTTCGAGAGTCGTTCATTCTTGCATCTACGAATCAACCAAAGCACGCAGTCAGCTGTGATCATGACACCGGCTTTTAGCATTGTTCACTTCAAACGGCATTTGGAGCCATCACACTTTCTAAATGATTTTGTGGCAGTAGACTACGCCCGCCCCAAGTGCGGCGTGATAAATTGAACCCGGCTTGTGCAATCAAGCCATCACGGGCACTCTGCCAGGTTCGCTCCCCGCCACTGTGGGATTTATATAAAGTATAGTAAAAAGATAAACGCCGTGAAGTTATCCCAGCATTTTAGTGCGCTGCCAATAAATGAGCTGTGGATATGGGACGCCCGAAACGAGGACGCGACACCGAACGCCTTTTTCTTTTTCCTTTTTTTTTTTACTTCCCGGAGCAGAATTGTGGGGTGTGGGTTCATTATGCGATTGGGTTGATTACATGACAAATGCAGTATCATTTTTCACGATTGCAAGTGGCGTCTCGCGTCTCAAGCCTATTTTTGCATATCAAACTATTTCGCGATCCCCTTCGAGTTCGATATGTCCGGGTTCTACTGTATATTATGTCTGGATGGGGTAGTGTAATCCCTAGCCACCTTTTGTTCTAATTGGGGTTTAGGAAGCCCACCTTACTGCCAGTCCTAATGTAAAGAAATCTTTAATAGTTCAAGAAATAAGTAGAGCTCGGCTTACTGGCTTAGGGCATGAATCAACGAAAGCTTTGGCTTAGCTGTCTAGACCTGCATTTCGCCTTGGAACCACCCTTAGCTTGTGCGTTTCTCTACCCTCGTTATAATCTTCTATTTTGATTTTTCCTTTAGAGAACTTGAGATTCTCTCTGTGGCATCCAAAACCTTGCAGTTCCTCTGCTCTTGCTATAACCTTGTAAGCCACTAGGCCACTTATTGCCTTCCACCCTCTTCCCTGTCACACATTCTCTCTACTACTTCGTCTCCCCTGAAGTGAAGAGGATGATTTCCGCTCACAATTTTGCCACGTGCCTGCCATATCATGTGTCAGTTAAATTAATAGTTTAATTAAATTCAGTTGCCACCTGCCCATTGTGGCAGGCAGCAGTTAAACAAATTCACAAAGTAATTTAGGTCATGTAGCTGACGCTATAGACTCCTGGCTAGAATGCAGTGCTGCGTGACTAAATCAGTCTCCTATAATGGCTTTTGGTATGAAAAAAGCCAGCAGAGGACAGCACGCAAGCTTTGAGCACACATTCATGTTGATAGTGTAACAACAGCCATGACTGCCAGAGCTCAGGCACTGCCACCCCTTGGTGCGGGAAGGGGAGATGGATGGGGAGGGAAGGTGAGGGGGTAGCAGCACTAGGGATGCCTGTTGCTTTCTATATTCCCTTTATCCTAGTCTTCCTAGCCATTGTTGCCGTGCGAAGTGCACTCTGAGCTTGCCTCACTTCTCTGCTGTGAATTCTCTGAGCATCATGACCGGTAACAGAGGCGGCACACGTCAGTCCACTGTTCGTCATTTTTATATTTTTATGTTTCCAGCTGCTTTTGTGGCTTAATGGTTTATTGTAGTTGTGGCTCATTCGAAAGTGAAATTTTGAGATGTAACAAGTTGGAGTGCCTTATTTTTAAGATGCTGCAAGTTGGGGAAAAATTTTGGACATACTGTGTGACTTTTAGTCCTCCCTTGGTTTGGACAAGTGCCATGACCACTGTGTCTTCTGTAGTGGTAGTATGTGAGCCATATCTGAGAAATTGGTGATGTCACCTCTCCAAGGTCACTGTCTGACCAGTTAGAATAACGCGGTTGCTTTGTGTCATCGCAAGATGCAGGAGAAATAACCATCACCCGCCATATATCCCAGCATCATGTGACGGTGGGGAGGCTTGACATCATGGAGTTCTCAGTTACAATAACACTACACACTGTGCCGTTCAGCTGGATAACACAGCAGTGGTTACCAAGCATGCCTCGAAGACTCATAGATAGGGGTCATTGTAATAATTGTATCATAATCAAACTGTACTGTGGGCAGGCATCAGGTAGAATAGCATTACTTTTTCTCCTTCACATTTGGTCAAAAAGTGGTTCGTAACCCATGGGAGTGTACATTTAACATGCCTATTTGCAACTGTGGAAAATGGAAGATTTTCATGTTTGCTACAGTCGAACCCGGATAACGAACCCAGATATATCGAATTTTGGTTATATCGAACTCACGGAATATCCCCCTGAAACTCCCATGTAAAAATATAGGAAAGCCGTGTCATATATCGAACTCAGTTTCACCGGTCGATCGATATATCGAACTCCGCACCACGCACTGGAAAGTGTGCCTTCCCCAAAGACAATCGCATCACTCTCGGCTGTTTGCCGCGTGACGTTTTCAAGCCACGTGCGGAAGGAATGAGAGGGGACAGTTCGGCTAGGGCAGTGCCGTGCCCATTCCCCAAAGGTGCGCGCATCTGCGTTTATCTGCGTTTATCGTTTCCTGCGCACCAGCACGTGACTTTTGAAGCCATGTGTGTGAATGAACCAGAGAGAACCGGTGGGAACGAGAGGGGAAAAACGCGATAGAGCGAAGCGCAAGGGTGTGCCCATTCTTTTGCCGAGCTATCTCTCTCCTTCCTCTTTCCTGGTCTTCGTTTGCAGTAGCATGCGCTACGCATGCGCCAAGCCAGCTGAGCCCGTTTTCAGACAGAACGTCGGACGCTTTCTCCATCGTGTGTTGCGAACCCTCTGCGCTGGGCGGCTGACGTGGCTATGGCGCCTGCGGAAGTTAAGAAGCGGCAGATCTATCTTTTTTTTTTTCTTTTTGCGAGAGTCGTTTGTTCTTATCGTTGTGCTGTACGCTCGGTGTAGCTTAAGATATGGCGTTACGAAGCGGCTTTCATTTTTTTTTTTTTTTTTGCGGGAGTCGTTTATTCTTGCATGTATGAATCAACGAAAGCATGCGGTCAGCTATGATCATGATACAGGCTATTAGCATTTTTCGCTTCAAACAGCATTTGCAGCCACTTTATCACGCTTTCCAATTACCGTATTTACTCGAATCTAACGCGCCCTCGATTGTAACGCGCACCCGTTTTTCGTGACCCCCACCCCCGAAAAAAAAAAAAGCTCCGATTGTAACGCGCACCCGTTCTCCGCGAAAAAGAGTACCGCGCACCTAACGCTTTCATACAGCAATACAACTTCGTCTCGTTTGGAAAAGCAAAGATTTAATCTCGGTGCACTAAAAAACACACACACAAAAGGAAACGGCTTATCTTGCCAAGATTGTCACTATGCCGGCACAAGGTTCACTCATCGTCGCTGTCAGACAACTCCTTGTCACTGCTGACGGACCAAAGCATCTCATCCTCGGTGCCGTCCATGGCATTCGATATGCCACATTTTTTAAAGGCCTTGATGACCATGGCAGACGGTATCGTGCACCACGCATCTTTCGCCCATCCAGTGAACTCTTGCAGCGAGGCACGCTTCATTCTGTTGCTGGGAGTGAATTCATGGCAGCCACTCACAAGCCATTCGGTGTAGAACGCCCGAATCCTATCTTTCACTGGCTTGTTCAAGCAAACATCGAGCGGCTGGAGCTGCGATGTCATGCCACCTGGTATCACGACAAGGTCGGTGTTGCACGCAGCGAGCTTGTCCTTGATGCGTTGGTCGAGATGGCACTTGAAAGCGTCGAGCACAAGCATCGCACGCAGGCCCAAACTGCCGCCGGGTCTCTTGCGCCAGACGTTATCGATCCAGTCGGCGACCAAGTCCGTTGTCATCCAACCTTTTTCATTGGCGCGCACAATCACGCCACTCGGAAACACGATTCCTTTCGGGAGCGTCTTGCGCCTGAATATGAGATACGGGGGCAGCTTGTGTCCATCCGCGGTGCAACAAAGCATTGCGGTGACGCGTGTTTTTTCGTGGCCGGAAGACAACACGCGCACTTGCTTCGCCCCCTTCTTTTCAACGGTTGTGGTGGCAGGCATGTCAAAGTACAGCGGTGTCTGATCGGCATTTCCAATCTGGCCGAGGTGGTAGCCGTACTTGCGGCGCAAACTTAGAACGAACCGCTGAAAACTGTGCAGCTTTTCTTCGTACTCTTCAGGTAACTTCTGGCATATCCCTGTCCGCCTTCGAAGAGAAAAGCCTTTTCTCTTCATAAAATTAGACAGCCAGCACCTGCTCGCTTTAAAGTCGCTCCGCGTTAGCCCTGTTTGTAGGGCTAGCTGCATCGCCCGGACTTTGAGCAGGTCCGTCGTCACTGGCCGCTGCGCCGCTCGCTGCTCTAGAACATATTCTGCGAGCCGCTCTTCTATTTCGGTGAACCGGCCCTGCTTCGGTCCACTGAAACCTTTTCGTGTAGCCTTGCTGCCGAAAATATTTTCCTTCTGCTTGCGCCAGTCCCGCACGCATGTCTCCGGAACTCCGAATGCGCGTGATGCGGCCCGATTTCCGTCCGTCTCTGCACACACGATGACTTTCCTTTTAAATGCGGCATCATGATGAACTCGACGAATCTTCGGCACGTTCATACTGGTCGGTCAATCGCAGAAAACGGGTAGGCTAACCAAAGCACATGTACCAAAGCACACGAAGGACGCTACTGCAGCTAGGCATAGACAGCTAGACCAGCTAGTAGGCTCGAAGTGCATACCAGGCGGCAATTTTGAAATGCCGATGGCGATATGATGTCGGAGATTTAGGGTCGTACTCGATTCTAACGCGCACCCAATTTTTGGACACGATATATCGGAAAAAAGGTGCGCGTTAGATTCGAGTAAATACGGTATTTTGTGGCAGTAGACTACGCCTGCCCCAAGCGCGGCGTGATAAATCGAACCAGGCTTGTGCAATCAAGCCATCATGGGCAGTCTGCCAAGTTCGCTCCCCCGCCGCAGCAGGAGCTATCAAAAGGTAAACACACTGAGACGTTATTGCTGTGCAGCATCTTGGCACGCTGCCAAGAAATGAGCTGTGGATGAGACGACCGAAACGGAGTGCGACATGCAAGCGATAATGCTGGCGATATCTGTCGAAGCGACACAGAAACCTTGTTTTGAGCTGCTGCGTACGGCAGAGGGACGCAGTTCCAACAAGTTGGAAATTTTTTTGCTCTGTCGCTGCCGCTCGTTGCTGAGATCACTTAATCGCTTGCATTTGAGCGAGCTGGCCCTAACGCTTTTTTTTTTTTCCAAATTCTCGACTGCAAAAGTGGAGGGTGGGTCCATTATGCGAGTGAGTTGATTACGCGACAAATACAGTATCGTTTTTTCGCATCGTAAGTGCCTTCCCAAGCCGATTTGTGTATATCGAATTATCAATATATCAAACTATTTCGCAATCTCCTTCGAGTTCGATATATCCGGGTTCAACTGTATAACCTTGTATTTCGTGCATGATAGACATAGCTGCTTGTTCGTCATAAAACCTCACATAACTCACCTTATGCTTACTATTCGTGCTTTATGAGGCCACCCTATTTTAACGTCACTAAAAACACACAATAGTACTTGCAATTCTGTGAGACACAAGCAAGAAGCCACAATGTGTCTACTAAGACCAGTGCTGCATTCACTGCTCGTCAGGGAAAACAAAAAGAGCACTCGTGTGTGCACCTCGCAATTTGCAGTGGAAATGTATGAAAACTAGGCCTGTGCAGATATGGAACAGTTTTGAATGTTTGATCGAATATTCAACTATTCAATATTTGATTTGATCCGAACGTTTGGTATTTGAACTTTTGAAGTATTGATCTCGAGCGAATAATTTTTCTGTAACGCTCGCTTCGCGTGGTTTTGATTCCGCCCTTTCCAATGCCCAACGCAAGGTTGTATTGGGCGCACAGGCGTGCGGTGTGTATGCCTAGCAGGTGTTGTTGGAATCACCACACAAGCAAAAGCTGCACAAGGATGCAGTCGCAGTTAAGACCCGCAGTTGGATGTCCCACAAAATGCCATCATACCCCACATATACTAGGTGTGACACAAAAAAACGAGACTGGTCTAATAAATATTGTACTTACAAAATCAATTCTCTTGGACATTATCACCTTCAAAGTAGTTGCCTTTAGCATTCACGCACTTCTGCATTCGGTGCTGCCAGGGCCGGTAACAGTTTTAGAGCGAGGTTTTTGTAAGGCTCTTCAGGAGATTCTCCGTTTTTGCCTGAACCTCTTAAACTGTGGTAAACTGGGTTCCCTTCAAGCAAGATTTAACTTTAGGAAATAAAAAAAAGTCTCATGGAGCCAAATCAGGTGATTAAGGAGGCTTCTCCATCACAGTAATGTTTTTGCTGGTCAGAAACTGCTTGACAGATAGGGCCGTGTGAGCTGGTGCATTGTCCTGCGTGCAACATCACTCCCCAACTGTGACCTTTTTTTTTCCTACTTTTTTCACAAACTCTTTTTAGTACTTCAATGTAGTAGTGTTGAATAACAGTCTGACCACTGAAAATTCACTCAATCATTACAATTCCACTCTTTTTTTCAAACTTCAAAGTTAGTCTCATTTATTTTGTGCCACACCTCGTATGCCTACTGCCCCAAACTTCCAGTGGTTATTTTTGTGCTAAGTCGACACAGCCTCAAAGAGTGTGACCAAAGCTTCAGTGCACTCTTTCTTTCTTTCTTCACATTCTTGCGGGTCGACCTATTTTGTATGCCAGAAGTACTCAGGATGTTCGCGAATTTGCTTCAGACCAAATTTACACGGGCTTAATGCATACATATTCAGGTGCGAGACATGGTTATTTTTAAATCGGTGAAATGTCATGTACTGGTTAAATGCACTAAAAGAGCAGTTAGGTCTTGGGAATGAGTACCTCATCATTGTCCACAATTGGTGGGAGTTGTTTGTTTCAGGCCTGCTCTGTATTTGGCATTTGGTGCAGCTGTTGGTTCTTTACCCCGGAGTAGGAACATACTGGTAGGGGTAACATACTGCCTGTTGTATGTAGCTTGTGAACTCCAAAGAGCAAAAGTAAATTCCTACAAGCTTGCGAAGACTACACTTTAACGAGTTCATGAAATGGAATTTGGGGGAGGGATGGCTACTCTTTAAAAAGTCTGAATCAATTTGCATAGCAAGGGAGTGTTGTCTCAAAATGATATGTGGTGTTAGAAATCTTACAGATTGTGTTGGACGGAGCTGCAAGTGAAACTCTTCCTCATGGCATCAGTCACCCCCTGGGCATTGGCTAGGAAGAGTGGTTTAAAACAGTTGCATTGTTTTTGGCTACTCTGCGTACTATCTTGTAACACGTCGAACATTCTTGTGCTGTCGTGAAACAGTCTTTGGCATCTGGTTAGGACGCATCTTGAAGGCTTTAAACTATTATGTTTACACACAGCGATGCATGACTGCATTTCAGTGCTTCATTCAAAGCTATCTTGTCATGCACATTGTTGGCTACAGGAGATGCAAGTTGGTGAAAGTCGTGTTGGTTAGCCCAGTGAAGGGGTTTTTCTGGTGCAGGGTGGGACTGGGTGAGCATTGATGAGAAGGAGCGCATCCCCTTGGACGAGTCGTTGAGTGACCACAGCCTCTACATAAGGTACAACCTCTGCATCACTGGTGAGGTGAGCGCCCGCTCTTCCATCTTCTACCATCCGAGGGGATAGGTTTTCAGCACGAGGTCATAATCTACAGTTTTGTATTGTTGCTTACACTATTGCTGGGGGAGGCACAAATTATTAACCTTAAGGCATAGGCAGTTTGACCCTGTGGCAAGCAGTGAAAACTGCGTCACATTCAAAACATGCTACTATGAAGAGGCAGGCTAGGCAGGCAGTGTTATCACTACAGCAGTGAAGAAATTTCTCTGACAAACGCTTGAGGTACTTGCTGTAGAAAGCAGCTGCACATCATGAGGCTAAAGTGGGGCACACTTGATAAGTCATGTTGTTTTCGTGTCTTGTACGGTGCCAAAGTAAATCTTATGCTTATTCTTCAGGGCCTGACTTACCTCACAGCGACAGCCAACAACTTTTTGAAGCGGATGTTGCCCCATGTTCGAGTATTTGCACGTGTTGCCCCAAAGCAAAAAGTATGTATGTTCTCTGTACTTTTCTGAATCGCATGACAGATGTGTTTTTTTTTTTCTGTGAAATTATAAAAATGTTGGGGATAGGTCCATTATGTATAGTATATTAGCAAACATTTTAAATGGGGAAAATCGGATAAACAAGCATTCTTGTAGATTCAAAATTTCTTTTATACCTTTCCCAAGTAAAGTTTAGGGACATGTGGATAGTGAAATTTTTAAGTATGTATTGAGTAAACTTGCATTATTTGAAACATCAAGAAACTAGGAGGGTTTCACCATTCTTAAGCCAGCATGTGTTTTCCCCACTCCTCTCCACGTGGCTCTTCTGTTTGTCCAGTAGATTGGCACTGCATGCTCATCAGGTGCAGTTTGTTCTTTGTGGGGGGGGGAGTCTCATTGCATGCGGTATTGTTGTTTGTGGAGAGGTTTAATTGCTACTGAATCATTTTGTGGCTGTTGCCATTTTCTGTGAGTGGATGTGGGGATGGTCCTCAGTGATTGTGAGTAATTTGGAAATTAAGCGGACCCGAGTCCCGTTCGGTGAGCTAGCGTGAATGATCAGCCAAGGTGTGCGTGGGGGCCGTGAATGGAGTCGTGCCCTTTCAGAGACTTGTTAATACTGAGAGATGCAGTCAAGTAAAACCAATTGCCTGTACTCACCTACGGGGCTGAAACGTGGAGGCTAACCAAGAGAGTTCTACTTATGTTGAGGACAACCCAGAGGGCTATGGAACGAAAAATGGTAGGGGTAACATTAAGAGATAGAAAGCGTGCAGAGTGGGTCAGAGAAATAACTCAAGTTACCGACATTCCAGTGCAAATTAAGAAGAAGAAATGGACATGGGCAGGACATGTAGTGCAAAGAGAGGATAACCGATAGTCGCTGAGGGTAACAAACTTGATTCCAAGGGAAGGAAAGCGTAGCAGGGGGCAGCAGAAAGTTAGGTGTGCGGATGAGATTAAGAAGTTCGCAGGGGTCAAATGGATGCAGCTAGCACGGAACCGGGTTAAGTGGAGAAATATGGGAGAGGCCTTCGCCCTGCAGTGGGTATAATCAGGCCGATGAGGATGATGAAAACCAATTGCTGGGCTAGTTGCTGCATATTAAGTTAACGCTGTGGAACCTTTCCTATACTTACAACACTGAGAGAATTTTTTTTAGTAGGGCAGTGCTCAGTGAAGTGGCATAGCCTATGGATGCAGACTCGAAATCACGCTAGTATTTCACAAGGCCCAGTCATGGTCTCAGCCAGTTGCGTGACTTTTCAGCGGTCCTCATATAGACGGACTTCATAAGCAGCTGAGCTATGTCACCGCCATCACAATGATGCAACCTGGGAATTGTGGTACCCCAGCCAGCGGCTGTGCTGACATATCACATTGCGTACTGCTCGAAGCACATTTTGTGTCTCTGCTCATTCTTTGCGGCACATATTCAGGTTTTACAGGACCGAGGGATATATCTATGATTTCCACCATACACTAGCTGTGACAGGTGTGCCGAAGTGATGGCATTGGATTTTGCATAGCCTGGAAACGAAGAATGGTTTATAAAAGGAGCCTGTAGGAGCTGGTCAGAGAGGCAGCCTGCGAGACTCTGCGTTTAGCTTCTTGTCCCTGTAGGTCAGATAGGCTGCCGTGGCATATATTTTCAAAGTTCTAAGGGTGACACTATATGCAGATTCGCGTTTCAGTTGCTGTCATGTTTTGCTGAAGGTGCTTAAAGGTAACAAAGGCAACAGTCGGTGTCATCTCCACTTCCTTTCGTGAAGCTGTCTTTGCAGCATTCTTATCATAAGTTTTAAAGCAGCAAGTTAGGCGAGTTGGGGCTGGCTCTTTGTTGAAAGATTGTTACTGTGCTGCAATTAAGACAAGGACAGACTAAATAAAGAACAGGACATGTACAATCCTGTACATGTCTTGTTCCTTATGTGGTTTGTCCTTGTCTCAGTTGTAGCACAGTAATGTACTTTCAAGGCAAGGAGACACAATCTCCCCAGTATTATTCACTGCTTGCTTAGAGGAAGTATTCAGAGACTTGGAATGGGAGCAGTTAGGGATAAGGGTAGATGTAATCGGCGATTTGCTGATGACATAGCCTTGCTAAGCAACTCAGGAGATGAACTGCAAAAATAATTGGTGACCTAGACAGGAAAAGTAGAAAGGTAGGCTTGAAAATCAATATGCAGAAGACTAAGGTACCGTTCAACAGCCTTGGGAAGGAGCAGCAGTTTACGTTAGGTAGCGAAGCACTGGAAGAGGTAGGCGAATATGTCTACTTAGGACAGGTAGTAACCGCAGATCAGGACCATGAAAAGGAAGTAACAAGAAGGATAAGATTGGGATGGAGCGCATTTGGAAAGCACTCTCAGATTATGACTAGCAGCTTACTGGTATCGCTCAACAGGAAAGTATACAACAGTTGCATCTTACCTGTACTCACCTATGGGGCTGAAACGTGGAAGCTAACCAAGATGGTTCTACTTAAGTTGACAACGCAGAGGGCTATGGAATGAAAAATGGTAGGGGTAACATTAAGAGATAGGAAGCGTGCAGAGTGGGCCAGAGAAATAACTCAAGTTACTGACATTCTAGTGGAAACCAAGAAGAAGAAATGGGCATGGGCAGGGCATGTAGTACGTAGAGAGGACAACCAATGGTCGCTTGGGGTAGCAAACTGGATTCCAAGGGAAGGAAAGCGTATCAGGGGGCGGCAGAAAGTTAGGTGGGCGGATGAGGTTAAGAAGTTCGCAGGGGTCAAGTGGATGCAACTAGCACAGGACTGGGTTAATTGGAGAAATATGGGAGAAGCCTTCGCCCTGCTGTGGGTATAGTCAGGCTGATGATGATGATGGATGTACTTGCAATCATGATGGTATGTTGGTCTAGATGGTACATATTCACCGTTAACGAGCACAAAAAATGACGGCAAAGAAAGTTTTTGTTATCATTATGTATATGCCCCTTTGTGCCCCTATGCTGCTATTAAGAATAACTGTTCAATTGCGAGTGAGCACTTAAGTTGTGTTGTCTATGTTGTTTCCTTTTCGTGGTTTTAAGTATAATGAATGAAGCTGTCTGCCTGGTGTGAGGCTGTGAGGCAAGAGGTTAGCGGCGCTTTAATGTGAAATTCTGGCTTCCGAGATACATGAGTAGTCTGTGCATGCATTCAGTGCGCAATTATTAGTCGTTCTGCATTACTTTTTATTTTGGGAAATGACTGCAATAGGTGGATGATTGTCTTGCACATGCACTTTTGACCATCCTTAAATATATGTACAGGGAAAGCTCATTAACCCTTTCGCTGTCACGAACGTACCGGTACGTTTTCGTACTTACCCCCCCCCCCCCCCACAGTATCACCAACCTACTGGTACGTTCTTTATCGTGCACTCAAAACTTCGCGCCTGAGCGCGAAGCTGGCATGCTTGGACAGGCTGCGCCATCTGTGAAATCTTTCTACAAGTTCGCATTTTCGACCCGCGTTGTGTTAGTACGTATATGCTAAAGAGTACGGAGCGACTGCGCCCACCTCCACCACCTTCTTTGCTGGGGGGGGAAGGGGAGCGCTGTCGCTGTGCGCGCGCTACTCTATCGCGCTAAGCGATCATGCGGTGCGTGCATGCAGTTACGGGTTCAAGGGTTGTTCGGCCATCTGCTGCAGGTTTGCAGGTTTTTATTTTTATTCTGTTGGCGTGTCTGCTACCATGCATCACGTTCAGGGGCTCGCGCCGTTGCCTCTCCTATAGGTCGACACATGACTCGATCACTGCTTTCGCTCTCTCTTGCTGCGCCTTACTTTCGGCTAGCAGCAGCAAAGGAGGTTTCTTTAGCCTCTTTCCATCTCCCTCTGTCATCTTGATTTCACAATGTGCCATTTATCTCTGTTGTGCTGGCCACCAAAAGTGCGCCCTCCGTGCGCGCATTTACTTCCGAATGGCTGATCACGCGGGACCTTCGACTGCGGACTGGAGCGAAGGCTCTTTTGATTATAAATACGAGTCGAGCTCGGATTCGGTCTCTCAAGAAGTATCGAGCAGCTTTTTTCTTATATTATCCTCATTTATCTAATTTATAATCAGGCTAATAATGATGATGATGTTAATTAACAGCACCCTCAGAACACTGAAATGTGCATGCAGTGCAGTCCACTTATATTGACACCAGATATGGCAATATCTCGCTTATAACTATCAAATTCTTGAGATTTATTATTTTTCCCGATTGCCCCTATGCAAAAAATAAACCAGATATAACGATCAATTATTAGCGGTACATCGGATACAATGATACCTTTATCGCTGCCCAGTAGGTGTTTACCACGAAAATTTTACTGAATATTCTAAAAGATAAAATATTAAAAAGACAAGCGGCAAAACCTGAAGGAAGTGAGGACTATCATCATCGCAATCGCAGCCACGCAAAGAGTGTTGCTGCGGCCGTATTGTCATCGCTATCGCCGATTCTGCATTCGTGAAAGATGGCGGCGACCACATTGATGGACGCTGCGATAGCTCGAGAGATGAAACGGCAGATTCATCGGGATTGTTGGCAGGGTTTTAAGGTTGGAAGCCTCGTGAAAAAATATGGACATTCGCATTTTATGATTTTAATGGTCATCAAGGCTGGTTACGTCCTTCTGTTCATCCAGTCGCTAATCGGTTTCATGCACTCAAAAAGGACTGCCGCCAGCGTACACGTTACTAGAAGAGATGCTCACAGCAATTGTCAGATCAAAAAACAGCGCGGCTACTTGGGACAGAGAGGAGAATAACGGACAGCGCTTGTCCGTTATTCTCCTCTCTGTTTGTCCCAAGTAGCCGCGCTGTTTTTTGATCTTGCAATGCACCAACTAGCTCAGATTTCCGTTCTACAGCAATTGTCAAGCTTCAGCTGCTGCTCAAGCGAGCGCGAATTTCCGACTTTAAGTATGTTAAGGTATTCTATGGCTATCGATGTATACTGCAATAAAGTGCTTATTGCTCTTTACGATGATTAGCGTTGTTCAGCCCGATTTACTCATCGCTAGTAAGTGGGCAAGCCTACATGCATGGGAAAATACGCGGGTGTGCTTTTTTTTTCTTTTTTGCCAGTCCAGATGTAACGATAATCAGTTATAACGATTGGATTTTCAGGTTTTCTCAATATTGTTATAAGTGAACTGTACTGTATTCCATTGACTATGTTATTTGTATAGCAATCGTAATCAAAAATAAATCGCTTTGCTTGCTCCCGATACGCTAATTCCCTTAAACCAAGTTGACACTGGGGGTGCATCACGGCCAGAAACGCCCGACAGCGAAAGGGCTAATTCGGACCTCGAAAATCGAATTACTGATAATTCAAACTACACTACTTGGTCCGGCCTAGCTACATAGAGATCTGTGTATAAAAAAATTTGGAGGACGCTGAAGCTTCGCCTTCAAGAGTGGAACGCGATAGCGTTATTGCACCTCGTCGAGAAAACTTATTAAACGCAAGGGTATTGGGACATCCTCGCACCGGTACCCGTGCGGCCCGAAGGGGAGAAGCGGGTGAGCGAAGATAGTGATCTAAAGAAAGGAAAGACGCTTGATTTTACAACCCGTGAGGGTGCACGGCGAAACGTCAGGGGCGAGTGGCGCGCCACGTGTCGGGGCAGCGCCGCACATTGCGAGGAGGGGTTCTTCTGTGTTTGCCGCAAGATGGCTCTGCATGTGCGCAGAGCGCAGAAGAAATGTAGCGGAAACGTACTTCGCTACTCGTGTAACTGCGACTTCTGTAAGTAACATGCTCATAATTACCGATATACACCGCAGTATAGCATTCTACGGCACGTTTCTAAGGCAACACCGCATTCACTAGAAGCGCTTTTGTACCGCTTTCAAGCATCGAACTCGTGGCTGAGTGGTAGCGTCTCCGTCTCACACTCCGGAGACCCTGGTTCGATTCCCACCCAGCCCATCTTGGAAGTTGCTTTTTATTTATGAAGTGCATGCCGGGATTTATCGCTCACTGCCAACGACGCCGACGACACCGGCTTTTCTGCGACGCGAGCTCCTTAACGCTACCGCGTTAAAATAGCTTGTCAATTCGAACTGCACGTCACCGCGTCAAAGTGGCTTTGCGCACACCATGTGGCAAAAACAAACAAAACAAAAAAAAAAAAACCTCCTCGGAAGAGCGGCACATTTAAAGGTTGTGCACGTCTGAAACGGGGACAGAAGATGGAACCTGGTAAAACCACGGAAGAGTAGGTAAAACCTATATGGTGTTATGACTGGTGTGGCAGCTGCCTTCTCTCTCTTCCCCGCATCCTCCGAACAGGGTGCGCACAGGTTCTTGAAAACCTTGAAAACCCTTGAATTTGAAAAATCATTTTCAAGGCCCTTGAAAATCCTGGCAATTTTTCTGCTCCTTGAAAATCCTTGAATTCCTAGCGTACTGCATGCAAATGGTTATTAATCAGAAAGAAACGCGGTTAAAATATTTGTATTTTCAATAATGTGTTTCAGTATCTGTGTTTTGGACGTAAAAAATCAGTTTGTGCTAATATAGCCAACGTTGCGCGACGGTTAGCCACATTGGAGCCACTCGCTCTGAAGCCAACTTGAGCCGATTCAATCCAATCCGATTTTGGCGCTTTGTTGGCGCTTTGTTATGGTGGTTGATGGCATTGTATTTTTACGTCGGTTGTGCACCCGACTTGCTGCAGCTGAAGCAACCGATTGCAAAGCTAGTGCCTGGGAAATGCAAATTTCAAGGCGCATGGCTTCACAACGACGCTTGCAAAGACTGGATTGCACCAGATATGACGAATGAGCACTGCACAAGATGCAGGCCTTGCAGCAAGGCTTTCGATATAACCACCACGGGCGAGTCGGTGTTAAAGAGCCATATGAAGAGTGCTAAGCATGCTGTGTCATGAAGATTGCAGTCAACAGCTCGGTATGAGCCAACAGTCAGCCGTCCCGTCTCCTTCGCAATCGGGAAAGCTGGATGATGCTTGCAAGGCACACGAGCTGGTGACGAACGCAGAGATTCTGTGCACTTTCAAGGTTGTCACATTGCATTTCTTCTATCGGTCATTATCGGAAGCAGGCCAGCTATTCCAGCGTATGTTCTCGGACTGTGATGTGGCCAAAGCATTTTCTTGCGGAGAGAAAAAATGTGCCTACGTGACGTGCCATGGTCTGAAGCCCTTCTTTTTACCTGCTTTGCAGCGGGAGATAAAAGATTGTGATTACTACGTGGTACTCTTCGACGAGCCCACAAATGACTATCTCCAGCGGAAACAAGTAGATGTTCGCATCCGGTTTTGGAATTCGTCTCACATAGCGGCAACGAGGTACTATACTTCGGTGTTTATGGGGCACTCGACATCCGAGGACATCCAAGGAAAGCTGCTGAGTGCGCTCGTACCTTTCCCTCTTGAGAGCATTCTTCAGATTTCAATGGATGGTCTCAATGGTAAACTTAACTTACTCAAGAATTTCCAAGAGCACCTACATCAAGCATACCAAGTTCAATGTCTGGACATTGGGACTTGTGGCCTCCACACCATGCACAACGCCTACAGGGCAGGTGTTACAGCAAGTAATGGGGAGTTGACTGTCGGCTCTCCAGTCTGAGTGTGCTTTTCCATGGTTCTTCTGCAAGTAGCGAAGACTTCTCAGCAGTTACCGGTCAGGAGACTTTGTTGCACACTGGTTTCACTGGCGTGCTGTTGCATCGGTTTCACACCGGCTTCAGCAGATACGTATGCTGAAAAGGCAAAGGCAGCTAATGATCTGAAGTAATTTAGATCCAATAGCCTGAGGAAGGCTGCACGAAGCAAGACTGAGGAACAGTGTAGCCTCAACGAGAAGATTCAGGAAAAGCGGCAGGAGTTCCCCTGAAGTTGCCATTGGCAGTTTTGCAGAATGGATTGCTCTTCGACATTGGTACAATTCATGCAGGGTGTTTTTCTAGACTGAACATTTTTTAATTATTTTGGCTTAGTGCAATACTGGTTTATTATGTTGGCTTAGTACAATGTTGGCTTAGTGCAATACAAGCAAGCTGTTCCTTGAAATGTTTCTTTTTCGATTTTGTTCAGTAAAATTGGTACCTGATATTGAAAACTGCTGCATGTAGCATTGTGTTGAGTCCTTGAAAATACTCCAACTGGGCCTTGAAATTTCTTAAATATTCTTGAATTTGCCTGTTTTGAATCTGTACTAACTCTGTCCGAAACTCGCAACTAAATGCTCATTATTTCGAGCCCTGTTAATTCGGAAATACAGATAAGTACTGGTGGCGTGGTCCCAGCCAACGCCCATGAACGGCTATGATTTCGGACGGGCGCTACAAATCACCGGGAAAGTATTTTTTTTTTTTTTCTTTACGGCTCTCATCCATCTTTTCAACTATTAGCCGCCAATGGAAGCACGCGGTTAGCCGCTATCGTGACGGCGGCTTTTAGCATTGTTTGCTTCAAAAGGCATTTGCTGCTATCGCTTGTTCCAATGATGAGTGGCAGCAGATGGCGCCCGCCCCAATTGCTCTGACATGATAAGGCGAACATACTGAAGCAGGACAAGTGCTGGCATTCTGCCAAGTTCGCTTCACCCCCCCCCCCCCCCCCCCCCCCGCTAGAGCTAACCTCAAAAGGTAAACACGCCAGGATGTTATCACTGCGCAACATCTTGGTGCACTGCCAAACAATGCATTGTGGATTATGCGAAATGGAGAGCAGCATTAACACCTGATGCCATCTTGTATTTTTAAATTATTATGCAAAAATCAGGTTGGGTGGGTTCATTATATGAGTGTGTTCGTTACGTAAGTGAATAAGGTACATATACCGTAATGCAAATGGTTCTTGTCAACTTTCTTGGGGCCATTCAATAATTCGAAATTGGATAATTCGACCTCCCCTCCCTCGCCCCCCCCATGAAATTAAGCAAAAAAGACCAGAGGTGCTTTCTTTTTTTTTTTTTTTTTGGGACTTCACCTACTTTACATGATTTACGTTGATTTACATTGATTTACATTATACTGCAGATCTTTTTGGTCCAAGCAGGACGAGCAAAACCGGGGAAAGAAGAAAGGACACTTTTACATGCTATGCACAGATAACACAATGAAAATAACATCCAAGTATGAATTGGGGCATTAAACTTTATTGGCATTTTTGCAGATATACGTTGTAGTATATTGTGAGCGTCTCACTGAATATTTCATAGTGAAAGAAATTAAGCTGATTTGAGATAGCACCAATGTGGTACTTTAAAAAATGGCCAGGCCATCACTGGTGTAGTGCGATTAACTTTCCTGTCCGCGGAAAAAGTAGGGGTTTTGGAGTGGTGTCATAGTTTTTTTTTCTTTTTTACAAAAACTTGCTTGGTACAGGAGTGTATGGTAACAAACTGTAGAGGAGGATAATGGTATTAGTCACAATTAACATCTTTATTGCGTAGGCGATGAAAAAAAAAAAATTATGAGAAAAAAAAAATTGCAGACAAAATAAAAACTTCGTAAAAACAGCAATTTTTTCACACAAATAAAACATAAAAAAACAGTTTGAGATATACGTTTTTTGGACCAGGGACCGAGGTAACAATGCTGCAAATCCTAGCTTTTTAACTACAGTATTACTCAAGTAAGGAAAGAAAACTTTAGACCATATGACTGTCGTGCCACCGTGCGAAACAGTTCCGTGTTGCCATGAAACAGAGGCTTGCTGCTGCACACGTCTCTCTGAAAACATTTGCTTTTTGTTCCACCTTGCTTTCTTCATAGCACAATTTGCAGTTCTTGTAGTTCTCTGTTTTGTTGGGGCTTGTGCTGCAGCCCCTGAGGTTGATCATGAGGTGGAAACGGGGCAAACATCGGGGTCTCCAGGTCTGGATCACCAAATCCAAGCAGTTGCTCTGCCAATTTTTTTTTTTCACCTCTTTTGGAGTGACATCTCGCCATGATCTGTCTTTATCACTGTAGGAAGGTTTTTTCAAAATTCCATATTTACTTGCATAATGCTCGCACCCCCAACATTGGGTGTCAAAAATCAAATTTTTTTTTCCTTGCATAATCATCGCACCACCAATATTACCACCGTGAAAGTCGTCTGTTAGTAGTAACAAGTGCCATCTTTGGAGCGGCACTGAACCTAACTGGCCTCGTTGTGTGCACGCACTACCAGTCGGCAATAGCGTGCTAACGTAGATCATCATTATCGGTTATGTTGGCGCCATTTTGCAAGGTGTCCGCATCTCGTTGTCATTGTTCCTTCGTTCCGTCAGTGTTGCTTTGTTCCACTGTCTACCGTGTTCTTGGTGTCGCATTGCGGTGAGGCGGTACGTAAGTTATGGACCTTATGCAAAATTGCTGCCATCTATCGGACCTTCAGCAAACCGTGCTACGCGACGCCATGTTCAGGGGTTGAGTGCGTCTGCTGCGCTTACGGCTGCTGCCATCGTGTTAGCTGCGTCTGCTTTGTGCTGTGATTTCTGTGTATTTGTTTGCATTCAAAGCAAAAAATGACGGAATAATAGACGATTGACTTGTCGACGCCGCCTACATTCCAATTGTACATCGGAAAGCGATACTGCGCTGCCAAAACTTCTTGCGAACGGTGGTAACAGCGTAGCTACAAATGGCAAAACCTTCGTTGTTGCTCCTGGGCATTCCTTGATACGGTACTCAAATACGCGTACATGAAAGTGCAAAACATATTGATATTGCCTCCGGGTGTAAAACATGTCTGCGATGTCGTTACGCGTACACAAAGGAGCTTTTTGTTTTTTTTTTCTTAATATAGGACTGATGCCTAATAAACACTGTGCTCTGATGGATCTTCATAGTTCCCAGTGAAGCGTGCGCACTACTATTCCCATCCTCTGTCTGAACGTTTAGCAGCTGATGTATCTCGTTGGCGTGTAATCAACCATATAGCAGATCCCATATTCTATATGTTACTGGCTAAAACCTCCAACCACGTGAATTTGCCGGCGAAATGTGACAGGTCAACGACGTGATTCCGTGCACGCTGATCCTCCTCAGATATGTAGCTCCTGTTGCCGTCACATCGTGGTTCTATTTCACGAAAATCAATATATAGTAGATACTGCTGCCTGCGAAATCATATAGCAGAGGTCTGCTTTGTACCCAGACGCAATGTCAAGCTCCTTCGTGGAAGCGTGTTCGAGCAGTGCTTTGGTGCAATGCTCAGTTTTGGCAGCAAAGTCTTCTTCCTCTCCAATGAAGCATTTTTTCTTCCTTTTTCCGCAGCTCATGACGGAATTGAAATATTTTAATTGTTTTTCATCGTCCATGTCGGGGATGAGCTCAGTAGCGAAAAAGGGGGGGGGGGGGGGCGATCGAGGTTTAAGGGGGGACTCTGGTCTTAAGACAATATTTTTTATTTACTGGTAGATTTTGATGAACGTTGCATCATTTATGCAGCTTTTTGTGCTGATTTCAAATATGCACATTAATTTTATGTAAGCCATTTAGTTCTGAAGATATTGAGCACTTTGTGCTCTTTGTTTGGATGTGAGCTGTCATTAAAACTACAGGAGTTTAAAAACTGATGTATCAAATCAATTTAGAACACACAGAGAATTCAAAAATCAAGATTGAATGTCCTGGTTCCATTTTAATCAAAGTTACAGCTTGTCAAAGTTCAGAGACAAAAAAGCCACCTTGACACTCCAGAAAACATGCAATTTTTAAAAACGTTCCTCATTAAATACCACAAATTCATTTATACTTTTGCACTATACATGAGTTTACCTTTCTGTTGCAAAAGGAATTATAGCAATATCATAAGTAGAACCAGAGATATAGCACCTCCAAACATGTACCGTCCTCGATATTTTGATTTTGAGAAATTGAGGGAAAACGTATTGATAAATTTTTGAAGCACCAAAGCTAACAGTAACTCATTAAAGTGGGTTCTGACTAGCTTCTGATGTCAATGCACCATTTACCATCGATATAATTCGCCCTCAAAGAATGAAATTTCCGGCAAACGGAACGCATGGTCCGGAGGCCGCCACCAAGAAGAGTTCGTTTGCATCGTGACCTCCGCAAAAGTTCGTGCCAAAGTTCTGGCGCGCGATCGCCATTCTCACGTTCATGCAGTAAACGCAGTCGGCCTGCAACTAGTGATAAGTGACCGTTGCTCGTCTTGCACCGCGTAGCATTCAGAAAGTTTATTTCGACAAGATTTGGGATTCCGCGCAATCTTCTCTGTGTTCCGCGTGTCGCGGGAGGCTGCTTCACGACTGCCGCTGCGGCTGGTCGCGGCACTGCCTCACAGGGCGATCTATCCCAGCGTTGAAAGCTGCGCTTGCTCATCTGCACCCTCACGATTCCGTACGCGGCAGATCGGGCCGCTCCTCGCTATCGCACTGAGCACGACCGGCTATGCTACGCCGTTATGCAGCGACCCCGGCGCGCTTATCTCCTCTTGCTACTTCTTTTTAGGCTAATAACGAAGCGTGAATCTCAATATTGCGCATTTCGTGTTGTGGTTACGATGAGGGAACGACGCTAGGCGGACTAAGCCTAAAGGAGAGACCTTTTCAAAATGGCGCCTGACCACGAACAGTCGACGCCGCTAACCAACCAAAGCTCGCCATTTTGCTCACGTGCGGTGAGAGTCCAATAGCAGGGAGTGTTTCACACAATTTTGTTCCTTTATTTTCCGCTTCGGTGGGTTCGCTCATGGTCACCAACCGAGATATAGGAATGGCCTGAATCGCGATCTTCTGAATGACACCAAGATTATGCCCCCGGATCGCGTATTTCTCGAAACGCGGGAGATTGAAACTCGGCGCGATTTGTCCTCAGTTTAAAGGGCCACACGCGCAGATTCTCATCTTTGGAACGCTGTAACACGCAAATTAGGCGATATTTTTCCACGAAACTTAAGAGATAGATGCGGAAAGATCTCAGAATCGCGAAAACGAGAAGATTGAAAATCCGATTTTCTGACCGATTTTCGGCTGGGAAGACCCGGGTCCCCCCTTAATGGCTTTCTTTGCGTGTGAAGATATTAAGTGAAAAAACTAATCGCACTGCGTTTTCATGCCATATTCGACACTAGTGACATTCTTCACGAAATTGTTTTGCGAAAAAGTAGCGAACGTATACGGGCTGTGTAATGTTAAATGGCGGTTTTCTTTCTATAGCTGCCGAACATATTTTGCAAATTTATGCGGTGTTCAGTCAGTTGACACCTGAAAGAACACAACTGTTTTCAGTGTGGAGCTGTGATGCATGGGATTTTTTTTTTTTTTGCCATATTGCAAAACAACCAACGTTATTTGCAGCAGCAATTCAGGGAAGTAGAATGTACCAAGCAATGGGCATACAGAAAATGTGATGCATACATGTATAGGGCTGGGTTCAGTTCAGTTCAGTCGTGCAGTCATGTCCGACTCTTCGTGACCCTATGGACCATGTCACGCCACGCTTTCCGGTCTCTCACTATCTTCCTAACATCACATAACTTCATCTGCAGTGCCTCGAGGATGCCTTCTAACCATCGCGTTCGCTGCCTACCCCTTCTCCGGCGACCCTCAACTTTTCCCAACATCAAATCTTTCTCCAGCGACTCCTCTCTTCTCATCAGATGACCAAAGTAGCTGAGCTTTAACTTTAGAATTTGACCCTACAATGAGCAGTCAGGGTTTATGGTCGACAATATCGATTGATTTGATCTTCTGGCAGTCCAAGGAACTCTCAAGAGTCTTCGCCAGCACCACAATTCAAACGCGTCAATTCTTCGGCGGTCAGCCTTTTTCACAGTCCAACTCTCGCATCCATACATCACAACTGGAAAGACCATAGCACGAGTTATACGGATCTTGGTTGGCAGACTAATGTCTCTGCTCTTTACTAGGCGGTCAAGGCTAACCATTGCTCTATTTCCCAGAAGCAGGCGTCTCCTAATTTCATGGCTGCAGTCTCCTTCCGAGGTAATCTTGGAGCCCAAGAACAGAAAATCTGTCACAGCTTCCACTTCTTGTCCATTGATGCTCCAGGACTTGATAGGGCAAGACGCCATGATTTTTGTCTTTTTAATGTTCAGTTTAAGCCCAAACCTCTCACTCTCTTCTTGTACGCGCATCAGAAGTCTCTTGAGTTCCACTTCACATTCTGCCATTAAAGTGGTATCATCCGCATATCTAAGGTTGTTGATACGTTTTCCAGCAATCTTCACTCCAGCTGAAGACTCTTCCAGACCGGCCTTCCTCATGATGCACACTGCATATAGGTTAAATAGGCAGGGCGACAGTATGCAGCCTTGCCTTACTCCTTTTTCAATCGGAAACCAATCAGTAAGACCATGCCCAGTTCTGACTGTGGCCTCTTGTCCTTCATACAGGTTCCTGAGGAGACAGATGAGGTGAATTGGAACTCCCATCTCTTGGAGAGCTTGCCACAATCTGCTGTGATCTACGCAGTCAAACGCTTTCGCATAATCAATAAAGCAGAAGTAGATGGGTTTCTGGAACTCTCTTGCTTTTTCCATGATCCAGCGAAGATTGGCAATTTGGTCTCTACTTCCTCTGCCCTTGCGAAACCCAGCTTGCACGTCCGGAAGCTCCCGATCCACATACTGCTGCAGCCTACCTTGGAGGATTTTCAACATCACCTTGCTAGCATGCGAAATAAGTGCGATCGTGCGGTAGTTGGAACAATCTTTGGCACTGCCTTTCTTTGGAATGGGAATGTAAACTGACCTCCTCTAATCCTGTGGCCACTGCAGGGTTGTCCAAATCTTCTTACATAAAGTATGCAGCATGTTAACAGCATCATGGTTGAGGTTTTGAAGCAACTCAGCTGGAATACCATCAATTCCGCTAGCTTTGTTCTTAGCAAGGCTGGCTAAGGCCCATTCAACTTCATTCTTCAGGATGCCCGGCTCAAGATCAGTAATCACAACCGTCTTATGTTGGGTTTGCACATTCGGGTCCTTCTTGTACAGTTCTTCTGTGTATTCCTGCCACCTCTTCTTTATCTCTGAGGCTTCAGTGAGGTCCTTGCCTCGTTTGTTCTTTATCATGCCCAGCTTAGCACAGAAGCTTCCTTTGATATCTTTGATTGTCTTATACAGAGCTCTTGTTTTCCTTAATTGGCTGTTGTCCTCAACTGCTTGGCACTGTATGTTCAGGAAGGCATTCTTATTTCTCCTTGCTATTTTCTGAAAATCTGCATTGAGAACCTTGTATCTTTCTCTTTCCCCCATAACTTTTGCCATCCTCCTTTCCTCAGCTATTTGCAAAGCCTCTTCAGATAACCAGTTTGCTTTCTTGCATTTCTTTTGCTTTGGAACTACCTTAGTAGCAACTTCTTGTATTATATCACGAACATCAGTCCACATCTCTTCAGGCTCTCTGTCTTCTAGATCTAATTCTTGAAATCGATTCCTCACTTCCACAGCATATTCTAATGGAATTTGATCCAGATCATACCTGAAAGGCCTTCTAGTTTTCTGCGTTTTCCTCAATCGAAGCTTAATTTTGGCAACAAGAAGCTGATGATCAGTGCCACAATTGGCCCCAGGCCTTGTTTTTACTGCTTGTATAGCGCTTCTCCATCTCTGCCGGCAAAGAATATAATCGATCTGATTCCTGTACAGACCGTCCGGTGAAGTCCATGTGTACAGGCGCCTCTTGTGCTGTTGAAAAAGAGTATTCGCTATGGTCAGGTTGTTTTGTTGACAAAACTCCACTAGCCTCTGCCCAGCTTCATTTGGCTCGCCAAGACCGAACTTGCCTATAATTCCGGATATTTCTTCACTCCCGACCTTAGCATTCCAGTCTCCTATGAGAAAAACGACGTCTGATAATGGGGTGTGGTCTAAAAGGCATTGTAGGTCAGCATAAAATCTCTCAACGTCAGCTTCTTCAGCAGTAGTGGTCGGTGCATAGACTTGGATAACTGTTATTGTTGAAAGGGTGACCTTGGATCCGAAGTGAAATCATTCGGTCGTTTTTGGGGTTGTACCCTAGCACTGCTTTGCCCATTCTTCTGTTTACTATGAGAGCGACCCCATTCCTTCTCTTGGATTCGTGCCCACAATAAAAGACATAATGGTCGCCGGAGTTAAATTCTCCCATTCTGGTCCACTTGAGCTCGCTGATACCCAAGATATCAATGTTCAATCTGTCCATTTCTCGCTTGACAACGTCCAGTTTACCTTGCGTCATAGATCTTGCATTCTATGTTGCTATGTGATATATCTCCTTGCAACATCGGACTTTCTGGTCGCTTCCCGACACATCCACAGCTGAGCGTCCTTTTGGCTTTAGCCCAGCCGCTTCATTCGTCCTGTAGCTACTAGGAATCGCCCTTTGTTCATCCCCAGTAACATGTGGGACGCCTTCCAACCTGGGGGGCTCATCTTCCGGCGCCATATCATTAATGGTATTGTGACTGGCCATAGGGTTTTCTTGGCAGGAAATACTGGAGTGGGTTGCCATTACCTTCTCCAGTGAATCACATTTTGTCAGAACTCTCTGCCGTGACCTGTCTATCTTGGGTGGCCCTACACAGCAGAGCTCACAACTTCATCGAGTTTCACAAGCCCCTCCGCCACGACAAGGCAGCGATCCATGAAGGGGATAGGGCTGGGTACTTTGGGTACTTTTAGATAAAATAAAGTGTGAAGACGTGTGTGCTCATTCTTGCTTCTACTGCGATATAGCCGCAGTAGCAAACTTCACTGCTAAGCGTGGTAAGGCTCGCTACAAATGATATTGCTCTGTGGATAGTGTGAAATGGCTAGCAGTTTCAATCCCTACCTCATTACACTGTTTTCATGGCGCGCCATGACGGTTAAATGAAAAAACGGCATTATTCAGCGATATGGATGGGAGGAAAGAAAACTGGCGTGGTCCAAATTAAAGCGTAAGTCCTTTTCGATGCACCTCACACCACTCGCAGAAAAATAATGTCGCGCGAATAAAAAAAGTAAACAGCGCAGTGATCGCTATCACAATAGCAACAACAATCATGCGAACTCGCGGTAGACGGGAGCAGCTAAACGGTAGGGGCAGCTGCTGGCACGTATATACTATGTCATTTCTTTTTCAAGTCGTGTTCTGGAGACGCATCTCAGCAACTGAAGCCTGGACGTAGTCAACTATATTCAATTCATCGATGAATCGAATGCGTAAAGACGTTAGAATATCGCACTGGAATTTATGAGAGCAGTCTGGCGCCTTTGAAGTGCTGAAACCTGTTCTATCTGGATACCTGGACGTATACTGTTGAACCCGGATATATCGAATTTCGGTTATATCGAACTCACAGAATATCCCCTTGAAAATCTCATGTAAAAGTATAGGAAAGTTGCGTCATATATCGAACTCAATTTCACCAATTGTTCGATATATCGAACTCCGCACCACGCACTGGAAAGTGTGCCTTTCCCAAAGACGATTGCAGCACCCTCGGCCGTTTGCCGCGTGACGTTTTCAAGCCACGCGCGGAAGGAATGAGAGGGGACAGTTCGGCTAGGGCACCGCCCCCAGCCATTCCCTAAAGGCGCGCACATCTGTGGTTATTGTTCCCGCGCGCCAGCACGTGATGTTTGCAAGCCAGGTGCGTGAATGAACCAGAGAGAACCGGTGGTAAGGAGAGGGGAAAAACGCGATACACATCGATAAAAACGCCTATACACGTTGAAGCGCAAGAGTGTGCCCATTCTTTTGTCGAGCTATCTCTCTCCTTCCTCTTTCCCGGCCTTCGTTCGCAATAGCACGCGCTACGCATGCGCCAAGTCAGCTCAGCCCGTTTTCAGACAGAACGTCGGACGCTTTCTCCAGCGTGTGTTGCGAACACTCTGCGCGCGGCGGCTGACGTGGCTATGGTGCCTGCGGAAGTTAAGAAGCGGCAGATCGTATTTTTTTCTTTTTCTTTTTTTCGAGTCTATACTTATCGTTGTGCTGTACGCGCGGCGTAGCGTAAGGTATGCCGTTACGAAGCGTTTTTTTTTTTCTTTTTTTGCGTGAGTCGTTTATCTTTGCATGTATGAGTCAACGAAATCACGCGGTCAGCTGCTATCATGACACCGGCTTTTAGCATTTTTCGCTTCAAACAGCATTTGCAGCTACTGTATCACGCTTTCCAATGATTTTGTGGCAGTGGTTTACACCCGCCCCAAGCGCGGGGTGATAAATCAAACCAGGCTTGTGCAATCAAGCCATCACGGGCAGTCTGCCAAGTTCGCTCCCCGCCGCCCCAGAAGCTATCAAAAGATAAACACGCCGCGACGTACGTTATCGCTGCGCAGCATCTTGGCACGCTTCGAAGAAATGAACTGCGGATGAGACGACCCAAACGGAGTTCGACATGCAAGCCAAAACACTGGCGATTTCTGCCGCAGCGATAGAAACCTTGTTTTGAGCTGCTGCGGTGGCTCGAATGGCAGAACGGCAGAGGGACGCAGTTCCAACAAGATGGAAATTTTTCGCTTTGTCGCTGCCGCTTGTCGCTGAGGTCGCGCTTGCATGTGAGCGAGCTGGCCTTAACGTTTTTTTTTTTTTTTCAAATTCTCGAGTGCAAAAGTGGAGGGTGGGTTCATTATGCGAGTGAGTTGATTACGCGACAAATACGGTATCGTTTTTCCGCATCGTAAGTGCCGTCCCAAGCCGATTTCTATGTATCGAATTATCGATATATTGAACTATTTCGCGATTCCCTTCGAGTTCGATATATCCGGGTTCGACTGTATAAGTTGATATCACCTAGAATGCCTGCTACAGTGCAGTCCACCTATAACGATATTGAGAAAACTGAAAAATCTGATCGTTATAAGCGATTATCGTTATATGTGTACCAGCGAAAAAGAGGAAAAACAAAAAAAAAAAGCACACACCCACATATTTTCTCGTGCATGTAGGCTTGCCTACTTACCAGTGACGCTAAATCGGTTTGAACACTGATCATCGTAAGGAGCACTAAACACTTCATTACAGGATACATCAATAGCTGTAAAATAACGCATACTTAAAAAAGTCGGAAATTCGCGCTCGCTTGAGCAGTTGCTGAAGCTTGGCAATCGCTGTGAGTATTCCTTCTAGTAGCGTGTATGCTGGCAGCAGTCCGTTTTGCATGCACGAAACGATTAGCGATTGGATGAACTGCAGGGCATTCTCAGCCTTTGATCATTAATTATTAATGATCAATAATATCGTAGGGCGCGAATTCTTGCATTTTTTCACGAGGCTTCCAATCTTGAAACTCAGCCAGAAATCCCAAGGAATCTGCTATTTCATCTTGAGAACTATCACGCCTCCAATGCAGTCAGCGGCATCTTTCACGAATGCACAATTGGTGATAGCGATGGCGTTACGGCAAAACAGGAAGCGATTGCTATGATGATAGTGCATTTCCTAATCACACGCAATGGCGCTTGCGGATTTCTCGACAGTCCGTTTTCGTCGCATATGTCAAGTTTTCACGCCATTCGCTTCTTAGCTTTTAATTTTTTATTAAACATTCAGACACATTTTCGTGGTGAACGTCTACCGGACGGCAATAAAGCTATCGTATCCAATTTACCGCCGATAATTGATCGTTATATCTGGTTTGTTTTTAAATTGGGGCCAATGGGAAAATTGATGAATGCCACAAATTTGATCGTTATAAGTGATGTATCGTTATATCTGGTATCATTATAAGTGGATTGCACTGTGGTGCATGTGGTAGCGTGTGGCAGGTTGTAGCAAAAAAATGCATACCAACTAGTGAAGCGTCGCATGATGCATGCCTGTTAGAAGCAAAGCATAGACACTATCCATGCTCATTTTGAGTTGTGGAGAACGACCGTAATGATGCATAATTGTGCCTTTTATCTTGCTTCAATGTGGGGCTCGTTCTGTACATGAAGTGCAGTGCTGTAAACATGGTGGGAAAACAACTGCTTATTCAACAAATTCTCTCTTTTTTTATTCAATACTGAAAGCATTCTACAGATTCAAGCAGGGTGGGTTACATGGCAAACAATAACAATGTTAATAGACATCAAAGTGTGGTGAAAGGTAGTAAGGAATCATTCCAGTCTGTTACAGTGCAAGAAAAAAATTATGTTAGTGGAAAGTGCGAAATATGGCATCAGCAAGTTAGTTTCCATAAGAAAAAGCAGCCGACAAAGCATGTGTCATTTCTAAAATATAAAAGAGCCCCAAAAAAGAAGAAAAGTCATATAACCAAGGAATAATAATAAAAAAAGTGGCACAAAACGCAACCGTCTGAACTCGTGAAAACACATATATTGACATGCTTGGGAATGTCCTTTTGCGGGTAAATAATGAGAAAGAAATCGGTGAGCATGTTTTGTTTGCTACCGGCAACCCCGCCGGGGTGGCGCAGTGGTTAGGGCGCTCGACTACTGTGCCCAAGGGCGCAGGATCGAATCCCGGCCTCGTCGGCTTCTTTTCGATGGAGGCAAAAAGCTAGGTGCCCGTGTGCTGTGCGATGTCAGTGCACGTTAAAGGGACACTAAAGAGAGAAAGGAAGTGGGTTTGCATCGATAGAATTCTAGTTCCTGATTACAAAAAGACCACTCTTACTGAAAACAGAGCTGTTATAAGGTAGTAAAGAAGAATAACAGAAATACAGGTATCGCCACCACAGCCAAATGGCAGAGGCTCGCAACTACAAATCACGTGACACGCTAGGGATCCCGGAGGCTGACAAATGTGAATTACGTTGCAAGTTTGAATGCGGTGGTACGTTTTTTCTCAAACATGATAACACGCTTTTATCATACGTAAACGACGGCGAAAAGACAACGTGAACGTTGCAAGGCAAATACAAAAATACACTTCAGTTTTGGTTATGTTTCGGCTCAGGCATTTCGTGCGCACTTGGATAGTTTGTTTGAACCTGCAGCGCCTGAATTACGAGCTTGGAGCAGCAGATGCGCCTTGATGGTTCCCATTTGAACATTCGGAGGCACGAGCGAGCGAAATCCACTACCGCCGACACGCTCCTTCGTTCACACTTCTGTGCCAACATATCGCCGCCGTTGCCGCTTCGACTGCGACCTGACCGCTTGACTGCAGCTACGTACGCTACGAAAAGCATACATATGCTAAGTACCGAAGGAAAAAACGCATTATCATTCAATTGTTCACTAAATCATGGCACATCTGACCAACATATACTGCGTCAACAAGACCTTCAACGTGCTATTTGCAGGCGTCGTAAACAAAAGGGGCATACTTGCCGCTCATACCAAGGAGAGCGTCGATATATTGCGTTCGTCGCCCGGCGAAAAAAAAGGGCCTCGGGTAAAAAGTAAAAGCTAAAAATAACGAAGCACCAGAAATACATTACAAAAGTAAAAAAAAAAAAAAAATCGATTTGGAAAAAAAAAACAAAAAAAAAAACGCCAGAAGCGGTAAGGCTCGAACTCGCTACTGCTTGCTCCTTAATGTTCGGCGCTAACCGCTCGGCTACGCCGCGGCACAGGAACCTTGGAAATATTTCTCGTTTTTATGTCATGGCCCCATTTACAGTAAAGTGTTTCTGCTGCCGGTCTAAAAATTACAACTTCTTGATCATTGGCGCATGCTGCCTGCTCTCACGTCTTGCAACTAATGTTCTGGATGCCTATGCTCACTATATTGTGCACTGGATCCATTTTAACATGTGGCATTTCACAGCGCTGGCAAATGTAGTGGCGCCGGCACTTCGGTCATGCTCTGCTACCGTGGACGAAATTTTCGCTGAACACGGAGCTGTAGCACAAACCTTGAAGGAAAAAAGTGCGACGAAGCTTCAAAACTGACAAGCACAGCAGCGAGGACACTATTTTGCTGGTAACTAAATCTTATTTGTATGTAAACATGTCAGGAACCGTTGCGATGACCGAGGGCTCGGTTTGTTTATACACAGTGCAAGAAGGAGCGCAAAAGCTTGAGAAACATGTAAAGTATTGTGCATTACAAGCGCTCTATGTTTTTTTTTTTTCTTCCTTTATGGGCCCATCGCTCGGTAAATTACTCTCTTCATCGTTTTATTTATTTCGGCTGAGGCCGTCATTGCGAGTACTCTGTTGCCATGTTGGCCCTTGGATGCGACGCCGCGGGCCGCGCCTGCTCGCTAGCTATCACGGAGTCTCCGTTTACGTCATAGTGTGCTTCACTCAACTCCAACTACGTAGTCGGAGGGCACCGTTTGAATTCGACCGGCGGGAACAAGAAAAAACCTCAACTTCTTATCGCAATATCTCAGCAATTATTCGATTTTTTGCTGCCGGATATGCGGCGACAGTGTCACCAAATGTAGTTTTATTAGATTTTCATACCATCTTTGGCTGTCTTTAGTGTCCCTTTAAAGAACCCCAGGTGGTCGAAATTTTAGGAACCCTCCACTACTGCGTCTCTCATAGCCTGAGTCGCTTTGGGACGTTAAACCCCAAAACCAAATCAAACCAAACCAAGCTACCGGCAACATTTCAAAATATTTCAAGGGTTGTGTGACAGGCACGCATGCGTGGCTGCTGCTATCATCTTTCCATGCTGCTTCTACTTCCCTTTGAAAGGTACACCCAGCGTGGCTTGCTTCCTCCAGCACTCCATAGTCACAGAGATTTTATTTTTTTTTTCTGCTTTCTCTGCATCCTTTGGATGCCACTAAGAAAATAGCATGTGGCGAGCGAATCCAGTGCCTCTCAAAGCATAAAGGAATGTGGGTCACCACAATGGAGTACTACCTAAGATGGCTGCTTTGCTGTTGGCAGTAAATGTGCATGTGCAAAGTGGGCCTTGTCAAATTATTCTGTTGATCTGTTGGAATTCGGAGGCTCTTGGCCTGTGCGTGCCGTTCTATTGTGCATTTCTGAAGCAGCTGATTAAGGTTGGTTTGTTGATTTGTGGGGTTTATCATCCTAAAGCGACTCTGGCTTTGAGAGACGCCGTAGTGAGGGCTCCGGAAGTTTCAACTGCCTTGCTTTTTGCCTCCACCGAAAAGCGGCTGCCACAGCCAAGCCCGGGATTCCCGCATTCTTAGGCACAGCAGTCGGGCGCCATGGCCATTGCACTCCCACGGAGGGGCAGTCGATTACAGTCGAACCTCAGTATATCGAACAGCGCAGTGATCTCAAAATAGTTCGATATAGCCAGAATTCGATAAATAAAATCGCGTAGAAAATGTGTCAAAAACTAGTACAAATCAATCAATGAACCAATCGTGGTGCAATATATACTCACTTAAGCTTCGAACAAAGTATTTTATTTATTTGGCTTAAAGTACTGTAGCAGCGTAGCCTGCTTCAAGTTGGAAACCGCCTACTTCACCACGGCATCCTCAACATTGTCTAGACGATCAATCAGCGATAGTCCGGAGCCTTCTATTGCGCCGCACAGCGGCCAATGCAGCTACAGCTTCAGTTGCAGTCGGGAGAGGGGCGACATCAGCGCTTGCGGGATCAATTTCAGCGACATCTTCGTTTGGTCGTTCAGTAGTAACTTCTGGTGCGATCTCCGCGTCTGTCAACTCCTCCACTGTTGCGGTATTGTAATCGCTGACGAAATCATCAATGCAGATGCTTTGTGGCTCAGTACCGACAAAACGCTCCAACTGGCTTCAGGTTTCTTCGAGTTGACCTTCTTTCTCTGTGCCGTCCAATGCTGATTCTTCTGTTGCTTCCTCGGAAGCTGCTTCAATTCGGCTCACGAAACCCGCATGCCGGAAGCAGTGAACTATCGTCAACTGCGTGACGCTGTCCTAAGAGGCTTGAGCATTTGGATGGCACCCAAAAGGTCTGTCTTTAGCTCTTGGCCCATCCGCAGCTTGACAAGCAAAATGTCAATCAGGCGACACTTATAAATTACTTTAAAAGCACGAATGATACCCTGGTCCAGTGGCTGCAGCTTGGATGTGGTATTCTGCGGCAAAAACTTAATTTCAATATTGCCCAGCTGGACATTGGTGTGGTGTGCCGTACAATTATCAACGATGAGGCAAGCCTTCCGGCCTTTACGCATCAGCTCAGAGTCCCATGCCTTCAACCATTTTTCAAATATATCTTGAGTCATCCATGACTTCGTGTTCCAGGCATATGTCACCGGAACACTGGGGCAGTGTTGTGTGCAGATGTGTGCAGCTACTGCACACATCGATTACGCCGAGGGCGCCATTTCAATGTAGCGGCGTACGCATGCGGTGTCTTTGAAACCTTTAAAACATTGCATTTGGCACACTGACTCCTGACTCCTCGGTGCCGTCGTTTGTTCTACCCAACGCGCCGCCGCTATCTTCGAGGGTGTTGCGGGAAAGCCCGCCTCCTGTTAACAGAGCGCACGTGGTCTGGGGTGGTGGAGTTCGAAATATCCATTTTACATCCGGCCCCGTTCGAAATAAAAAATAAAAATGCATGCGATTTTCCACATGATATAGAAAATGTTCGATATACGCAATAAGTCGATATATCTGTGTTCGATATATCGAGGTTTGGCTGTATAAGGGGTTCTTGGTTAGAGCCCACCAGGGCACTCTGTGCAACAGCGGCTTGGTGTGATGTGGCATCTAATTTGGAATGATATGCATCTGCAGGAACAGGTGATAACAGCCCTCAAGAGTCTTGGCTTCATCACCCTTATGTGTGGTGACGGCACCAATGACGTTGGAGCCCTGAAACACGCTCATGTTGGTGAGTTGTTGCTTATGCAGTGTAGCTTCTTTGCTAGTTGCGTGGCACATACAGTTGTGTTGGCTGCTTTGCGTGCAGTGTAGTTGGGTTTGGGAAAACAACCCGTGCTTGAATGGTGTTTTGTTTTGAAGTTGCCGCTTCAGAAGCAGGTACATTAACTTTTCTTCTCGTTTCTGAAGTGGAACTTCAAAACCTTATAACTTGATATCTGAGGCAGGCGCGGTAATTTAACCTTTATTGCATTATTAAATCTAGAGAAACCAGTGGCATGCATATTGCCTACTTCCCTGCAGCTCCATTTTTAAAACGTCATGACAGAAAACTTTTATAATGCATCTCAGGAATGCTGAAAAAGTTGCTTTATATAAAATCGAGCAAGATTTTTTAAATTTTCCTGCATGAGTACATGTTCCCTAAAGATTTCATAGTTACAATTCTATTAATGAAAATTTTTTCTTTCCACTTTGGTATGCTCCTGAGTTCTCAAACTCCCCCTCATATCATATATTTGTGCAAATAGGAAAAATAATGGTATTTCTGTCATACTTTCGTTACTGCTGATGTCCATAACAAAAGCAGCATCATAAGAGGGAATCTCCACAAAAAACTTGCGTGTCTACAGTTTTTCACAGTGTCACAGGCAGCTAGGAGCCTCAGTTATAATTTACAGCTGAGTGCATGGTTTGCATGAAGGAGCTCATATTGGAAAGTAAAGCTAGGCAGATTGCTTAAACTTCCGCAAAGTACAGTTAGTGCAGTGAACGTTTGGGTACTTTGCATATGTGCTGAGACCTTGTTTATCTTGAAATGTTTTGCAGTTATTACAGCTTCGAGCGAAATGCTGTTGTTTACGGTAGTTGTTGGCCGACTGCAGTGCTTTGATTACTATATAGTAGCAGTAAAAAATAAGAGTGCACACAAAAGTTTATTGTTGCTTTGCAACCCAATTTTATAAAACTGCTTGTTCAGGGTGTGGCATTGTCCTGAATTGTGATTTGCAGTCTGTTGCTCTCGCAGCTTGCTGCTTAAAGTTGCAGGTGCAGTATTGATCAATGTGGCCTTTACTATTGCCGTGTAAGACCAAACCTTGAGCATAATATTGTCAGGCTTGTGAGGAACTCGGTGAATCACTTCATGTGTGTGGCTGCTGTAACTGAGCCGCTGTCGGGAATGCCATTTGCAGGAGTTGCTCTTCTGGCCAATGCACCTCTGTCACAGGACCGTGGCAAGCGCAAGAAGGAAGACGGGGGAGCTAGTGCAAGCAACCATGCTGACACAGCGGACGGCGCTCCAGATGCGGTGAGCTCCCGCTTGGAGGCTATGGCCGCCCGCGGTCGCGTGGGGAAACGGCCAGACGGCAAGCCTAGTGGCCCCAGGCCGGGATCTCGAGCTGACAAGATGGCTGACGCCCAGGTAATGCGCATGTCGTCATCCCTCTCCTCTGCCTGGTGCGTCTCCCTCTCCTGTCTGGCTCCTGACCTCTGCTTGGCTGGTGCGTGCACTGCTTTCTGTGTGTGCACTCGGTCCGTGGTGGTGGAATCTTTGTGCACCCTTGGTGAGCAGCATTGGAAATTACCACTCCTCTGTCTTCTGCGTGCAGCATGCAAACTGAGGCTTCCGTGGGCAGCTGTGCCCTTGGCCTGAGCATGCTTGTGCAACTTGGTCACACTTCAAAATCAATTGCTGGGCAAAAGATGTAGACTGAGTGTTGGTTTGTCTCTAGGGATTACGAGTTGTGACTGGCTGCTCAAAGTTGTCAAATCGTGACTGTATTCAGCGCGAGGGTGCTGCCTTGAGGGAGGTTTGTAGCTGTGGGCCTGCCGCGTACTGCACATGTGCCATTTTCAGCGCGTGTGCAGTCGCCGACTGTGTTTTCGGACTCAACGGTACCTGGAAAAGGTCCGAACAATCGAACAGTCCGAAAAACTAATGAACTTGAAAAAAATCACTTTTTTGTGAGAAATCAGCTTTACAAATCACGAACTTTGCTGCTCTCAATATTTTGTTTATAAATCAATAATAGGGAGTTATCGCATAGTGCGATCCACTACTGTGGTCAGCTTCTGCGTGCCGCCCATGCAAACGCGGCAGTGCGATCTGATAGGGTAGGCCCAGCCACCGGTGCGGGCACGCTGACTGGTCCCGACGCGGTAGGCGTGCGTGCCGCCGGGAAGCACACAACTCACTCAAAGTGGTCATTGGTGCCGCGTGGAAGCGGATCGTGCTAAGTAGTCACCACTATAGCCCTCCAGTTAGAATATTTCTTCCAGTCATGCTTTAGTTATGTCCATGCCATTCAATATGTACTGTGAAGCGCAGGTCAGGCTGATGCCACGAACGAATCCACGTGTCGCACGAAACAATAATCGCAACAACATTGTTTCTGTTACCATGGTTAACGATGGTAGCAAAGACTGCGAGGTGGAACTCTCAGGAGAAGAAAAAAATCAGCGGAGCAAGCGCCTACCTGAATGCACTGCCCAACCCCCCCCCCCCCCCCCCCCCCCCGCTTTTCCCCGCGGCGGTCGGCGACGTTGGAGCGCGCCACGGCGGACGGTACTATATACAAGCGTCATGTTTTTAAACAAAGGTGGCGCTGCGATCGGCAGCGACATGGGGTGTAGGCAAAAGTGCAGCGTGCCTACACTGCACCAAGCAACACTGCCTTAGAAATCGGTTCGCGCGTGTGAATATTCTGAAGCGTAAGCTTCGCTTGTGCGTAAAAATAGTTTGGTTTATGCCTGGAGAGCAGTTCAAGCACTTTTGCAGCCGATTACTCCTGGAATCACCCGGCTAAGAACTGCATTGGCTTCCTTCTCCTTGACCTCAACAGCGCGCAGCTATGGTGAGCGGGATTGATTAAGTTGAAGGAAAATGAGAAAGCACAATCTATAAGAAAAACTAATAGTCAACACTGTTCAACTCCCGGGCCTATTGCTAGCGCATGAAAGGAGGACAAAAATTTGAATGATTGGAAGTGTTTTCATATGACGACTCATATAACGACAATATTACTGACAACTATAGGGAACTAGAAATCATGTTTCTAGCTCACTCTACCTGCAACTTAACTGACAGAATTTCATCGAATGAGAACTCAATCTTTTAGTTCTTTGTAACATTCCCTATAGTGCACAGCCAAGTTATTCTATTCACATATGTTTCATAGTAGACGCATTAGGGTCATTCACAGGCTAATATTGTAGAAGACGCTCACACACAAAAAAAAAATGCGGCTCACAAATGAAAGATGCAGCTCACAATATATATATATGAATGCTTTTAAGAATACTCTCATTTATTCTTTTCGCTCTACAGGAGAGGTATATGTCTTTGCCAAAAGTAACCAGGCTGCATGTTTTGCTTCTCACTTGTACTATAAAGCCAATAAGGATTCCCAGAACATCACTACTCGTTAACTAGAGAGGGCAGGTGCTCGCTTTTATTTTGCAAAGATTTAAAGTTTCGGATGTGGTATGAATTTACTAGAATACGACTTAGAAGCAGACCCTGCAGCCAGGTTAGTTTTGGCAAAGACGGTACATGAGCGCAAATGCAACGTTATCCACGATCGTTTGCAGCAAAATTTCAGAGATCTGCTGACCTTTTTAATATACCTGGAACATTTTATTCAAATGCGCGTCATATTATTCTGCTTATTTTGGCCCCCTCGTTGCCGACTCAACTTGGGACACTAAAACTCTATACGCCATATATACCATACCTAAAGATCCTGCTCGATCAGAGCTAGGCGATACGTAGATATTTAATTCGTTCGTCAGGTTCCTTTCAAAATAAAATTTAATAATCGGAGAAATAACGTTGCTCGACTTTGCCAGGATTCTAACAATGTTTACTCGCTTTCTAGGACTGGTGATGAAGTGTCACTCGTTGAAACTCGCGAAAGTGAAAACAGAGAAAAGCTACTCACAGTCCGGGCCGTTTCTGCAATATATATAGCGCCGGAGTGACCCCTCAATTTGTATATATATATAACTGCAGCTACCTCCACAGCAGCTTTTGTGTCCTTTTCTATACAAACATATACAAGGGCAATACTGCAGATGAATGGGATGCACACAGTGCAACTGTCCCACCTTCGATTAAGATCATATAGGCACACGGAATATCGCATCAAAACTTCTTATGACGTAGTATATACAGCAGAAGATGCATGAGTTGCAGGCGTTTGCTGCTGCGTTATTCGTCGTGCGGCCGAAAAACACCCAGAAAAATTAAAGTTGCAAATGAATTGATCACATTTCAATGCAAAAGTGCAACGCACGTTAGCCGCGAAGGCAATCCGTCACCGAAGGGTCTGCTTGTCGCGCTTGATGTTGCTGCCCTTCGCTCTCATCTTTATCCGACCGCAAGAAACATATGGAATCGAGTGCCATTTTCTTTTTATGCCTCGTGGCGCAACCAACCGCACCACAGCTTGCAGGAATATCGTGAATTATGGTGCCGCGCGGAAGCGCCGAGCATCTAATGCAGACGGTGCGGGCTTTTGCCTACACCTCGAAAGTCACTGCTGTCGCCAGCGCCGCCGCATATCCACTGAAGTCACGGGCTGACGCTTGTCTATACACAGAGAGGCAAGCTAGTTCATCCGAATGACTCACTTCGCCTAAGCTTTCACAGCTGCGCAAAATCTGGCTGTTTGGGACAATAATGCCCGCTCACGTCTGTTTCATGTCTTAAAAAAAAAAAAAAAACAAGCCAACAAACAACCTTCACAGTATTGCTGGTGCCAAATTTGGTCCAAAAAATTGAACTTTTGGACACATAGGGTCCGAAATATCGGTCGTGAAAATGTATACGCTCCTATGGGGTGCGTGACGGTTCCTGAATGATGCCCAAAGTATCGCACTAGTCTGAGTTATTGGAGTCTGAAAAATCTTTCGGCTACTGTATCTTCGTTTTTGAGTTTCGTGTAACAGATGACTCTGGCCGTAGCAGTCTCCTGCACGAGAGGTAGCAACGTACGATCGTACCCAATGCAGTCATGTGACCATATGTCATGGTAATGAGGACAAGGAAATTGCAGCGTTTGAAATCAGTCAGTGTTGTGCAGTGAACTCTGTAGGATGCTTGACTCAGGGCCACACAAATTTGGAGTGTAAATGTACAAAATTCCAGTGTCTGCAAAACATGTCAGCAATATTCAGCAGCTTGTAACTTGCAATCAATCCCGTGGTAAATGCTTGAGAGTATTATGCTTAGTTACTCTTTGGCTTGCCAAGGTTAGAACATTGTCTAACACAAATTTGAAAGCGTTTATTTGTAATTTTTTTTTTTATTCTTGAATTTGTTTGTCTCTGTGAATGTTGCAAAGCGTGTCTTTTGGTGTATGCTTCAAAGCTTTAGCAAACTGCCCCCTCCTCAGTGGTGGAACTGCTGCGCCAATTGCGCCAAACTGCGCCAAATCAGAAATCCTGCTACATGCTGCTACAAAATAGATTTTTTTGCCTACTTCTGCGCCACGCCTGCGCCAAAAGTATCTAAATAACTCTGCGGACAGCAAAACCGAACTGTTGCCAAACCAAAACTGACATCTTCTGGCAATACCATGCAAGGTGGAAGAATATTTTTGCAAGGCCTGGGTGGATAATCACGTGACACAAAATTGACGTTTGTCTACGTCACTTCTGCGTCACCTGCCGGTGCTTCTTTTATTATCTACTGGGAGGGAGTCTCTCAAGTTCAGTGTGCGGCAAGGGTGAAAGGAGAGGCTGGCAGGCTGGCCGTCGAAGGTTCAAAGCACGTTCAGACACGTGACGGCTTCAAGCTGTTCTGAGCGCTCACTAATTTTTGTGCGTGTGTGTGTGCAAAGGATGTGCGAGCAGGCTGGCCAACGCAGACAGCACGGTTTCAAACGAGTGACGGTTTGGAAGTGCCCTCAGCAAAGCACAGCTGGAGCAGTATGCATGCTTGCTTCCTTTTATTTCATACCAGTGAGGTATAGGCTGCGATAGCCTGAGTAGCAGCGCAGGGAGGGCTAAGGATTTTTACTGCTTCTGTGCTTGCGCACTGGACTCTGTTAGCCGCTTTTGTACCTTAAGTTCAACCCCTTATGTGGAACATCTTGATTTCACAGCTTAACTCATACGCAGGTACTCAATATATTTGCAGCCCCGCATACGGTCAGTGAGTGCCCTTGAACATTTTCATTACAATGAGTAAAGCATACGCACAATCCCTGCAGTGCGCTGCGAAGAAGCAGACTCACGACTCAGAGTCTCTATGTTGCTTTGATTAACCAGCCACCCGCCAAACCACTGGAAGCAAAAGAACGAAAGCAAAGATAATGAACGCACAGAACCTGCGCTCACTCTACATCTCCGCGCATTGCGCCTTTTGACTGATTAGCACTAGCAGTGTGCTTCTCTCAAGGGGAAAAAAAAATCTCCACCCAGGACCTGCAAAAATATTCTTCCCCCTTCCCTCCAATCAGCACGGGTCTTAAAGAAAAAAGGTGCCTCAACGTTACCCCTGATGTACAGGATGAGGACACCCAGAAAAGAGGTCAGAATCAGGAAAGGGTACTGGAAGAGATCAGGGTGGCCAGGAATATGAGCACCAATGCTGAGCTGTTTTTCTCAAAAGGCATCAAGTTTACAAATTTTGCAGTCGTTGAGAGTGGACAAGCCCTTCTGAAGAATGGACAGGAAAGGCTCGCAGCAGCACTGTCCAAGCTGTAGTCATCAAGGCAAGAAAAGAAATAGTGCCTTAAAGTTGCAGGTGTAAGAAACGGCAGTTCTGAATTTCTACAGAGAGTTCTTATAGTATTTACTCGCATAATGCTCGCACTTTTTTTCGTGAAAAATTGATGCTAAGTTGGGGGGTGCGATATACGGGAAAAATTTTCGAGCAAATGTTTTGGGGCGCTAAAAGCAAATTTAAATAGATGCGAATTGGGATTCTTAGGTCAGCTATTGTAAATATAACCAAAACATTACTTTCAAGCAGAACTTACCCTTTTTATAAGAGTACAGGGTTGCCAAAAGCACAAATTGCGAAAGCACTTCATTTACCGCACGAAGCCTCATCATCACTACCCGCGTTCCGTGGTATAATGCTCGCAGCAGACTGCAGTTCTACTCTTGATCAGAGAGTTGATCTGAGTCCGTGTCGACACAGCAATCGCCTTCTCCAGTAGCGTACTATGCAGTACTCGACGCCGAAGTGCCTGCTGGCAGCGCGGTTGTCATGCTGTAGCCTGTATTCGAAAGCTTTCAGCTTAAAAGCAGCTGTATAACTTACGTACCGCACCACCGCGACGCAGCACCAAGAACACGGTAGACGGAACAAAGCAAGCAACACGGACGGAACGAAGGAACAATAGCAACGAGACACGGAGACACCTCGCAAAATGGCGACGGCTACGAGCATTATGAGGGTAAAAAAAGAAAGAAAAAAACTAGCATAACTGATAATGATGATCTACCCGAGCACGCTTTCGCCGCCTGGTAGCGCGTGCTTACGGCGGCGCCAGCTAAGTTCAGTAGCGCTCCTAAGATGGCGCTTGTTAGTACTAGCAGACTCTCGCGGTGGTAATACAGTCGAACCCGGTTATATCGAACCCGGATATATCGAATTTTGGTTATATCGAACTCACGGAATATCCCCTTGAAAATCCCATGTAACAGTATAGGAAAGCCGCGTCATATATCGAACTTAATTTCACCGGTCGTTCGATATATCGAACTCTGCACCACGCACTGGAAAGTGTGCCTTCCCCAAAGACTATCGCATCACCCTTGGCCGTTTGCCGCATGCCGTTTTCAAGCCACGTGCGGAAGGAATGAGAGGAGACAGTTCGGCGACAGCTGGTCTGGGCAGCGCCGCGTGCCAACACATGACGTTTGCAAGCCATGTGCGTGGGTGTGCCCATCCTTTTGCCAAGCTATCTCTCTCCTTCAGCACGCGCTACGCATGCGGCAAGCCAGCTCAGCCCGTTTTCAGACAGGCGTCGACGCTTTCTCCAGCGTGTGTTGCGAACCCTCTGCGCGCGGCAGCTGAGGTGGCTATGGTGCCTGCGGACGTTAAAAAGCAGCAGCTTTGTTTGTTTTTTTTTTTTTGTTTTTTTTTGCGAGTCATCCTTTCTTATCGTTGTGCTGTTCAAATGTTAAGAAGGCGCAGTTTTTTTTTTTTTTTTTTTTTTTTTTTTTTTGTGAGTCGTTTATCCTTGCATGTACGAATCATCGAAAGCATGCGGTCAGCTGCTGCGATCATGACGCCCGCCCCAAGCGCAGCGTGATAAATCGAAGCAGGCTTGTACGTGCAATCAAGCCATCACGGGCACTCTGCCAAGTTCGCTCCCCGCCACCGCAGGAGCTATCAAAAGATAAACGCGCCCTGACGTTATCGCTGCGCAGCATCTTGGCACGCAGCCAAGAAATGAGCTGTGGATGAGACGACCGAAACGGAGTGACGCGCGCCATCGACATGCAAGCGAAAACGCTCGCGATTTCTGCCGCGGCAACACAGAAACCTTGTTTAGAGCTGCCGCACGGTGGCTTGAGCAGCGAGAGGGAGTTTGAAATTTTTCGCTCTGTTGCTGCTGCTCGTCCCTGAGATCGCTCAATCGCTTGCATGTGAGCGAGCTAACCTTAACGCTTTTTTTTTTTTTTTTTTCAAATTCTCGTGCAAAAGTGAGGGTGGGTTTATTATGCGAGTGGGTTGCTTACGCGACAAATACGGTATCGTTTTCTTCTGCTACAAAAGCTGCTACAAGAAGCCAGTTGCCAGTTCCACCACTGCCTCTTTTCTACTCCATTTCCAATCTCAGACTATTTTCTATGATTTGAAAATATTCAGTTTGCTTGGAAGCAGCAGTAAAACTAAGATAATTGTACTCACTAATTAAAAACTCTGAACAGTAGAAGAATTTTTGGGGTCCCATAATTTCAAATGTAAATTTTTGACTGTACAGTCTGAAAGCGGCTGCTTGCCCTATCCTGCCTGATCTCAAGTCCACCGCTTTCCTAGGGAAGTAACAGTCCCAGAGAGCTGTGTAATGGCACCATGGAGTGGTGCTGATGCTTGACGTACAAAATACCCTATTCTCAGTACTGGCAGTGCAGCAGACCAATCTGTTGTGCAGCTATGGACAGCCGAAGCAAACGCATGTAGAAAAAAATGGGCTTTGCTGCAACACACGAGGGTGGAGGGACCGGTTTCAATGCCACTTGCTATCAGCACTTCATCAAGGCACGGCCAGACCAATTATGCCTGTGCTCATATGCCTTCCCTAGCCCAGCTGTGATGTCTAGCGGTGGTCCTAACATCAAAGCACCTCCTAACCCTAAAGACTGGCCCACATGGAGCTATGCTTCCAAAATTCTGGCATTGTGGACAGAAAAGCGGTCGCAATAAATGCCGATAAGTGTGCAGGTTCATGGCATGGCCACATCTAGATACGTGTAACCAGGGTGGCAAGAATTAGTCTAATTGAACCTAATTAAACTTGAATTGCATGCTACTGAGTCTGCTGCACACCTCTGACATGTGCGCAACAGTAGGCATGAAGAAGAGCTGACGGCCCCGTTGCCAAGAATAGTCAGAGCGTATAGTTTGCGTTTTGAGCTCCATGCTTACCCTCAACGACAGCGTTTAGCGGTCATCAGTCAACTAGTAGTAACTGAAGCAGCCATGCTGTTTCGGGCACTGACTGGCACTGCTGTGTGCCTCCCTTGCTTCCATCCATGTGTTTCGCCTTGCATTGAAGCTGCACGCTTGCACGCTCGCATGCAATACAGCCGCTTGTGAGGGTACCGTGAGGGATGCTGCAGGGGCCCTTAACATTTTCAGCCTTGGTACTGTCATTAATTCGGGCTTCAAGGGACCGTAGAATTTTGTTTGAGTGTTCACAACACTGCCTTGTAGTGACCTCCTGGGCCCTGTCAGCCTGCTTATTTAGCTTTTAGCCCAGGAGGCCATCCAGTCTTTTCTTGAAAATAAAGAATTAATTATCTTGAGTGCACCGTAATGTGATATAAAACTAAATATGGTTTGCTTCATTGCTATCTATGCATTTATACTACTACATAATGAACTATTAGGAGTGCACCGTAATGTCATTCAACGCTAAATGTGGTTCGCTTCATTGCTATCTATTCATATATAGTAGTAAGTGTTTAAGCAATTACTTCTGAAGGTTAACATGGGGAAGTTCCAAGTAGAAACAAATATATTTTCAAGAATAGACTCTCAATTGGGTGGTCGTAATTTACTGTAGTAATCTTCTAAATACTGAGATAATTAGCTACAATTAAGTCATTAGCTTTTATTTGACCCAGTTGAGTGGTCAGTGCCAATATGGGATTTGAAGCAGTGGACAAGACACTGTAGTATCAGCTTTGAAGAAACAACAAAAAAGAAACAAAACTTGTTTTCTGAAGCCTTGCATTCCGCGAAATAAAATATGATGCTTTTTCCTGCACAGAAGTTAAGCTGAGCACATGAGGCTCGCAGGAAGCTTGGTGAAAACGGCACATCTGCTACTGACATGTTCCAATGGTTATGGCACCAAAACTGTGCCCTGTCATGAACTTTGCTTTGCTTTGTCACTCTAAAAAATGTCAACCACTCAGGCAGTGACTGTCCTTTTCCTTGCACAAAATGGCAAAGCAAAACAGTGTTTTTAATGTGGGATAATGGCGCATGAAGTTCGAGTTGGACGCTGTAGTCGTTGCAACACCTCATCAGCAGATGTTTTCACCGGGCTTTCTGCGTGCCTAATGTGCCCTGTTTTGATTTTGGGCTGGAATGAGAGCTGGATTTCTTCGTACTGCACAGCTTTAGAAAATCAGGCTTTGTTTGTTTGATATTTGATATGGCATAGCCTTGGTCACGGCTCCCAGGAGGCTTTAAGGGCCTAAAAGGATTAACTAAAGAGTTGGTGAGATTTAGCTAACATAGCTGAGACATTCTTGAAAATATTTTGTTCTTTTTTGATCTACTTTATTTTAGCCGGGACAATATTTTGTAATTACATATTTCTCCTGAAAACATAGCTAAAAGCATTAGCAGCGCATAAAATATGAGTGAAAAGCATTTTATTCAACCAGCGGTCTCCAGCTGGTTGTGTGAATGAAAAAAAGTTGTCAGTGATGCATTAGTTTGTGAACAGAGTGAAACCATGTTAATCAGGACCTTGAGGACTAGAAAAAAACATATCAATTATCAGGAAGTTCGGTCGTCAAAGGGTGACAAAAGTCTTTGAAAGAAACATTTCACATTGCAGCAAGTTCAACTAATTGAAAAAACGGGCCATGGCTTTTGGTGAAAACTATGTGGAAGGGGCTATTCTTCACAGTTCTGTCTTGCTGTACTGTGTATGCCGATCGTAATGAATATCATAGCCTGAGTTGCTTTGGGATGTTAAACCCCACAAACCAAACCGATCATCAGAGCAGTGGTGCTGCAAAAAAGTAAGCAGCCTTCTTGATAGATTCAGCGATGCGTTAGCAGTAGAGCCTCGTTACTAACATCAGTGTCCACGTGAGGCGTCACACTAACAGCGAGAAGCCCCTCGTTTTTTTTGCACGAGGAGTGTGCAGTTGCATTGGAATGATGGGAAAGAGGTTACAGGATGGTTGTGAGCGTGTAACATGCGTGTTAGTGCTAGCTATGATATGAAAGCAAATAATTTTCAGATGTGCGCGATTCCACACAACTGGCTCACAACATCTTGGCATGCTGCCAAGTTCACCTAGGTAGTCATTGCAATTTGTCGCTTTGGCAAGGTCGCCCATGATGGCAGCTGATCTGTGCTGCAGAAACCGCTGAAAACTGAGGAGAGAATTAAAGAGCTAATGCTCTCCAATGTATATATTGTTACTTAGCTGTATTCGCAGTTCGTGATGAGGATGAAGAAGTGCAACAGACTCCGGGAAGACGACGACGCTGAGTGTCGTGAAATTAGTGCCCTCATCAACATTAGCTGTGCGGAGAGCTTTCAGACTGTAGATATTCCACGTAACATCTCTTGGTGGAGGTCAATCTATTCGATTCCCTGTCACAAGCTGGATCTCCGCAGCGGCCGCCACGTTGGAACCACTACAATGACAACAGACGCCTCTACCTCTACAGCCGCCGCACCTGCTGTTGTCATGGCCCACCCCCGTGACCCCGGAACCTTCTGCGGGACCGACGACGTCGACGTGGACGACTGGCTAGCCCTATACGAGCGCGTGAGCAAGCACAATCGGTGGGATCCCACACTCATGCTCGCGAATGTAATCTTCTACTTGGCTGGGCCCGCACGGGTGTGGTTTGAAACCCACGAAGACGACCTAACATCTTGGGATATCTGCAAACAGAAACTACACGACCTGTTCGGAAAGCCTATTGGCCGCCACATCGCCGCCAAGAAAGCGCTCGCCTCTCGCGCCCAAACGTCTATGGAGTCTTATCTCACTTACATTCAAGACGTCCTGTCTCTATGCCGCAAAGTCGACCAAGGCATGCCTGAGGAGGATAAAGTCGCCCATATATTAAAAGGCATTGCCGACGATGCCTTCAACCTCCTGTTGTGCAGGGATTGCTCCACCGTGGACTCTGTACTGCAGGTGTGCCGACGTTTCGAGCAGGCGAAACAGAGGCGCATATCGCACCGTTTCGACCGGCTGCCGAACATGGCTGCGAGCTCCTCCTGTATCGATCTTCCGACCCCTCGACCGCCTGCTAACGACAACACTTTGACACGCATTGTCTGCCAAGAGCTTGAGGCAATGACTCCCGCGGCCTCACTGTCGCATACACCCGACAACACCCTGGCTACTATATCCCTTATTAAGGCTGTTGTTCGCCAAAAAGTTGCGAATATGGGCCTCCCTTCTGCCAGCGCCACCGACACCGTGGATTCAGGACCTGCACCTCCAGTGATTGCTGCTGCTTCATCCAGCGCCGGTTTCTCGCCCCGATATCGGTACCGCAACCCAAATGAATGGCGTACCCATGACAATCGCCCCATCTGTTTTACTTGTTCTCGCGTTGGCCACATTTCCCGTCACTGCCGTACCCGCTGGTATACGCCAACTCGTCGGTTCACCTACATCGACCACCGCGGAAACTATGCCCCTCGCTCTTCCTCACCTCGCCCCGACCAGACCCGTGCTGACCGTTTCCACTGTCCGTCCTGCCAACTGTTCACCATCCCCGCAAGCACGACGTTCGCGTTCTCCTCATGCTTCACCGTCCTATTCTGGCCACTTACCGGAAAACTAGCCAATGCAGCTCCCGGAGGTGACGCTGCATTTATGACCTGGACTGAAAAACCTTTGTTGACCCCTGCCCTACAAAATAACCGTATCGACGTCCTTGTGGATGGAGTTCCCGTTTCTGCTCTAATTGATACAGGCGCCCAACTGTCCGTTCTCAGCTCCTCATTTCGCCGTCGCCTCAAGAAAGTCCTTACGCCAGCCGTCTCGTCCACAGTTCGCGTCGCCAATGGCAGCCCTGCTGCCGTGGTTGGCATGTGTACGGCGCGAGTTACAATTGCTGACCGTCATGCCCCAGTGTTGTTCACCGTCCTACATGAATGCCCCCACGACGTTATCCTTGGCATTGATTTCTTAACAGCCCACTCTGCCCTTATTGACTGCTCTAGCGGCCTACTTCGCTTGGACCTTCCGCTCTGCTCTGAAGACCCCTCCTGCTCACCCCGACTTCTATCAGCACAGTTTAGCCGCCTTCCTCCTGAAACTGCTGTTTACATCCCTATGTCGCCATTTCCACCCGTCCCAGATGGCGACTATCTCGCTTGTCCCATTACTGATGTCATGCTGCAGCGGCACGTCACCCTTCCTTATCTAATTGTGCACATCTCCCAGAACCGCACCACTCTCCCAGTCCTTAACTTCAGCTTTTCAACTCAAGGGAAGACGACGACGCTGAGTGTCGTGAAATCAGTGCCCTCATCAACGTTAGCTGTGCGGAGAGCTTTCAGACTGTAGATATTCCACGTAACAATATATAACACAGATGTGCCAGTCAACATCCGAAACTGCGCATAGCTGGTGCTGGACTGCTGATGCACGGACGATAGCTGCTATCACTTCTGGGCTGGTAAAGAAGCTCAAAAAACTAAACTACATTAAACTGCATGCCGATGGGATGCCCCCGATCTCTTGAATTGTTTTCTAGACCTTAAAATAACCCCACTCCAGACAGGGTCCAAGTTATCCCATTGAAGGGACCGAATTTTCAGGAGAACATTGGATCAAGGCAGAAAGCTTTGAATGAACCAAAACCGTGATACAAATTGAATAGCTTTAAAATGCATTGCAGATATACATGGCTTGCACTGACGTCATGGCTAGGAGCGCGCTAGGAACACTGGGATACTATTCCGCCATGCTGGTGCAGCCAAAGCATCGAAGCAGTCTCACAGTAGAACCTCTCAAGCTTCGCAATGGTTATCTGCGCTTTTTTCTGCGCAATGGTTATCTGCACTGCATAAAGGCAGGCCCCAACATGGGAGCGTGCCTCTCCCATTCCTGCCATACAGGTGCAATGAGCTGCGAGCACAACCCCAGTTTTTTTTGCAAAGGATCCACACCTGTAGAGGCTGGTCTCACAACCTTTGTGAGGGGTTCACCTGCAGCAGAAATGTGGCAAGGTAGATATTAATGTTGGGTTCATTTCTGCACGGGCGCACATCACTGTCGATATTGTCGCACTACCGAACCGGCACCAGCGGCGAGCTTGATTAGTTACAAAAGCACACAAAAATCGCGTGACGCGACAGGTGAGACTTATAATCTGTTGGTCGGCAAATCTCAAGCGAGCGATGTCGGTCTTTTAACGCATGATCGTTTTTTTTTTGGCGCAATAACTTGGTAGGTATGCAAATTGAACAACGTATGTGCATAAAAAAGAATGAAAAGTGGTGTCTTCTCACATTGTCGAGGTACCGTACATGTGTGAAGAAATGATTTTCTAGCTTGACAGGTTGTAAACATTCTTTTTACTTTACGCTCGGTCACTTGTGGACTGAGCAAACGTTACCTTTTTTCCCCTCAACTGCTTCTCAAAAAAAAAAAAAAGTCTTGCTGCTTACCTCTCCAAAAAGAACCACCTTGTCACCTTAGAGCTGTTTTACTGACAAGCTCTTTACCCAACCGCTGGTAAAATAATTAGGTGCTTCAGTCGACTTAAAAGCGTTTCATTTCTTCAAGTGTCAAAAAGTTGGCAGAAAAAACAAGGTAATTGACGATGTCACCATGTGAAATCTCCGGGAACAAGTCAACATCGCTTCCAGTGTCTGTTTCCGGTCGCAGCTTGTTTGGGTCGATGTTGTCGCAAAGGCACGCTTTTTTCGTGTACCGTGCACGCTCAGACCCCATAAATTTCGAGTGGTAGGTAGTGTTAAAGGCTGCTTGCTGAGAAGCGGCGGCATTTAACCCGAAACGCACCAAAGTTAACAGAACGCACGAGGTAATGTGCGCGCGACTCGCCTGCTGCATTTCCGACTCGGCACTGTTGACAACTGACAGCACCAGCGATGCATCAGCATGGCCACCACAGCATGCCCTGCCGAGCGTGACGTCACGTGGAAACCATGTATAATCAGCCAAACAATATTTTTAAATTTTTTTGAATGAAACCAAAATCTCAAGTTATCTGAGTGAACTATTTCAAGTCTGCTCTGATGTTTGCTTTGCTGTCATCTCCCAGTGCTCAGTCTTTCACCAAATTGATTTACCATGATGCAAGAACTTGTCAATAGGGGTCATTCGATAATTCAGACTTTGGTTAATTCAAATATCTTTTTATGGTCTCAGTGAATTAACAGTATTTTACTGTGTTGAACAGAATAGCTGTTTGCTTTGTACACATCTTAACTCAAAATTCGGTATTCATCGATGCTTAATATTTTTGCTTTTTATGCCCTATCATAGTAACCTGATGGAATCTCTGCTCCGGTCTCATGCCATTGTGTGAACTGTGTGTCATTGCCTGCATTACAGAAGCAGCTGCAGAAGCTGCTCAAGGACCTGGAGGAGCAGGACCAGGCGCAGGTTGTGAAGCTGGGTGATGCCAGCATCGCTGCCCCCTTCACATCGAAGCTGTCATCCATCCAGTGCAGTAAGCTCTTGTGCTGATTATTTGTTTATACTCTTCTAGTGAGGTTAGTTAGTTTCCCACCGTTTTTAGAATATTTTGATAGTTGTACAGGACAGAAAAAAGCACAACTGTATAGCACTGTGTGTGTGCTTCATGTGTGTGATTCTTCTTGCTTGTGTGATCTCCGCACTCTTGTCAACCTGCACTGAAAAGTTTCTTTTGCAAGAAGAAAAAAAAAGCCACGAAGGGCTTCGTCTTGTTGGCTGAAGTATTTGGATTTGTTTGAGTAATCTGGTTCAAGCAGGGGTGTGAAACTCCCTATACCTCCCAGCGGCCACGAATTACAAACGCTAGCGCCAAACTCCCCATTATAGGATTATAGCGGGAGGGGGCGCGTAAAAAATGGACTTGACGGGGGAGGCCATATTGCGGACTGGTCCAAAAAAACGGTGCGCTGAAGGGGGTGTCGGTAGGTTGCTTCAAGCAGCTCGGGTCGCGCGCTCGCGTCCGCCCACGCTCGAGAGAACGCTCTGCCCGTGGATTTTCTACCGCATCATCGTTCTGCCGCGGCACGACCGGCTCGCGGCAGGAACAGTGTGATGGAAAGAAAAACCTCAAGCATAGCGCTCTCGAGGGCGCAGGCGCTCGCGAGCAAGCGTACCCGACCGCAGCAAGAAATAGCACAGAGAACAGCAGATATCGTTTCTCTTTTTTATTAGCTGCACGTGAAACAGAAAATGAAAAGATGGGACGAAGTATCCCTCACACACACACACACACACACTTTACATAGCCAACAGTTTACAGTAGTGTTCTGTATTCTGCGCTAACATTGTAATCTTGCATGCTTGCTTTATCACTACAAAAGAACCCAGTTTGCCGGCACTGCTTCTGTCAGCATGTGTACAGTTGATATGAAATTAAATAAATGATGCATATATTCATTCTACGCATTCCATACCATCAAAGCAATGTAGAAACATGAGCAAATACCTGCGTTCTAGTTACCTAGTGGTTGGTATTTGATGCAAGTAATCGCATGTCACTGTGCTATACATAACCAAAATGCATGATTAAAAATTTACACTACCCTTTCTGGAAGAACCGTCTTCTTCAAAACGCACTTACGTCTCTCCACAGTACATGAATGTAACAAGTTCAACAACACGAAACATAGCAGATATCGTCGACTGTAATGGCCAGCACAACCAGCAGACGAGATGGGTCCACGGAGCTGGAGGTGCACGCAGACAAGTCTCTCGTCTCACGAAGGGGTGAAGAGCCAGCAGGAATGAGATGCACAGAGTAAAAGAACCGCGACGAAAAATCGCGACTTTGGCCGATAAGCCAACACGCAGAGAATTCACAGCGCTAGGCTACGCAGACGACCGACGCAGACGACGGTTCTAATTCAAAACGAGCGGAGTCGTAATGGTTGCAGCGGTTCACGCGAGCAAGCCACGCAACGGAGTCGGCGGCGCCGTCAGTGCGAGGGGAAAATTTAGGCGCGAGGGAGAAGTCCTCCTCCCAGCTTTTTCTTTTCTCCTTTCGCCCCCCCTTGGGAGAATTAGATGGGACGGAAGTGCCGCTGACTTTCCACGGCCTGGTTCAAGTGGTGCATCTCTGATTTTATGCGAGGTGAAAAAAATTGGTCTTGTATCAACCTTTAAGTGTGCCAAAAAACAATTTGTTTCAGAATCAGCGCAGGTGTTGGCGTGTAAATAGGGCAGGTGGAAAATTCATCTGAAATACAGTCGAACCCGGATATATCAAACTTGAAGGGGGATCGTGAAATAGTTTGATATATCGATAATTCGATATACAGAAATCGGCTTGAGATGCTGCTTGCGATCGTGAGAAATGGTACCGTATTTGTCGCATAATCAACCCACTCGCATAATGAACTCATCCTCCCCTTTTGCCTCCGAGAATTTGAAAAAAAAAAAGCGTTCCCTCCGTTTTGGCTGTCGCATATACAGCTCATTTATTAGCAGCACGCCAAGATGCTGCTCAGTGATAACGTCACGGCGTGTTTATGTTTTAACTATACTTTGGATGACTCCTGCGGTGACAGGCAGCTAACTTGGCAGAGTGCCCGTGATGGCTTGATTGGACAAGCTTGGTTCGATTTATCACGCTGCGCTTGGGGCGGCGTAGTCCACTGCCACAAAATCGTTGAAAGCACTATAGCTGCAAATGCTGTTAACAGTGCCAAAAGCTGGTGACATGATCGCAGCTGGCCGCATGCTCCCGTTGATTCATAAGTAAGAATTGACGACTCTCGCAAAAAAAAAAGAACAAAAAAACTGCTGCGTCTTAACGTCTGCAGCCGCTATAGCTTACGCTACACATCCAGCATGACGACAAGGATATATGACTCTCGCAGAAAAAGAAATAAAAATCAGATCTGCCACTTCTTACAGAGATTGTCGACTCGCAAAAAAAAAAAAAAAAAAAAAAAAAAGAAATCTGCCGCTTCTTATCGTCCTCATTCGCCATAGCTTATGCTACGCCGTATAATCAGCACAACAAGGATAGACGACCCACACAAAAAAAAAGGAAAAACATCTGCCGCTTCTTAACTTTTGCAGCCGCCATATCTTATGCACGTTCAAGTTCAGCACGACATGAGATGCGCATGGCACATCAGCCGCCGCGCGCAGAGGGTTCACAACACGCACTGGAGAAAGTGTCCAACTTTCTGTCTGCCACGGGCTGAGCTGGCTTGTCGGCGCATGCGTAATGCGTGCTGCTGCGAACAAAGACCGGTAAAGGGAGAGGAAGGAGAGAGAAAGCTCAGCAGAAGAATGGGCACACCCCTGCGCTTCGCTCTATCGCGTTTTCCCCTCTCTCGAATACCATGGCTGCACTGGCTGCATCTGCTTCGTACAGGCAGTCACGCACACGGCTTGCAAACGATCGCTGCATATGCATGCGCCTTTGGGGACAGGCTGCTGCGCTGCCCTAGACAAGATTTTGCCGAACTGTTCCCTCTCATTTCTTCCGCGCGTAGCTTGAAAACGTCACGCGGCAAACGGCCGAGGGTGATGTGATCGTCTTTGGGGAAGGTGCAGATTCCAGTGCATGGTGCGGAGTTCGATATATCGAACGGCCGGTGAAATTGAGTTCGATGTACGACACAGCTTTTCTATACTTTTATCTGGGATTTTCAAGGGGATATTGCCAGAGTTCGATGTAACCAAAATTCGAATTATATTCGCTTTTGATATATCAAAGTTCGACTGTAGAATGACGCGCTTGCTGTATGTGCTACAAATGCAATTTATGGAATTGATTTAAATTTAGATTGCATTACAAGCGTTGTGCTGGTCTGATGCGCCGGGTGGATCAGCTTGGCACCGGCGCCGGCAAGGGATTCTCCAAGCCCATAGATGACAGTTTCAGTTCTGTAGAATTCACTGGTGGTGCTGATTGCAGCACAAAAGAAGCTTTGCTGTTTAAGTTATCACTTTCTGTTGCTTGCTGAAACAGCTGATGGTTTGGAAGCAAGTGGTGGCAGATATGTCGTAACACATGGTTTTGCTTGGTAACTGCGCAATAGGACCTTTGTACCATTTCATTAGCTTCAGCCCAGCAGTGCATCCATGCCTTGAATCTCTCACCCTTAAGTTGTTGCCCTGCTTGAGTGATGGTAGACAATCCTCTCGTATCACCGGTCCGTGCTTTAACTCTGGCCTGCTTGCCTGCTCCCTTGAGGTCTGGGTGTCAAGCGCAGTCTATTACCGTGCAAGAGTTTGCCAGGGCCATTTTTACGTGGTGCTGATCTGTAGCCTAGCAAACCAGGCCAGAGATTGTCCTGGGCTTCTTCAGTTCTCTTCAAGACTCTTTTCACAATTTTCACTCTTTTCTTAATGAGTCCATTTAAACGTGAGAACACTGGGCTTGAAGTCACTTGTTTGAAGTTGTACCTGGATGCAAAAAGAGCAGATTTAGGAGATGAAAACTGTGGCCCACTGTTCGTACACACTTCGATTAAAATTCTGTACTTGGTAGTTTCCCGATGACTGCACTAGTCACAATATGAACAAGTTTCTTTCACTCTAACTCAGTAAAGTTGTAAAGGGCATAAAAAATGGACAAATAAAAGCATCAGCTTTTTTGAAAAATATTCGTGCCTGCACAGTATTATGCATAATTTGGTGTACTTCTCATTACAAACTGTTTGCATTGTGGCTTGTAGGCATATTATGACGGGGCGGCAAGCCAAAGAAAACAGGAAAACAGTGTTCAATCATCAATGACGTTAAGGAGATTGTTTTGCAGCACAACCACAACTGATGTTTATTCTAAACCTGTGCTACACAAAGAGGCTCTGGTCGGAGAGTGTCTAAACGAGCTGCTCGCTGCTGCGGAGTCTTTGAGTGTCTTTCGTTTTGAAGAGAATGCCCGCTCTGTGCATCACCCCCTCCCCTCGGTTCCAAATCATTACCACATGTGCACACAACCGTCTCTCGCCTTCTTCTGAGCCAGTGTTTCTGCCTAGATGCTGTGCTGTGAAGGCTGCGGCAGCGGAAGCAGTATGATGAATTCTTAAGAAACAGAACATGACCGATGGGGATGAGATTACCTTTTATGAATGTGAGCGGGCCTAGCATGAATGCTCCTGCCCACGCCACTGCCCCCTACTTCCTCGTCCGTGACAATATTTTCAGCACACAATACAGCCTTACAGCATTGTTTTTATATCAGTGCTGCATCCGGGCGGAAACAATGGGCTTCTGGCTCTTGCTTGGCACTTATGGATGCATTTAAGCACTTCCCTTCTCATTGCCTGGAGAAGGAACTTGGTCCCTTTCAATACAACGCCCTGAACCCTTGACAGCTCGGGTGTGAATTCACTTTTCTTGCAACATACCACTGTTGGTGACTGCATGAACTTCGTTTTCTGTTGATTCAGCAGTGTCCTTGGCCTCACCAGTAGAGCCTTTGACAGTGTGTCTGTGAGGAAGAACTGCTTGCCTGATATAAACTTAAGGTTGTACAGTGAAAGCTCGTTAGTTCAAACTTTACTAACTACGAGATATGGATCATTCGAACTCTACTACTTGGTCCAGACAAGTTCCTTGTAGTTCCAAGTGACTGTAAATAGCCGTACTCAAGCCTTGACTGCATGTTACGGAGATGACCGCGTACACCTTTGATGTGCACGCAGCGGCAGGCACAATGAAAGGCCAATGGCCTTGTCTCCAAGATGAGGTCATGAGACCACTAGGCCGACCTTTTTCTCACTTCTGTTCGCATGGTCCTTCTGCGGTGCAACTGTGGGCTCATCAAGTGCCACTCTTTCATGGTGCAATGAAACCTCCTCATGCATGATGCAGGGTGCCTGTGAGGGGGAACAGTGACCACCATGTCACACAGTGAAGAACGTCAGAGAGGTCCTCACTATCTTCGAGAAGTTCTGCTTTAATGCTCTCGACAGAGTGCATGCAATTAGCAAAGCCTTGATGGAAATGCAAAAGATAGTCACTGTGACACTGTTTTCATCAAAAAAGCGGGCGACTGTTGGCCAGTGTGTCACCAAACATATTTACCGTGATGCAAGTGGTTCTTGTGAGTTTTTCGATGTCATTCGATGGTTAGAACTTCGGATGATTTGAACTTCTTTCTCAGTCCCGTTAAGTTCCGATGAACAAGCTTTTCGTGTAGTTGTATGCCAGCAGTCGTGAAAAAGAATGGGAGAATTAGGGCAGCACATTGCTAATACCTTTCCATGCAGTAAATACAGTGGCCGACTGATATTTTCTACTCCAGTCATTCAGACTTGTGCAATATTTTGGACTTCACTCGGGAACCGCCCCATAAGAATGTGCACATTTTCACGACTGATACTTCGGACCCTATGGTATCCAAAAGTTCAAGTTTTCGGACCAAATTTTGTGCCAGCAATACTGTGAAGGTCGTTTTTGGCCAAAGGCTTTTTTTTTTTTCGGCATGAAATAGACGGGAGCAGACATTGTTTTCACAAACAACCCGGTGTTGTGCGGTCTTGAAACCTTAGGCAAAGCGAGTCATTCAGGCGAACTAGCTTGGCTCTCTGTGCATCGTTGCCATTGGAGGCAGTGGCAGTAAGGGGATGCTCTGCCTTGTTATCGTGGTAGCCTAGAGTGCACAGCGAACGGAAAAATGGAGCATAAGCACCGTCCGCCACGACGTGCTCCGACACCACTGCCCGCAGGAACAAGCGGGGAGGAGTGCATTCATTTGCATAGGTTCTTGTTCTGCTTTTTCTTTTTACTTGTTTTCTAGTGTATTCCATCTCACAGTCTTTGCTACAGTCGTTAACCATTGAAACAGAAACTGAATGTTGTTGCTTCATACAGCGTGTGCATCCGTTCGTGGTATGGACATGATGAAAGCGTGACTGGCTGAGATATTCTGACTGGAGGGCTGTAGTGGTTACAGCTTAGCACGATCTGCTTATGTGGCGCACCACTGATTATGCGGTGGCCCCTTAAGAGGGGACATGGGTCTGAGAGCTATTTTTGTTATTTTTTGGCAAATTGTAATAAAAATTCACAGCTTTACTGAATTTTTCATGCTGATTTTAAATATGCAGTCATCTTCTTGTAGCCTAATTGGTTTTCAAGATAATTACTAATCAACATCCATTGTTCAAGGCCTAAATTTTGAAATAATGGGTTGTTAAAAACTTAAAATTACAGCATGCTTAGGTAGCCAGAAGTGTAAAGAATGAAATGTTTGGGAGCAGTTTCCCCAATACAGTAGAACCCCGTTCATACGTTTTTCACCAGTCCAAAAAAAAAATGTAACAGCCGGGAAAACGCAACAGTGAGGAAGGCTCCGAAAAGGAACAAGAACGGTGCAGCTTTCACTTCAAACAATTTATTTCCGCAAAGTGACGTTAGGACTTTAAAAAATCAAGAATAGTGGACTGCCATTTCTTTCGCTTGGTAGAAAACACTAGGCGCTTCTCAGTAGCCTGGAAAGCCACATTGCTGTCCGCGTCGCTTTGAGGTGCGACATACCTATGGAGGAGGTCGAGAGCCGCGACCGCTTCTCCAAAGCTCGGATCTGACAAATCCTCAGAATCGTGTGGCTCGAGCTCGTCATCACAATCTGCGGCTTCACTCGCGACCGAGCTCGCACCAATACAGTCGAACCCGGATATATCGAACTCGAAGGGGATCGTGAAATAGTTCGATATTTCGATAGTTCGGTATACAGAAATCGGCTTGTGACGGTACTTACGATGCAAAAAAACGATACCGTATTTGTCGCGTAATCAACCCACTCGCATAATGAGCCCACCCTCCACTTTTGCACCCGAGAATTAGGAAAAGAAAAAAAAAAGCGTTAAGGCCAGCTCACTCACATGCAAGCGATTGAGCGATCTCAGCGACGAGGAGCGGCAGCGACAGAGCGATGAAAGATTTCAACCTTGTTGGAACTGCATCCCTCTCGCCGCTCGAGCCATCGCGGCAGCTTAAAACAACGTTTCTGTGTCGCCGCGGCAGAAATCGCGAGCGTTTTCGCTTGCATGCGTCACTTCTTGCTTGCATGCGTTTTCGTGCATCACTCCGTTTCGGTCTTGGCAGCGTGCCAAGATGCTGCGCAGCGATAACGTCGCGGCGTGTTTATCTTTTGAGATTCTCCCGCTGTGGCGGGGAGCGAACTTGGCAGAGTGCCCGTGATGGCTTGATTGCACAAGCTTGGTTCGATTTATTCGCACAGGCCTGGTTCGCTTGGGGCGGGCGTCATGATCGCAGCAGCTGACTGCATACTTTCGTTGATTCATACATGCAAGATACAACGACTCCAGCAAAAAAAAAAAGAAAAAAAAAAAAAAAACCTGTTGCTTTTTAACGTTCGCAGCCGCCATGTCTTACGTAACGACGCGCCTACAGCACAACGATAAGAATAAATGACTCTCGCAAAAAAGAAGAGAGAGAGAGAGAGAGATCTGCGCCTTTTAACGTCTGCAGGCGCCATAGCCATGTCAGCCGCCGCGCGAGAGGGTTCGCAACGCACGCTGGAGAGAGAGAGTAAACTTTAATTGGTTAACGAAATTGTGGGGAAAGCGTCCGACGTCTGTCTGAAAATGGACGAGCTGGCTTGGCGCATGCATAGCGTGTGCTGAAGGAGAGAGATAGCTCAGCAAAAGAATGGGCACAGCCACACACATGGCTTGCAAACGTCATGTGCTGGCGTGCGGGAAACGATAACGTGGCTTGAAAACGTCACGCGGCAAACGGCCAAGGGTGATGCGATCGTCTTTGGGGAAGGCACACTTTCCAGTGCATGGTGCGGAGTTCGATATATCGAACGACCGGTGAAATTGAGTTCGATATATGACGCGGCTTTCCTATACTTTTACATGGGATTTTCAAGGGGATATTCCGTGAGTTTGATATAACCAAAATTTGATATATCCGGGTTCGATATAACCGGGTTCGACTGTATCACCAATACTTTGGCACTCCGATGTCACAACGGCAGCATTCACTGCGACATAGTCATCGTATGCGAGTCCCGTGGCACCCAGCGCATCCATCGCCTCAGTGAGCTCTTGATCGCAAAAGGCTGCTTCCAACTCCCCAGCGTCTGTACCAGGAAATTCCCCTTCGCCGTCTGTGCGAAAGCCACACTGCACGAAGCAGTGCTGTGTAGTTGATATGGCCACTGCAGCCGACGCTGAAGCGACATAGTGCATAGCGTCAAGCATCAAAATGGTCGTAGGCTGCTGTCCACGATCAATACGTGCAAGACAGCGCTTCACAACACTCGTCCGGTAGGAATGCTTCAGGTTCTTTATGACGCTGGCATCCAGCGGCTGCAGATGGCTTGTAGTGTTCGGTGGGAAGAACACAAGCTTGACGTTCCGAAGAAACTGCAGGTCTCTTGGGTGGGCAGCACAATTGTCTAGAAAAAGGAGAACACTCCTGCACTGGGATCCCATCTTGTTGTCGAAGTAGCGAAGAAATTCTTCGAACAACGAACATGTCATCCATGCACGACTGTTACTTCTGTAGTGACATGGCAGCAGGCGAGTGTTCTTCAAGCACCACGGGTTCCGATATTTGCCGATTACCCATGGCTTTAACTTATCGGAACCATCCATGTTGCAGCAAAGGAGCACCGTCAATCGCTCTTTGCTGTTTTTGCCTCCATGACACGCTTCTCTTTTCAGGCTTAGGGCCTTCGAAGGCTGCACCCGAAAAAAAAAGGCCCGTTTTATCGGCGTTGTAGATGTCACGAGGCGCATAGCCCTCAATTAGTATAGCAGATGGTGTGGCCTTTCAATCGTCGACTGTTGCCAAATTCACACTTGCTGATTCACCGCTTACTGTCTTGTACGCGATGCCGTGCCTCTTCCGGAAACAGTCAATCCAGCCATTAGACGCCGCAAAGTCCGTGATGCCCAGTCTGTCGGTGATGTCCACTGCCTTCTCGCGCAAAATGCTGGCATCAGGGTTGATGCCGGCAGCGTGAGCTTGCTTGAACCAGGTCAGAAGAGCCTCGTCGAGGTTTCCATACTTGGCCCCACGAGCCTGCTTAGCTTTCAGTCCGAAAAGCGCTGCATTGCCTTCAATCTCGGCACGCTTTGAGACGATGCTGTTGTTAAGCATCGATGGTGGCAGACCAAGGTCTTTGGCAATATCAATTCTTTTCCACGCTGGCTGCCTGTCGACAGCGTTTAGTACGCCCAGCTTTTCGTGAAGGGAAAGTGCCTTCTGATTGCACGACGCCATCGAAGAACGTCAGATCACGATCGTCGGATACAAAGGACAAGGATTAGTTCGACTGGTTCACGACCGGCTTTGTCGTGGACTGGTTCTACGGATGGATGGATGGATGGACGGACGGACGGACGGACGGACGGACGGACGGACGGACGGACGGACGGAGCTGAACCCTTTGAATCGGGCGGTGGCGGTGCACGCCACATAGCCGACGTTCACGAGCCAGTTGGCCATCTAGTGGCGGCCTCTCCAACTCGCGTGCGGCTTCTTGAAGTTAGTTCCATAGCCAAGCCTAGCCAAGACTCTTAAAGAGTCAAAATGGTGGTCGGCACGCGTTGCCTCAGGCGGGTTCGCGGTGATCAGTTGCGACGTATCATGCAGGAACGTTTTCACAGCTACAACGTAACAACGAGGACCCCATACAATGGATCCTACGGGAGCAATGCCGGGACGAGATGAAAGCGATGTAATAGCCGGGAAAACTCAGCAGTGAGGAATGTAACAACGGGGTTCTACTGTATGTTAATTAGCACTCATTTTGCAGCTTAATTTCAGTATACAAAGCTTGTGTATCAAGTGAAAATAAACTTGTCAAAATAATTAATATAAACTTTCAAAAACAAAAAAATCTGGTTTCAACATTTCACACAGAATGCATTCAGCTTCCCATTGCAAAAAGAATTTCAGCTCTACGTGCTTTGGGTGCTGAGATATTGAGGCCGCAAAACTGCAAGTGGTCAACAATGCATGTTTTGAGAAAAGAGCAAAAAAAGAAACGGGGGATTATATAGCAGACATTTCCTAATGTAATGAACACATTTACAATTTAAAATGGCTAGAAACCTTCAGTGATGTAGTCTCTTCGCTTTCCTACGTCCAAGTGCCACCTCTTTCATTTTGATTTGTAGTTGCAGCACGTTCAGTTGTTACTTTTCGGCTGCGCGAGTCACATGCAGGCAGCAACTTTTTTTTTTTTTCCACGTACGTCGTTTTGCCACGTCCTCGCATCAAGACCGCTGTAAGGAACATTCATTGCCAAAAAAAAAAAAAGTCATTTGGAGCTGTTTGCTGCTTCCCAGTGCTCTGCATTGTACGGGAAGCAAGCACATTCACTAAAGACTATGAACACGATCCATTGGCGCAAACAAGCGGCAATCTCTATGACAACGCCGTGTCCCTGCAGTTTGCGCACTGGAGAATAAGTTTGATGCGATTTCTTATTCACAATCACCTCTTTCAATGCAAATATCGCCACCATATGCTTTACACTTCGTCAGTCTCTGCAAACTTTACATTTGACGATCATGAACTCCTTCTCGCCAAGCGGACTGTCCGCCGCGCTGCTGGCATCGTCTCGAAAACAATCCGAATGCCGCTTTGTTGCTGGAGTTGACGCGAGTTCAAGCTTTTTCTGTTTTGAGCTTATCCTTCTGCTCATATGCAGCATGCGATGTCACTGTGTCGCGGCGGGTGCGACCGCTGCCAGTAGCTGTCTCCCGTGCTGGGCAACACGCTAGGCCTACTTCAGGCTCGTACGCTCGATCGTTCGGTGCACAACTTCCGTCAACCTGAGCGCACACAGCCGGTGCCGGGCATCACTTGAGATGATTAGTCAACAATGTTTTTTCTATTTTTCCTAAATCTTGCCGTGAATGCACGTGGCGGTTTGAAACCAAACGTGACTGGCCTCACGCCTCCGCAGTCTCCCCGCGGCTCGGGCGCGCCGAGCAGACGGAATGGGAGCTACGCCTCGCGAAAAATAGTCGTTTCGGTGTCGTTTTCGGCCCAAATTTGGGCAAGATATAAATTGGCACTATGATTAAAATACTGATCCTAGAGATGAAAAATTTAGCAGATAGGTAGATAAAGAGCTACTGATTTCGAAAATCACATTTTCTAAAAAGCGATTATTTCACGATTTCTTGACCCGTGTTCCCCCTTCTTAAGTGAGTTGCATGTTTCCACGCGTGCACACCTACCGCGTCGGCACCAGACAGGGCACCTGCACTGGCAACCGAGCCCACCGTATTGGATCGTGTTGGCGTGTATGCACATTGGCTTGCGTGCGGAAGCTGGTCACAGTAGCGGATTGCAATATGCTATAACTCCCTATTATCGACATATAAACGAAACGTAGGAAGCGGCGAAGGTCGTGATTAGTAAAGTTGATTTTTCACAGAAAAGTGTTTTTTTTTTTTTTTTTTCAAGTTAACGGATTTTTCAGACTATTAGATTATTCGGACTGTTTCCCGGGTCACGCTGAGTTCGAAAAACGGTCGGTGACTGGCCTTTCTTGCAACAAACTCCCATTGGGACTGTAAAAAAGTGGTGAAGTTTTTTACAGCCAAAGGTTATTTTCATTGCTTCTTTTTCTATCTGGGAGTATGTCTCCTCTGCACTGATCACCATGCATGATGCGCAAGCATTGGATACCAGTTTACCCATGATGTTGCTGGAGTGCTGTTGCTGAATTGTTTTTTGATGCATTAGATATTATCTTAGTTTCTTTGGCTGGGGTCAAAAATATATAGGTGGAGGTGCATTGCATTTCCACTCGCTGGCATAGTTTGTCCATTTCAAGGTAGTGTCCCATTTGATGCGGCTGCGTGCAAGTGTAGTCTTTCTTTTTTTTTTGTGACAGATTGGGTAAGTGCTTGCTGAAGTAATTGGCTACCCCTAGTATTCTGTGCTTGGCTGCTTTATCCTTTGGGCATGCTATTTTACCCTCAGTGACATGGTCAGTGCAGGGTTTGTCTTTGCACCGCCTTTGCTGATGACGTAATCAAAAAATTCAATTATTGGCATTCTAAACTGGCGGTTTTTGGCATTGAGAGTGAAGTCTGCCTCCTTGGCCTCTCATAACACGTTTTGCAAGCAAGCGTCATATTGTTGCTTAGTTGCACCCCAAATTAAAATGCCGTCCTTGTAGACCCCTCATACCCAGGCATTGGTAAAAAAAGTTTGCTTAATATTTTTTTGGAACACTTTATGGGGGGGGGGGGTGCTGACCTGATTCCAAATGGCAGCCTCAAAAAACGGTTGTTACCTGAATGGAGTGCTACAGGTGCATATTTTTTTGGAACACTTCATGGTGCCGACCTGATTCCAAATGGCAGCCTCAGAAAACTGTTGTTACCTGAATGGAGTGCCACAGGTGCACACTGGTTGCAAGATACAGCATAGTTGCCACCTTGCAGTTACACCTTGCAGTTGCATACTAAAGTTAATGTAAGTTTGATTTTTGCAATGCCTTCGGCAGTCAATCAAGTAAGGCACGCCAGGCAAGGGCTGCTGCTAGGCTTTAGTTTTATTTACTACACTGCACGATAACGATGTTGTTTTGAAAATGAGTAGAATAGGCCGGAGGCCACCATCAGGCATGCCGAATGTTCAACTCCTTGCACAGTTTCATTGCTCTGGGGTTGCCAGCAGGTGCCCAAGGCCCAAGTGATGAGAAAACAGCGTTAGGAGAAGAGCAACTTTCATGGCTGCAGTGCGTCATTTCGATGTAGCCAATGTTCTGCTGTGTGAAAGTTTGATAAACACATTTTCAGCATGTTCTGCTCTTCGATATAAATGGTAATTTGATATAACCACATTTGATATATCTGGGCTCAACTGCAATACCCTTGGAAGCTCAAAGGTAAAGTAGAGGGGTGGATATATTTGGTTTTAGCTGGCAGGGATTCATTGGCAAGCGGAAGAAATATGGAACTAAGGGCTGATCAACCCCATATCTGGGAGGTACCAGATTTGATCCCTGGCGCTGCTGGGCACTCCTCGGTTTTCAATCGGTGCAAGATTTCCCCGGGCTTGGTGCTCGGCTCTGCTGTGGTTAAGTGCTTGGGAAAGGGATCATGGACCTAAAAAAAAAGGGCTACATATGGGCTTCTGCCGCACGAGGCGGGCTTATGGTCATGGTCCTAAGTGTTGCGGGTCAGTGACCCCTTTTCAATGTTGTGGTCCATGATCCCTTTCTGAAGCATCATCATCATCCTGACTATACCCACTGCAGGGTGAAGGCCTCTCCCATATTTCTTCAATTAGCCCGGTTCTGTGCTAGCCGCATCCACTTGACCCCCGCGAACTTCTTAACCTCATCCGCCCACCTAACTTTCTGCCGCCCCCTGCTATGCTTTCCTTCCCTTGGAATCCAGTTTTTTACCCTAAGCGACCATCGGTTATCCTCTCTTCGCACTACATGTCCTGCCCATGTCCATTTCTTCTTAATTTTCGCTAGAATGTCGGTAACTTGAGTTATTTCTCAGACCCACTCTGCACGCTTCCTATCTCTTAAGGCTGGTTCACACTGGCGACTCGCGGAGGTCGCGCGACACGATTCGTCACGGAGGGGGCGACCCGAACGAGACGCCAGCGACCCGTTTGAGGGAGTCGCCATGTAGTCGCTCGCTGACCGATTTCTTGCGACGCGACTTGAAGTCGCAAAGCAACTGAGCCAATGCGCAGCGCTTCTGCCTCCTTCCAAGGCGGGAAAATTCAAGAGTGCATGCGCGCGTGTGCACGATCGACTTACTGCGCCCGCAGTTGTTGGGCACACATGTTAAGGAGCGCTGCGAAAGTGAAGCATACTAATTCACGTTTGTACTCGTATCCTTGGTCATGTGCTTGACGCTCGGGCATGAGGCGATTTCGTGATCTGCTATTTCGCGAGAACGCTAACAACAGCGCACACACCACCGCCGCTTCCGTCTTCGTCGAACTATAGCGCGTTGGCGGTCGAAACAGTCCTAAACATGGGAATAGCCATAAGATCCGGTTCCTCACTGATAATCTAACATATTCATAACCGAAATGAGTCCGAATTGATCTACCCCGAGCGCGGTAGCAGAAGCTGTAAAGGCGTGAAAGTCGCCTCTTCGTTCAAATCTCGTTCGGAGGCAGGGCTGTCGTGAATCGAGTCGCATTCCGGTGTGAACACTCCCTGTTGATCGACGATTGTCGCTGGTCTCCCCCTCCGTGACGAATCGAGCCGCGCGACCTCCGCGAGTCGCCAGTGTGAACCAGCCTTTAATGTTACTCCTACCATTTTTCGTTCCATAGCCCTCTGGGTTGTCCTCAACTTAAGTAAAACCCTCTTGGTTAGCTTCCACGTTTCAGCCCCATGGGTGAGTACAGGTAAGATGCGACTGTTGTATACTTTCCTTTTGAGTGATACCGATAAGCTGCTAGTCATAATCTGCGAGTGCTTGCCAAATGCGCTCCATCCCAATCTTACTCTTCATGTTATTTCCTTTTCATGGTCCGGATCTGCAGTTACTACCTGTCCTAAGTAGACATATTCGCCTACTACTTCCAGTACCTTGCTACTTAATGTAAACTGCTGTTCCTTCCCAAGGCTATTGAACATTACCTTAGTCTTCTGCATATCGATTTTCAAGCCTACCTTTCTACTTTTCCTGTCTAGGTCATCAATCATTATTTGCAGTTCATCCCCCGAGTTGCTTAGCAAGGCAATGTAATCAGCAAATCGCAGATTACTGAGGTATCCTCCAATTACCCTTATCCCTAGCTGCTCCCATTCCAAGTCTCTGAATACTTCCTCTAAGCAAGCTGTGAATAGTACTGGGGAGATTGTCTCTCCTTGCCTAACTTCTTTCTTTATGGGAATTTTGTTACTTTCTTTATACAGAACTATGGTTGCTGTGCAGCCACTATATATATCTTCCAGCACGAAGCAGTTTTTCCCAAAAGAGCCGAGCACCAGGTTGGGGGAAATCTTGTACCCACTGTAAACCGGTGGGTACCCGGCGGTACCGGGGATCTAATCTGGCACCTCCCGAAAGCAAGACAGATGCTCTGCCACAAGGCCGCCCCATTGATGCAGGAGTTAGGACGCTCAACTTCTGTGCCCACATATGCGGGATCGAATCCTGGTCGCGGCGGCCGCTTTTCGACAGAGGCGAGAAGCAAGACGCCCGTGTCCTGTGCGATGTCAGTGTACGTTAAGAGCTCCAGTTGGTTGAAATTTCCGGAGCCCTCCACTACGCTGTCTCTCATAGCCTGAGTTGCTTTGGGACGTTAAACCCCAGAAACCAAACTCGGGACTTGATCAGTGCTTGTTTCTTCCTTTCTTATGTGTATTTTTGTAGTCAGTATAGAACTTGAGCAAAACGACTTCAAAGGTCAATAAATTGGGACAGCTACAACCTATGAAGTAATTTAATCAGGAATTTATTGGCACATTAGTGTCATGAGTGGACCTATTTACTGATGGGACTGGCTGCTGCTTTGTGTGATTTATGACCAAATTGGCCAACGAGCTCATTGTTTGCTGATGGTGGACATTGCGTGCAGTTTGCCACGTGATCAAGCAAGGCCGGTGCACGCTGGTGACAACTTTACAGATGTTCAAGATCTTGGCCCTCAATGCTCTTGTCCTAGCGTACAGCCAGAGCGTGCTCTACTTGGATGGCATCAAGTTCAGTGACACCCAGGCCACTCTGCAGGGGCTTCTTCTCGCGGGATGCTTCTTCTTCATCTCGCGCTCCAAGGTTCGTATGATTTTGTGGTGCCTTGAGCTGGACAGACTACACTGTGTGCTTGGGGGCTTTCTCTGAAGCACCAGGGGCACAACACAGAGCAGCGTACAGTGAAACCTCGTTATAGCGAACAGTTAAAAAAATCGAAAAATAGTTCGCTCTATCCATAGTTCGTAATATAAAATTTCGTAGAAAATACATGCAAGAGCACCAAAATTTAATCAGAGAAGGCACAGCAACTCTGAGGGTGCCTACTTGGGTAACTTCCATTTATTTACGCGCAAAGAACTGCGTTATCGCGGCCTGCTTTTTTGTGTTGATGCGTTCCGTATCATGCCCTGTTCCACAGTTTGCAAACACTCAACAAGGGCAAACCCACTGCTCTCGATAGCACTGCAGTGGCTGCGCAGTAAATCCAATGCAGCAAGCACTTCTTGTGAAGTCGGGATGTTCTCATCGTCTGCAGCGTTAGCCTAAGCTTCGTCTGCGGGATGTTCAGAAACATTCCACAGCAATTTCGGCGTCCATCAGTACAGCTGTGGTCGCCGCGATGTCGTCGCCGCCTACAAAGTCCTCTACAGTCATTCATCGAGCTCGTGGAGCTCTGCTTCTGCTTCGTCGGGATCGTCCTCATCATCACTTGATGCACGGGCCTCTGCTGGAACAAAACGTATGTGCCGAAAGCAGTTGGCAATAATTTCGCCTTTCACGCTGTCCCATGCCGCTTTAATGCTCCCAGCAAGTCCCAAGTCCTGCTTCATACGAAGCTTCACGAGAACAGAGTCAATCAGTCTCCTCTTGTAAGCTGCCTTGAAGGCCCTGATTTTATCTCGAGCTGCTCTTTTTTTCACATTTACCGCCATCACAGCACTATGCACACCCGCGCACCACACTCGACACGACGATCGATGCAGCCTCCACCGAACGCTATGATGGCCACGCTGCGACGCTGCCACACCGCTGCTAACACTAAAACACGGAAAATGCAAAACCCAAAAAGGCAAAAGCAACATTCGAACGCGCCACTGCCGCCGCTGCTGAAGCGGCGCTGTTAGCGATTGCGAGATGCGAACGATTTCTCATGGCTTCTGAGATTACTTCCGTGCGCACAAACACGCGCGCGGGGGTGATCTCGGAGGTCATGAATTCTTTTGCTGTCAACTCTCAACGCCGTCGTGGCATCTATGGCGCTGTCAGCACCTGCGAAGTGCTCCTGAACGTTTGCTGTACCGCACAACACACTTGTAGTGCAACGAGGCCTGCCTCCTGCTATTAAAGTGAGGTAGTGCTTGGCGTCGCAAAGTTTGTGATATCCGTTTTATGCTGCACCGCGTTCGCTATGGGAAGTTATAAATACATGTGTTTGGCAAAAATATTTCGGAAGAGTTTGATATATTCAATAATTTGTTATATGCGTGTTCGTTATATCGAGGTTTGACTGTATATTTTGACTGAGTTATTGGTCTGTGGTACAAACTGACACTACCTGTGCACCCCATTTCATGACCACACGCCTTCTGGGACAGATACAGTGAAGGCTCAGTAGCCTGAAGCCTACAGTGTTCCTATTAGGTTGATTATTGAACCTTCCAGAAACGGAAAGCACAATAACCTTATTATTCCTGGTTCTATCACGCAAGCAATTGGGTCCTGCTATTCTAATTACCAACAAGCCCTGCTTTCTGCTTTGTATAGGTGAAAGCATTGCCCAATGAGCTCCATCAGTATGGAAATGTTTTATGTGGTCATGTTTTCTAGAAGACAGACCCAGCGTAGAAATTTACTAATCGAGCAACTGCTTTTGCAGTAGGATGGCGGGCAAGTAATCATCACTGGGCACCAATTTTGATTGCTCTGGTTTTATTTTCTGCATACATGCATATCCTTTACTGTTTAGTGATTGGGATCGTCTCTTACTGCTTGTCAGCTAAGCTTTGCTGCCACCTGTGAGGTAGCATATGGTGCATCAGAGTAGCAATGAATTCTTGAACTTGCCAGATGCTGAGCTTCGTAGACAGGTGTGTGAATCTTCAAAGCCTTCTCTCCGTTGCCTAGAAGGTGGTGTGCTATGTCTGTTTCTGTAGCAGAGCCATACATGACCCCATGAAGATTCACTTACAGTAAAAGCTCGTTAATTCGAACTTCACGGGACCGGGAAAAAAGTTCGAATTATCCGATGTTCGAAATATCGAATAGCCTCGAAAAAACTGACCGAAACCGTTTGTACTACGGTAAATGTACCGTATTTAGTCGCGTAACGAACTCGTTCGCATAATGAACCCACTCAGCCCCTATTTGTGCCTACGAATCAGAAAAAAACAACAACAAAAAAAATAAAGGCGTCAGTCGTTAGCGCGTCCCTCTGTTTCGCGCCTTCACGGTCCACAACACATTTCTTGGCAGTGCGCCAAGATGCTGCGCGGCGATAACGGCGTGTTTATCTTTTGACTTTAGCTCGGGCAGGGGAGAGGAAAGCGAACTTGGCAAAGTGCCAGCGCTTATCCGGTTGTGCAAGCCTCCTTTTCAGTATGTTCGCTTTATCATGCTATGAGCGACTTGGGCGGGCGGCGGCGTCTACTGCCACTCCAATCATCGGAGCGAACGGTGCTAAAAGCCGGCGTCATGATCGCGGCTGACTCGCGTGCTTCCTCTGACGGCTGATGGGTGGAAGGATGGATGGCTATCGCAAAAAAAAAAAAAAAAGTTTAATCCATAGTGCCAGTCCGAGATCATAGCCTTATATGGGCATTGGCTGGGACCGCGCCGACAGTACTTATCCCTATTTCCAAATTAACAGGGTTGGAATTAGCGAGTATTTAGTTGCGAGCTACGGAGGTTGCGCAGAAGAGAGAGCAGGCGGCCGCCGCCGCGCGCCCATGCACTGACCTTGCCGCGGCCGCGTCCCCTCCCTTCAACGCCGCCGGCCGCCACGCCGGTCATGGCGCCATTTAAGTTTTACCCACTCTTCCATGGTTTTACCTGGTTCCTTATTCTGTCCCCGTTTTGGATGTGCGCAGCCTCTAATTATGCCTACCGATCGTGGATGTGTTTCTTTACCTTTTTTTTTTTTTCCGCGTGATGTGCGCCAAGCCGCACAGAAGCGGCGGCGCGTAGTTCGAATTATCCGTAGCGGAACCGACTCGCGTTCGAATTAACGGGCTTTTTTTATACACAGATCTCTATGGAGCTTGGCCGGACCAAGTAGTGTAGTTCGAATTATCTGAAAATTCGAATTATCGAGATTCGAATTAATGAGCTTTCACTGTAGTAAGAGAAAAAGGTGGCAAATTGTACAATTGCCCGTGCTCCAGACTGCAAGAGTGGGAAACAAGGAAAAACAGCAAAGCAATGAAGCCCACAGTTGTGGGACCCATGGGTCAACAAAGTGAGGATATCGGATCGGGATGGCTGCCTACAGAGGGAGCTTCACGCAGCATTCAGCGTTCACTTGGCATTAGGCTATCTGGAGGCACAGCCAGAGTTCAGTAATTATGTGGCCAAAGGCATGTGGTTACTTCGGAAACTCTGCTTCATTTGTAGTGTAAAATGTGGGACCACCAAAAGCCCACAAGTTGACCAGAACCGATATTGGTATGTCAATTTTGCATCGAAATTTTATGTACTCTGCGCACTGCTGAAGGGCAAAGGCAGCACTCAAGAATTCTGAGCTTCATCCTTGAACATTATTTTAAATCCAGTGATGACATTTAGAAAATCTACTTTGTCTGTTATAAGGCCTGTGAGGTTTTTCGCTTTTATGGGTGTTGTCAGGCAAGGTTGTTAGGTGTAAGGGTGATTTAAAAATAGTGGTCTGTGATTATTTAGTGTTGTAACTACAGCAGAATCTCGGTGATATGAATCTTTCTGGGTTACAAAAAAATTTGTATCGTCCAAAAATTTTTATCATCCAAATTGTATCATACGAAACTTTTTATCATCAGAACAAACAAAAACCATTGTTCATAAGCATGGGAAAAGCATTCACGCAGTTCTGCTATGGCTGAGGAGAATTATTTATGGCCGCAAGGCCACAGCTTGTCGTTCACGGCATGTACAGCACGAAAAATGATGGCAGCATCTGCGATGTGCATTCTGCGTGATGCTTCAAAGTGGTCCCTGTGCATACAGCACGAATAGCAATCGCAGAGTCAGTGATGTGTGGGTCGTGCATGCCGCTGCCAATTGCTTGCGGTCCATAGCATGAATGGAAATCGTGACATGACGCTGCCGACTTGCGGGGCACGCGCAGCTGCAAACTTCTCTGATTGTGTAGAGCTGGACAGGCGATTGTGCCACTGCTAACTGTTCACAGTGCGTACAACGGGCTGGCGATCACGAAGTCAACAATGTGCGGACAGCGCAGTGCTCAAGGCTGTGTTTGCGGTTCGTCCACATCCATAATGAAGCAGGAGAGTGTTTGGAATATCAGAAATTCTGTGCATTCTACATACTAAGTGCACCTCTGTCAGAAAATTTTATATTTTCGTGTCATCATGAAATTTGTATCAACCGGACTTGTATCACCGAGATTGTACAGTAGTCTGTGAACAGTGAACTCTCATTGGGACAGGATCGGTTTAGCCAAATTCTTGATTACGATGGAGAGGTGAAATGGTTGGTTTCCCTCTCAGTATATAAAAAAGCATTCACAGACTATCAGTTAGGTTTGTATAGTGTGTGTTTATTTTTCAATGACGTTAGGGAGAACTTTTTATAACAACAACAACAGCATGACGTTTATTGTCCAACTGCACACAAAGAGGCACTGGCCGGAGAGCTTCGAAAAGGAGCACCGCAGTGCTCCGGAGTCGCTGAGTGCCTGTTTACTGACCTTGAAAGGAGTGTCCCCTCCGCACATCAACCCCTCAACCACAAAACCCTCAACACAGGCACACACAGCCGTTCCCTGCAGAGACGATGGGCGATTCCAGTCTGTGTCTTACACAGGCCGATATGTCCCTCCCTCGGAATCAGTGGGATGGCTTAGATGTGCCGTGAAGACTGCAATAGCGGAAGCGGCACGCGGAATATTCAACAAGTGTAAATGCGAGAGCGTTGCTTTTCTACAGCATGCTACATGATTATGTTATAGCCTATGTAAAGAAGTGACAAAACATAAACGCTCGTTTAGGAATAATTTATTGTGCGATGGAAGTTTCTTTTTAGATAACTTAGACCACATGGGATGGCCTGTAGCTGTCAGCATTTCTTTCGATGAAGGTAGAGATGGGGACACTCCTATGTGACCTCGCAGAGGCATGCGCATGGTTTTTTGAGGTGGTGAGGCTTCAAACGAGGGGGTGCAAGGGTCCTGCGTATTTGATTCCCGTCTCACCCTTCTAGGTGAAAGGAGCTAGGAGCTATCCAAGTTAGCAGCTTTCTCTACCTTCCATCTGGTCTCGTGATGTCAGAGTACCCGCTGACCAGTATTGGCGAATTCCATGAACAAAAGAGAAATGAGCGCCAGCAGGCCATTGCACCTTCGACCTGCCAGCTACTGCATGCTTGAGGCATGCTTGCGCTGCCGACAACATACAATTTTTTTTATTACATGGGAGTACTTGTGTTCTCTCGTTAAAAAATTGGCTAAATAAGCAGGGCCCTAGTTAAAAAGCTGACATGAGTTGGTGGCTTCTTTCTGTTTATGATTCCTACACGCTAGCTTCAATGTGGCCCTTCTAGCTCAAGCCTCATCTGAGACTGCAGTTTGACAAGTTGGAGTTCCACCCTCTATGTGTCTCGCTGCTGCTAGGCCTTCATCTTGCTACTTCAACTTGGTCTTGTCTATGCCAACACCTGTCGTATTGCAGCACGGTAGCTATGGCGCCATCTGCTCACACTGTCTTTTCAGTTTATTTTGTATTCCAGTCGCCCACAGAGGGAATGTTCACCGAGTTCTTTCTCATCAAGCACTTGTGCTTCTGAGCTGCAGCTGCTCTTAGGTGAGAAAGAGGATAAGATACAGAGCTAGAAGTGAGATAGTGAGGGAATTCACAACATCTGGCGACACTTGTGTTTCGGTTAACATTACTTAAACACTTGAAATCCTCACACAGCAGCAATAGCGGGAAGCAAGGGCTTTTTTTTTTCTTTTTTTTTTTAAATTTTATTTATGGCACAGCCGTTATGGCAGCACAACCTGAGCCATCATATGGATGAAATTCGTCCAAGGTCATTGATCAAATCAGCCAGAAGTGAAAGATGAGAGAATAGAGATGGGTGGCAAGAAGAGAAAGGAGGGAAGAAGTAGGGGAGAGAAAATGGAAGGATGCTGTCACTGACAGTCAAGTAAAATGATATAGAAGCATATAACACAGTCCCTGCAAGATAGAAAAGAGAAAAAAAAAAAAGGCTTTTGCACCTTACTATGGGTGCTGCGATGGACCTCATCAGTGACACGAGCACTGTTTGGCATTTATTATGGGGGGACGCGACCTTTGAAAACCGAAAAATCGCGAAAAAGTCGATTTTTGGAAGATTATATATTCCGGTAGTATGCCTTATAAACTATCATTTCTGTAATTATCAATGTCCAACTCGCCGTAGAAATACTCGAAATTAATTATTTAACAAGCGGCGGCAGCCGCGGAGCAGCGAGCAAGCGCCGAAAATTCCCAAACTTCGCGCGCGCACCATTCCTCTCCCGCCGAACTGAGCGCCGCCATCTTGGTCTTGTTTTGTTTGTGAATTCTTGCGCTTTCTTCTGCCACCCTCGGCGGCGGCGACGGCGGCGCGGTCGAGGCGTGGCTTGCTACCGATTGAGAGCCTCGTGGCGGCTTTCAAGTTTCCCGCGCTCGAATTCAAGGCTGCGATTGGGCAAAGCGCGCGCTCCGCGAGAACGCGGGGGATCGGCCGACTACTATTGGCTGCTGCGGCCGCTGACGCGTCGGTCTCCGCCTCCCCGCGTCGTCTGCTACGGCTCTTTGTTTGCTGTCGTTGTTGGCTTCGCCATTTTTGCGATCGCCGGATTTACGATCTCTCGTCGTGCCCTCTGAATGGTTTCGTGCAACGTGTTAAACGTTGCGTGGTCGCTCACGATGCCTCGAGGTGCGACACGCATTCAGTGCAGACTTGGCTAGCTTTTTTTTTTTTTTCGTTACGGCGCTTATGCCGCGGAAGATAACCCGGGAAGTCGCTTGTCGCGTTTGGGCCGCTCCTCGTTCCTCTGGCGAGATGCCGCGATAGATAAACCGGGAAACCGCTTGCTGCGTCTGCGCCGCCCACCATTCTAGGGCGAAATGCCGCGGGGGAATCGGGAATGCCGATTGTCGCGGCTTGCAGAGCTCAGGATCGACGGATCTCAGCATGTGGAAAGTGGTCCGCGGCACCAAGGCGTTCGCTGTAGCCGATCGGCTAGTCGCACAGATGTTCGCTGCAGCCGAGATCGACGGAGCGCCATAGCCCTAATGTATATTTTGACGGCCGCACCGGACTTGTTCGTGATAATTGCGAGTGTTCGTCTTAAGTGGGGCCGTTATAAGTGGGCTCGACTGTACCTGAATAAATTTTTTAAGGCAAGGCAAGCCCATGTATTCAAAATATTATGTCTGGAATTTGTCATAATTAATTTGGTTAATCAACATAGGTCTAATTGATAACAAAAAATCCAATTCTATGCTATTTTTCAGCAAGAAAATTTAGAAAAAGGGCTTTGTCTTGCCCTGAGGAACCTATCTAGGAATCAGCATGACAAATTGCACAATGCCAGCGCCTTTCACAATTTCTCCAGGCTTGATATAAAGGACCTACTCGAACCAGTTTGATATGCTTCTGTAACTTGAGAACTAGCGTGCACAATTCTATGAAACTTGGTGGTATTTCATTTGTTAATGTCATGAGCCTGTCTTGAAAATTTCATCATGATAGCTTGAGAAACAAAAAAGTTATTGTTCTCTCAACCTTTGAGAGCCGTTTTCTCAGAATCAATTTTTTGCACGGTGTGGCTGCTAGGGAAAGTCATAGCTCAAGAACCGCTTATTGGATTTTCATGAGGTTTTTTTTGTTATATACCTAAGTAAAATTCTGAGGGCAAGACAATTCGTTTTTTTTTAAATATTTCGTGTGTAATTAGGGGCAGTCAATTAAAATATCGTTAAGTCAGGTGTAAATTTGAACACTAAATTTGGGGCTGTACTAAAATTTTTCAGAGAGGAAATTTGGAAAAAGGGAATTGTCTTGCCCTGGGGAAACTATCCAGGAATGACCATAACAAATTTCACACTGCTAGCACATTTTGCAAATTCTCCAGGCCCGCCCCTAGGGACCTATGTAAACTATCTTGATATACTCCTCTAACTTGAGAACCGATGAGCCCAGCTCCATGAAACTTGGTGGTTCTTCAAATGTGTGTACTATGAGCATACCCTGAAAATTTCAATCAGATACCTCAAGAAATAAAAAAGTTGGTGTTCAAGGGTAGCCTCCCCCCTTAATGTGATAGTTTAAAAGCCCCATTGTGCACAAAATCTGGCATTTTGAGCAAAATATTGCAGGCATGGCTCTGGCAGGTGGTAGCTGGCAGGTGACATGGCATGGGCTGCCAACACGGGCTTCTTGTCTGAGATAGGAGGAGATGTCTTGCTCCTTGTACAGGGGTTACGGTGCATGCAATTAAGGGGTCAGTGATTAAGTGAGTAGCAAAGCGTGTGTACACAAACGAGGATCTGCTGAAAGGACCGTGCAGGTAGGTGCCATTAGCATTCTCATGTCATCCCATTAAAAGTGGAGCTTAAGTGTTCCTACAATTTTGTCCTTGCTATCTTGCTCCTTGCTTTGTGTCTGGATCTCCCATTACATAGGCAGCTCACAAGCATTAATGATTGGCAAAAGAGAGTTCAACAAAGATTTTCTCCACGGGCTTCTGGAGGGATAAGTAGCCAACCAATTTTCGTACTCCAATAATTCAGACTTGCACAATATTTCAGGCCTTATTTAGGAACTGTCACACGGCCCATAGGAGCGTGTACATTTTCATGACCGATATTTCGGACCCTATGGTGTCCAAATGTTCTATTTTTCGGACGAAATTTGGTGCGAGCAGTACTGTGGAGATCATTTTTTGGCTCAAGGCCTGTTCTTTCGGCATCACTTAGATGCGAGCAGGCATCGTTTTCGCAAACAGCCAGTTTTGCGCGGCCATGAAAGCTAGGCGAAGCAGCCATTTGGATGTTCATCGTCGCCATTTGAGGCAGTGGTAATAAGCAAAAGCTTGACGTTTTCATTGCGGCAGGCGCGCGATCGGAACGTGAGTGCGAGCGCTGTCAGCCGCGGCTCGCACTGACGCCACCCGTAGTGGAACGGGATGGGGGTCCGGTGCATTCATGATTCATGGGGATGCTCTTTCCGCTCGCATTTCTCCTGCAAGTTTCATCATGCGGTCTTCCATGAAAACTGAACGCACGGCGCGATCGACTGCATCGCAGTACGTCGTGAAGTGGCATGAACATGACGAAAGCATGACTGGCCGAGATATTCTAACGCGGGTAATAGCAGTTGCAGCTTAGCATGATCCGCTTATGCGGAGCACATCAGCGCACGCGGTGACTGCCTTGAGCAAGTTGCATGCTTCCCGGCAGCGTGCACGCCTACCACGTCTGCATCAGCCAGCGCGCGCACTGGTGGCCGCACCTGCCATATCAAATCACTCGAACGCATGCGTATGAGCGGCGCATGGAAGCCGATCATTGTAGCAGATCGCGCTATGATATAACTCCTTGTTATCGGCATATGGGCCTGATATGCTGCAACTTTGGCCATACATGTGGCGCTGTCTGGGAAGCGTCGCCGAAAAAGGCGGCTATCTGGACCCGCAGCCGTTGGTAGCGGCAATGCCGTGCTCTGATTTCTTCCTGGTTCCAAGTAAGAATAAAAAAAATAAACGCCGACTGAAACAGGAGCCTCTACTTACTGTTGTCTCTAAGGGACATGGGTCTTAGAGCTATTTTTGTTATTTTTTGGCAAATTGTAATAAAACTTCACAGCCTTACTGAAATTTTCATGCTGATTTCAAATATGCAATCCTTTTTCCTGTAGCCCAATTAGTTTGCAAGATAATTACTAATCAACTTCCATTGTTTAAGGCCTAAATTCTTAAATAATGGGTTGTTAAAGGCTTAAAATTAGAGCATGGTTAGGTAGCCAAAGAGTAAAGAATGAATTGTTGAGAGCAGTTTCCCGGTATGTTAATTAGTACTCATTTTGCAGCCTTATTGATTTCAGTATCCAAAGCGTGTGTACCAAGTGGGAATAAACTCATCAAAATAATTAATTTTAACTTTCAAAAACAAAAAATCTGCTTCCAACATTTCACACGGCATACATTCAGCTTCCCATTTCAAAAAGCATTTCAGCTCTACGTGCTTTGAGTGCCGAGATATTGAGGCTGTAAAACTGCATGTGGTCGACAAGGCATGTTTTGAGAAAGCAAAAAAAGAAACGGGGGATTATTTAACAGACATTTCGTGGTGCAATGCGCACATTTACAGTTTAATATAGCTAGAAACCTTCAGGGATGTAGTTTTTGCTTTCCAACGTCCAAGTGTCATCTCTTTCATTTTGATTTGCAGTAGCTTTATCTATCTACTTACTTTCAAAGTGCTATATTGCTCGGATTCCGAATTCCTACTTCAAAGAAAAAAAAAAAAAACCAAGAGCTGCCAGCAGAAGCGCTCGTGCACCGACGATGCGCTCGCCCAAACGCCAGTGGCCTTTTACCAGACGGCATGAACTGGTAGCGGCTTTCTTTGCTTTGCTTTTGGTTTATTTTTCAACAAACAGACATGGTACATGTGTGTCTTACGTGCACGTTTGGCACGAGGCAGGAAATGGCCGAAAAAAGTTCAGTTATAACACGTTTGCTGTCAAGAAGTGTAGACTTCGCGTTCACTCCGCCGCCTCTCTCCAATGAGCAGACATACCATAAAAACCCGCGTATAATACGAGGTTTTTTTTCCAACTTTCAGCGTTCCAAATTTCCGCCTCGTATTATTTGCGGATCCCAACCAAAATGTCAAAGTTTTGCGAGAAGTTTTGGTTTCGTTGTTGCCACGTGGCTACGGCTTGGCTTTGTTGCCCTAACGTGGCCGCACCCCGCAGTGGCCACGACGTCGAGGTGTCGTCTCTTCGTTGAGTCGTCGAGTGCGCACATCAACAGCGCATGTGCTCTCGTGCAAACCACACTTCGCGAAAAAGTGCACGTTTTTTTCTTCAAGTGAACGAGCAAGATGCCAGGGTCTCGGAAACAGTACTAGGCTGCTTTTAAGAGAAAGGTGATTTTAGTTGCTGAAAATATCGGCAACAGTGCGGCCGGGAGGCAGTTTGGCGTCACCGAGGGAAGCATTCGCGGATGACGACGACAGAAAGAAGCCCTTTTCGCGTGCAAGGGAATGCGAAGAAGCTTTCGCGGGCCAAAGAATGGGGCATTCCCGGAAATTGAACTCGCTCTGACGGAGTTCATACGAGAACAGCGAGCAGCGCATCTAGCTGTGAGCGTAGAGCTTATGCAGGCAAAAGCTAGGGAGCTTGCAAGGGAAAAGGGAATTCCGAGCTCTGCCTTCAAAGCAAGCAAGCACTGGATAAGTCGCTACATGTGCCGTGCTGGATTCTCGCTACGCCGGCGAACCTCGATTTCACAAAAGCTGCCCGAATCTTTCGAAGAGCTACTTGTGGCTTTTCAGCGCCACGTGATTTCTTTGCGAAAAACCAAAAACTTTCAGCTGGGGCAGATAGGCAATACTGACCAGACGCCGGTTTACCTGAACATGCCATCGCCCCTAACCGTCCATGAGAAGGGCTCTAAACAAGTTTGTATCCGGTCTACTGGAAACGAGAAGATGCGGGTTACAGTCATGCTATCGTGCACGGCAGACGGCCGCAAGCTCCCGCCCTATGTCATCTTCAAGCGCAAGACAATGCCGAAAGGTGAGGAGCTGCCGAAAAATGTCATCGTGAGATGCTATGAAAAAGGTTGGATGAACGAGGATCTTGTCCTCGACTGGGTGAAGTCAATGTGGTGCAAACGGCCCGGTGCACTGTTGTCCTTTCCATCCATCCTCGTGCTGGACGCGTTTCGTTGCCATTTGGCAGACTCGGTGAAGAGGCTGCTACGCGACTGCCGCACTGAACTTGTTGTGATTCCGGGTGGGATGACCTCACAACTGCAGCCTATCGACGTTTGTGTCAACAAACCCTTCCAGGACGCAGTCAAGCGATGCTACGCGGAATGGATGCGGTCAGGTGAGCCTGCAGTGACGCCGGCCGGGCGGCTGAAGCGAGCATCGCCAGCCACGCTGTGCAAATGGATTGTGGACGCGGGGGCAAGCATCCCAGAGGAGCTTGTGCGCCATTCGTTTAAGAAGTGCGGCATCTCAAACGCCCTCGATGGCACAGAAGATGAGTACCTGTGGGATGATTTGTCGGACAAAGAAATTTCCGAGGAAAGCGCTGCTGAAGATGAAAGTGATTGAAGTGTGAGGTCCGATTTCAATAAATGTCTTGTCTTTTCTCTCTCTTATTATATGCGGTAAAAACTTTTTTTTTTTCCATTTCGCATCTCCAAAATTTCACCTCGTATTATATTCGGGTTCGTATTATACGCGGGTTTTTACAGTACTCGTTATGAGAACCCCGGCGGGAGGTGGCAACACTTGTTACGAAGCAGTGGCGCCACCTTCCGCTGGCGCGAGACGATTCATCACGAAGGGAGTGATTAGTCATGGAAGGGGAGACCCGAACGAGTCGCCAACGATCCGTTTGGTCGCTCGCTTGCTGACCGTTTTTTTGCGACGTGACTTCAAGTCTCAGAACTCAGCCAGTCCGCGGCACTTCTGCCTGCTTCCTTGGGCGGGAAAATTCAAGAGTGCATGCATGCGTGTGCACGATTTGCTTCGCACGCATTTGTTGGGTACACATGTAACGATCACTGCGAGAACGAAGCCTACTAATTCGCGTTTCTACTCATATTCTTCTTCATGCGCTCGATGCTCGGGCATGGGGCGATTTCATGACTTGCTAATTCACGAGACCGCAAACAACAGCGTGCACACCACGACAGCTTCCGTTTTAATCGAACTAGAGCCTGGGTCCTGCTAAGTCCGAAAAAAATGGTCAGCGACTTAACAAAGTGAAAACCCAGCACATGTAGACAGTGCAGTCACTGCTCTGCTGCAGTAGTGTGAGGGCTTTGGAGGACTTGGAGGTGCTCGCGAGGCTCGATGTCAGCATAGACAAGACCAAATTGTGCTTGCTGCCAAGCCAAAAGTTGATCACTGCCATACAAGACTGAGGGGTAGGAGACGACAAAGGCCTCACAGTAGTGAGCATGTTGCCAGTGGTAATGCATAGAGGGTGAACCTTTCAGCTTTCAGAACTGCAGTCTCGGGCAATGCTTGCGCTACAGGGCCCACAGAGCCAGGGTGCAGGAAGCTTTGGTGCGAAACACCCACCGCCGCCCAGATTCTGGCTCACACCGACTGTTAAGCTAGCTCGTTGCTTAGTATATTTCTTTGCTGCTCTCTTCATGCTATCTATCTGTGATAGCGTCCCTCTATTCTCTCCACCCTGATTCTTCCCTTCCTTCTCTTATTGCCTCCAATCTCCATTCTCTGGCCTTTCCTGGCCATTTTGTTCATGGCCTCGGACAGAATTCATCCCCCTCTCTGCCTTAGAATGGGCTTCATATGATGCTCACACTATAAAGGAAAATTCACTTATGATGGACTTGTGGTGTCCTTCGGTTAAGGTGAACCTTTGCAATGGCATTGCACCTCAGGGACTCAGTCAACAGCAATTGCGGTGCATCCAAGTGGCACTAAGCTCTGTTCTGTTGCCTGCATGCTTAAAGAGTGAGAACAGGGCTATGTTGTTTGAGCACGACTGAGCCTGCTTTCTGCAGCAGGCAATTTTAATTTTATGGCTCTTTATGGAGTGTTCTTCCATAAAAAAGAGGTGCATTTACTGCTGAGAAAATTGTATTGAGAAGGTTTCCACCACTCAGTTAAAACTTTTGATGCCAAGGCTAGAAAGGACTTTATGATCGTTTGGAAATGAATATTTTGGTCTTAGGGACCTGCATGCCAAAAGCTTTGTGAGAGTCACTGCAGTGTGCTTGCAAAAATCCGGATTTAATTGTTTTTTCTCATGAAAGCCCTTGATATTACTGAAAAGAACCTCCTTGCTATTAGAATGTCATATTGTGTGGATGTTTGTCAACTTGACCAGCAGCGCTTGAGGAAATCGCAGCTGGGAGCGCTGTAGGTGAAATGTGCACCTTCATTCTCTGTGCAGCCACTGAAAGTCCTGTCTCGTGAACGTCCTCTGCCAAACATCTTCAATGCCTACACCCTGCTCACGGTGCTGCTACAATTTGCGGTCCACTTTGCCAGCCTTGTGTACCTCGTGCAGGAAGCCACTGCACGGTCGCCCGCTCGGTGAGCTGTTTGATCTTGTCGCCCAGCACTGGATGCGAGCCATGCTGCAACGATTCCAAGGGCCACTGTGCTTCCTGTATTTGCATTGAAAAGTGTACTTTTCTTCCCCAGCGGGGGGCACCTCATGATCTGGTGTACTGTGGTGTACTGAGTTGCTTTCTGTCGGAGGATACCATGCTGGCGGTCCCTGACTGCGTGCGGCTATTCTCAGCCAGATTCGTAGAAGATATTGTGGGCATACCTACATGAGCGCAGTGCAAATTTTGGCATATAAAAAGTTTGCTCCATCAAGTTGCTGTACAGGAGTAACAGGGAAAGAGAGCTGAAGTTTATAAATTTAAAAAAACTAATTGAACGAAGGCTGTCTTCTATAATTAGGCTGAAATTACTTGAAACACCTTCTAACATTTTTATCTTAGTTGATTGATGCTGAATTATTCATAGCAGTTTACTTAAGTGCGGACCACCTCTTTATGTCTGCAGCTCTCATATTTTGCCCCCCTTTTTTTTTTTTAGCCAAACTAACTGTGCTCGTCTCATGACAGTGTTGCAAGAACGGTTCAAGTGTTGACTCTGAGGGCACAACCACATCTTGCTTCTCATGCGAGCCTATGATGAGAGCGCCACCTCTCAGCTTTTAAGAGGAGTGTGAAGAGAGGAGTTCAGCTCTGCATACTTATCAAGCTGAGAAGCTGCAGTGGCTCACTGCAAGTATTGTGGGATCGTTCGGTGCCGCGGTGCGTACGCATACTTATGTATAGGGGCACTAGAAGGGTATCCACCGAGAGGGAGGAAAGTCGATGAGACTGATAGATGGGGAATCGCCTATCACACTGCTGCTAAAATTTTTGATCTAGCATATGTAGCACCAGATATATTAGCAATTGAAAATGGCCTTCACGTTTTTCTTCTCTTCTATTACACTGCACTGAGCAAGAAAACCAAATAAAACATACTACCAATACTGCGCTCCGCCCACGAATGTATCACCAAGTTAGTTTGGCTCAATTGTGCACTTTTTTTTTTTTTTTGCTGCTTGTTTTCTTGGCACGGCTTGACAGTAGCGGAATGAGTGAAAAGTGAGCTATACATGTTGTTTTGTTTGCCCAACATGCAGCCTGAGCCTGAGCCTTCCCCAATGACATCCCCGTGTAGGAGGATGTTCAAAATCAAAAGGCAAAATTCACTTGAAAAACCAGTGTTGAAGTGAACGATACTAAAAGCCGGCACCATGACTGCGGCTGACCGTGTGCTTCCATTGACGGCTGATGGGTGGAAGGATAGATGGCTGTTGCAAAAAAAAAAAAAAAAAAAAAAAAAACAAAGTTACCCGTAGTGCCCTTTCGAAATTATAACCTTTCATAGGCGTTGGCTGGGACCGCGCCAACAGTACTTATCCATATTTCCAAATTAACAGGGCTGGAATTAACACTCCTGTTCGTGGGAAAAGGGGTGGTTTTTGGGTGGTGCCATTAATGTTTTTTTTTTTTCTTTAAGAAAACTTGCTTGGTGCAGGAGTGTCGAGTATCAAATTTTAGAGGAAGAATTCCTCTTTGCAATGGCATTGAAAGCAATGAAAAAAACATTATTAGCAAAACAATGTGGTTAAAAGAAAACAAACACACAAAATTTCTCAATACAGATAAAACAAAAAATTTTGAAAATATACGTTTTTTACAACAGGGACCAATACAACATTGCTGCAAATTATAACTTTCTGTGTACAGTATTCGCTGAGTTAGGAAAGAAAACACTAGTAGAGGTTGACTACGCTGAGGTCGACCCCTGGCAGTCTTCTAGCGGAAAACACGACTCCCTGCGTTGCCAGCGGCAAGTAGTACTACCCAAAAGACGTTTTTGCCTTGCTGATAACAGTTGTGACCTTCAGAACAGTAATCTCTCCCAATCAGCGCGCAGCAAAAGCAGAAATGTTTGAGGGAGCGGACGCGAAACTTATCGAGGCATGGCTGTCCACGTTCTGGGTCGGTTTGACGTAGTTTAGCTGTCAGTGCTAAAGCCTAAAGAGCTGGATTCGTCTTCTGAGTCATTACTGCTGCTTATCGCATCCAAAAATGAGCTATCCGATGCGTCAAATTCCGCAAAACTGCGCGGAAACAGGAGCGCGCAATGTCGACGCCATGATGTAAACAAGGAGTGCCGATCACCCGACTCCAGAGACCATCTGGACGGGTGCAGCACGGCGAAAAAATTAAACCAAGAGCAAAAGAGCAAAACTGAAAGAACGGTTTTTCTATTTCCCACTGAATGACGCCACTCATCAAGAAGTGCTTTGAGAGCGGGAAAATTCAACCATCGATAGCGGGCAACACTTATCGGAACACGGCTATCGACGTTCCGGGTCGGTTTGATGCAGTTTCGCTGTGAGTGCTAAAGTCTGAAGAGCTGAATTCATCTTTTGAGTCATCACTGCTGCTGTTCGCATCCAAAAATGAGCTTTCCGATGCATCAACGTCTGCGGAAACCACGGAAACGTAGCGGGAGCGCGCAACTTCAACGCCATGGTGTAAACAAGGAGCGTCGATCACCTGACTCCGGAGACCATCTGGACGGGCACGGCACGGCGGAAAAATTAAATCAAAAGCAGAACTGAAAGAAGGGTTCCTCTATTTCCCATTGGATGATGACACTTGTTAAGGAGCGCTTTGAAAGCGGGAAAATTCGAATCGTGAAACCATCGATAGCGGGCTATCGATGGGAATAGGCGCGGACAGGAAAGTGTTAACGAGTATTTAATTGCGAGTTTCAGAGGTTGCGCGGAAGAAAGAGGAGGCAGCCGCCGCCGCAGCCGCCATCCCCTCTTTCCAACTCCGTCGGCTGCCGTGCCGGTCATGGCGCCATATAGGTTTTACCCACGCTTTCATAATCTTACCTGGTTCCATCTTCTGTCCCCGTTTTGGACGTGCACAGCCTCTAACTATTCCGCTCTTTCGCGGAGGTATTCCTTTTTTGCCACGGGATGTGCGCCAAGCCGCCCAGACGGGGCGGAGCGTAGTTCGATTGATCCATAGTGGAACTGGCTTGCGGGTTTTTTTGTACACAGATCGCTATGGAGCTTGGCTGGACCAAGTAGTGTAGTTTGAATTACCTGAAATTTCTAATTATCGAGGTTCGAATTAACAAGCTTTCCCGAGTCCTATTGTTTCAGGATTGCAAGTGGCCTTGCTAAGAGATGTGGGTGTGCATTCGCAAGGTTAGCACGAAATGCTTAGTATAATCATAGCTTGGTGTGCTATTTTTATTTAGACAGTTGCACAGAATGTGGCACAGTTTCTGGCGGTCGCTGCACTCGTCTACTTTCAGAAGGTGATTGCTCTTGCAGGGTGCTTAGCACAACACAGAAGCACAGAAGTGAACGTTCACAGGTGCACTTTGGGAGCACCGAAGACAGATGAACACAGCTTGAAACATTACCGAAAGCCAAACACACTGCTTCACTGTGTCCACCGGCACAACCACAAACATTATCTGTGCACAGCCTCCATTGTGGCAAGCTGCAAGTGACAACACATAAATGTCAACCAGTCACCAAGCTCAGTTTTGTTTAAAACTGCTTTGTTGCAGAACACTGGGAAAGTCGCAATAGGCTGAGTATAAATTTTGTGGAGAAGAAATGTGGGGTTTGCTCTTTGCATGGCGCAAACTAAACGAGCTCTGTGAGGAGCGCATGATGCAGTGCAGCGGCATTTCTGGTAATGAACTTCAGAAATGAGATGTCCTCTGTGTGCTGCCCCAGGCCCGAAAAGTTTGCTGATCGGGAGGACGAGTTCAAGCCCTCACTTCTTAACAGCACCGTGTACATCATCTCCATGGCGCTGCAGGTCTCCACCTTTGCCATCAACTACAGGGTGAGTGTTAAGGGACGCTTTTCTTTATTGATATAATGAGGCAATATCTTGCAGCAATGAGTGCCACTACAAGGCTGCCGGTAAAACAGTATCAGAAGTCAAATGATATAGAGGGGGAATGGGTTCCAAGCTGCCATCATCATTGTTCTGGTGCTGCATGCATTCTTCCATCTTTCACCCTTTCCTTCAAGCTTCCTTCTTTTCGATCACAGCAGTATATGCTAGTCAGTAGGGTCGGAAGCTTCCTACTAGTTCGTTCAGCCTCATGGGTCTGGAAGAACATTCTGCACTATTGCTTCTGAGAAAAGAGAGTGCAAGAAAACAAATAAGATGCTTTCACTTGTCGCAAATCAGTCACTGCTGATACATGAGTTGATTGTTAGCTGCCACGGAGAGATGGTTAACATTCACATGACGCACTGCCTGCACCCACTTTTCCCTTTTGCTGCATGTTGTGCAGCAGTTGGGCCCTCAACTACTGTGTCTAAGGATGCGGGATCGAGTCCCGATCAGGATGGCCGCTTTTCGATGGAGGCAAAAAGCAAGGCGCCCGTGTGCTGTGTGTTGTCGGTGCACGTTAAAAAACCCCAGCTGGTCTAAATTTCTCAAGTCCTCCACTACTGCATCTCTCATAGCCTGAGTCTCTTTGGGACGTTAAACCCTATAAACCAAACCAAACTTTTATCTCCACGCAGTGATGCTATTTCCTGCCTTGTTACTTAACCCCTTGGCTTTGGCGCGCCTTCAATTTCTCTGTCGTTGACCACACTCTACACTTTATAAAAACCGCCATAAATTTCACAAAAAAATTGCAGAAAAACAAACTCAGTGTTGCTTTATTTTGCTCACAGTTACCTACTCCATCAGAACACTGAAAAGTAATTGCAAACATGAAATGCCTTGGAACATGCAGGCATGTGGAGTGTAAAGAGAACAACCCATTTTTTGTTCAAGAAACCTGTTTTCTCAGAAATGATGACCACTGGTCGCGCATGTGGGTCTGGGTTGTTGACAAAATCATCGTTGCAGGCAGCCATGTGGTCTTTTGCTTTGATATGTGATTGCGTTTCCATGTTAATTCCTATTCAGAATGCCTTGGGATGCCATGTCTGCCAGTAAAGACCTCTGCCCAAGGGCATCCGCAGAACTTTTTGCAAGGAGGCGCAATCGTTTGCTTATAAAGGGTCAGTGGGGGGAAGGAGAGATGGTAAACCACCAAAAACAGTGTGCGATCTCAATTATATAGGTCGAACAAAAATGTGTTTTTTGTTTTGTTTGACTGGGACTGGGAGTTAAGGCTTCCTATCTCAGTCCTGTTGAAATGGCTTAGGTACAGCTGGTCTTTCTGACTCTCGGTACAGTACAAACTGGCAGACTTTTTGAAGGGCAGATTTATGGGTCAGGTTTGGGCGCTTGAGGGATAAGGTGGTTGAAATTTGGTTAGAGGAGGGTAAAAGCAAGAAGATGGGACATCATGGGAGAGTTTTCCTGCCAAGCAGTCGAGATTTTCTGCTGAATTTAACTGACAATTTATACCAAAACTCAACTTCTCCCAATCAAACCTTGGAATTCAGGAAAAGAAAATGTCAGAATGTTCTCTCTGAATCATTTGCTGTCTTCAAAGCCAGCACAGCTAGTTTTTTTTTTTTGTTTTGAAGCGAGAGCTTCGCTTCGTTACAGCCTCGTTCTTCAATTTAATGAAATCCCCGATGTAACAAAGTAGTTAAGTTTTGATAACTTTGGGCGCATAGAACACAATGTATTTTTTGCCCCCCTCTGATGAAGTAAATTTCGCCGAACTTTCAATGTAACGAAATTTAGTTGAAGGCTCAATGCCTGAACAAAGGTGTACCACGATCCTGAGCTGTTGAGAGCAGCACCCATCAAAGCGCACGCAGCCTGAAAACAAGCGCAGCGCGTCCAAGGTAGGTCGACCTTGGCACGACGGCGCAGCAGAGCCGAGCATGCTTAAAAATGGGACGATGGTGATGATGATACGACGTGGCATACGCTGCGCCATCTGATGCACTTGTGCGCGGGAGACGCAAACATGGTGTTGAAAAACTCCACTAGGTGGCACGAGCATCGGCCCAGTTTAGGCGCCGCGGCGCAGCATGAAGGCTCCCTACCCAGTTTATGCCTATTTTTTGCACAGCGCACGTGGGCGTGCAGCGTGTGTGCATTTGTTGTCGCCTTGCGTGTGACTGGTGACCTATCCCTCGTCGTCGTCGTAGTCATGGCGCTTGTCTGGCGGCTCCAATCCAGCAGCATGAGTGGCAAACGAAAGTGCTCTCTCTAGAAGTGAATGCCAGCATACTGGATGCCGTCACAAATGGCGAAAAGAAGAAAGATGTCGCCACAAAGTTCGACATACCGCAAAGTTCACTCTCCATGATTTTGAGCTCCAAGGAATCCATCATCGACTCCTTAAGGGGGGACACGGGGATCAAATCGCAAAATTCGCGTGAAAAATCAATTTTTAGGCGGATTTTGCAAGGCCTTTTCTATCACACCTTAAAAAAATTATCACCAAAAACAGTCTCTAAGTGTGCCTAAAAAATGTTTTTCTGACCGTGTGTAGCAAATACGTGGCGAACATCTGCGCGAAAATGGCCAATTTCCGAGCGCGATACCTCCGCGCCTTCATCGTCACCCGCGAAAAGTTTGGTATCACTGGAAAGCTTTTTTCACCGCAGTACTTCTCCCGTGGGAACCACATGTCTACGATAAAAAACAAACGGGAAAAAGGCGAAGGCCTCTGCAAAGGCGCAGCTAGGCACCGAATGGTTGCGGTGCGCACGTGGTACTCAGCGCGCCCTGTAAGTGGCTGCTGAATGGCACGCCGCTTCTCCGGTCGTCTGCTCCGCCGCTGGCTCCGTGCGCTTTGAGAAGTTTCGGTAGTTTGCGATTCCACTTCAGCTGAACGTTCTGCATTTTCGTCAACTCTTCTGTTGCGTGCGGCTTCGACTGTGTGCCTGCGATGGAGCGTCGCATAGGCCAGAAATACCGGACGAGATATGCGTACGGGAAGTGACCAGAAGCAACTGAACTGGACGAACTGAGGACCGCGTCGCTATCGAGTCACTCCGATATGTCTTCGGAAGGCAACCTGTGCTCGGAATTGGTGCCCGGCTGTGATTCGGAGACCCGGGGCCGTTGACTAGCCGCGACGTCGTGGAGCAGTTCCACTGCGAGCGAAATTTCGTTTCCGCCGCGGGGAGCGACGATGCGGCGCCAGATCTTCAGGACGACGGCGAACATTTGCCGCGTGACCCCAGTCCTACATTTCACGAACACCTGCACCCGGAATTGATGCCTGTCAGCAGTGAATACGAAAATCCGGGGCCGTCGACTAGCCACGACGTCGCGGAGCTGTTCCATCGCGACCGAAGTTTCGTTTCCGCCGCGGGGAGTGGCGATGCGGCGCCAGCTCTTCAGGACGACGGCGAACGTTTGCCTAAGCGGATGCGCATCATTCAGATGCACTTGGAACCTCAATTTGTGTCTTTGGAAGCAGCCGAGGAGCAAGAATGCAGCGTCCGCGATACACTTCGCGAGGTGCCGGCGACGGAGCGCAAGTTTGTATTCGCTCAGCGGAGAGAGGAAGAATCTGCCCCAGATGAGGATCAGTTCACATTAATACAAGCTAGTGCAATGAATTCACTAATAGGGCATGCATGCTGCCCAAATTGCGGTAAAAAAAGTTTGTCAGTGCAGCATGAGACAAAATTAGGCCTAGCAGTAAAACTGGTGCTTTTCTGTGCTGCCTTGGCCCTATTGATTCACATCGGTCATCAAAACGAAAATCTGAAGGAAGGGCTTTTGAGGTGAATATGAGATGTATGCAGCTATCAAGGCCATTGGAAAAGGACCCACTGCCCTGAATGACTTTCAGGCTACAATGAACGTCTCACATCGTGGGCTGCATCAGAAAACTTATCAGGAACATCTAAAAAAAACTTCCATACCGGGAGCACAGGAAGCTGCACAAAGCATTTTTGCGGATGCTGTACTCGCAGTGAAGGATGTCTAAAGCAAGATGCAGCCATCCAACCCAGGCAACATCATGGTCGTTTATGATGGCACATGGCTTACACGAGGCCACACCTCTAATATTGGTGTAGGCTGCATCATAGAATTTTATACTGGGCTTGTGCTGGATTGCATCGTACTATCAAACTTCTGTCTTGGGTGCCTCCGGCGACCAGCGGAGAGTGACCCTACCTTTCAAACTTGGATTGAGCAGCATCAGTGCCAGAAAAACACAGACGTTGGCTCAGGCCAAATGAAAGTGGAAGCCGAACTGGCGCTTTTCAGGCGCTCAATCAGCAGCTATGGCCTTCGCTACACGAACATCATATGTGATGGCGACAACCGAACATATCTTGCACTCTGCAAAGATGAGGTCTATGGCTTTATACCCCTCAGTAAGGAGGATTGCATAAACCATGTCCAGAAAAGAATGGCTACCGCTCTCCGCACACTAGTGACAAGGGCAAAAAAAGGGGAGCCATTGGGCGAGAAACACAGGACCTAATTAAAAAACTGACCATCTACTATGGTTTAGCATTGCGCAGGAACACTGAAGTCAGTGACATGCAAAGGGCCGTGATGGCCACATTTTATCATGTGACTTCTACAGATGACGAGCCTCATCATGAGCTGTGTCCACCTGGCCCTGATAGTTGGGGCAGACATCAGTCAGCACAGGCAAAAATGGAGCCACCACCGCCTCATGAATATAAGCTGTCGAGACGAGTAGCAGAGGCATTGCTGCCTGTCTACCAACGCCTGTCTGACCTCCAACTGCTGGAGCGGTGCAAGGGCAACAAGACGCAGAATGTGGCAGAAAGCCTGTATTCAGTGATCTGGGCACTGATTTCTAAAGATCAGCATGCTTCATTGTTTGCAGTGGAGAAGGCAGTGCACGAAGCAGTTGCACGCTACAACTGGGAAGTTGCGTGCCTACACTGAAATAAGCAAATCTGTGGGCCTCAAACCTGGTAGCCTCGCCCTTCAAAGAGCTGAAGACCAACAAAGAAAAAGAAAAGCACGCAGTGCAGCAAAAATGAAAGAGCAAGGACCCAAGAAGACCCCTGCAAGCAAAGACATCAAGATTACAGCCCCGGGGCATTTTCATGGACATGCAGTGACTGTGAAACTTTAGAGCCAGTTTTCTCAGAAGTGTTTTGATCCGACTGGCCTGCTTGCAGAAAGCGTAGCACAGCAATGGCTTGATGGATTTTCATGAGGTTTGTTGCACTATATTCCTTGGTAAATTCTTTATGCAGTGACATTTAAAATATGCTATCATTTTTTTACTTTTTAGCTATTTTGAAATGGTGAAAATGAGTGCTTCATGCAAGCATGGATGTCACCTTTTGTGTAAAAAAAAATCAGGTTGATAAAAATATTTGGACAATGTCACTGCATGAACCATTCATATGGCTAAAATATAAAACCAACTATGGGCTTCTACCATGTTTTTTTGTCACGCCAGGTTTTCTGCAAGTTTGGTAAAAAATGATACAAACATAAATTACTAATTTCAAAACTACTAAAAAATCCTAATGAAACTTTGTAATTAGTCATTCAACACACTTTCCAATAAGCATGCAAAGTTTCATTGCTCTACTACAAAAATTAAAGAATTTGACTTCGATTCCCATGTCCCCCCTTAAGGGGGGGACACTGGTCTTAAGGGGGGATGCTAGGCTAAAGGGTCAACTTTTGAACGGCTGTACCAAATTTCATAAAATTTTCTGGAGTGGCTTACCTTCCTCTTATTAAAATATATTCTAAATTTCATTGCCCTAGCACAAATAGGTAATAACTTGTAGCTGCTACACTGAACAAAGAAGTGTGTCAGCTTAGGAAAACTATCATTTCAAAAACAATGAAGATATACTAATTTTTTGTGATTGAATACCTTCTAGATAGTTCATCGTGCAGGATAAGGAGAATTGCGGGCTTTTTACGGCATTTTTGTAAAAATTTCTGCATTTGGAAAACAAACTTCATTTTTTTTGTTGTCATTGTATGTAAGATATCTCAATTTTTTTTTAACTTGGAGAGTAATTAGTGATCGAAAAAGTGCCTTATCTTGTTCCCGACAAAAATATAGTCCAGAAACCACCTTTAAAGCCGCTTATAGCGAAAGAGTTTGGAAATGATAGTTTTCCTAAGGTTGTGTTTTCGCAAAAAGTGCGAACCTAGAAAAATGAGTTCGAACATTTCGGAACATGCTGTTTAATTTTCGGACCAAAAATAATTAATCAAAGTGCCCTGCTGCATACGTAGGGCCCTCCTCTTTAACTCGACGCTGCTATTCGGCGATTGCTTTGCTTCCCAAAGCTTCTCCGCGTCGAAGACTTTGTTGCAGGCATCTTCCTATCCCACCATCAACCACTCACTGATCGCAACAAACTCGCAGAAGCGCAAGAAAGATAACAAGCAGCATCGAGCTTACTAAAGCAGTCTGGTTAGCCAGGCTACTTTTGGCGCAAAAACAGCGTTCGAAGGTCACTTGTCTTGTTTCGGCCAATCCAAGCTTCAGTTTCGGTTTTCCAGCCAATCCGCAATTGCCCGGCCCAAAATAAGGCTTTCCGTTTTTTAATTTTTTTTTTTAGTTGTGCGCTTTACTCTCGATAGCAGGTCATCTTTGGCTGGAAAGTGCGAAAAACAAACTTTCTAACGTGGCGTTCCACTCCGCGTTCGGTTTCTTGCCCGCTTTGCGGCCGCGCGTTGAAAGCAGCGTTCATAGGCGCTTTCTGCAGCGAACGCGCTCCACCACCTCGTGAAAAAAATTCATTTTATTATTTTCTACGGCGCTGATGACTACCAAAATTGGTGAGAAGCTTCTTTGATAAATGCAGGATCCAAAATAGCAAAAAATAAAAAACACGTTTTTTCTTTTAAAATCGCGATTTTAGCCCCGCATCCCCCCTTAAAGCTATTTTTGTTATTTACCAATCAAAATTGATGCAACTTGGTGGGTTTGTGTAGTTTTTAGTGCAGATTCCAAAACTGCAATTACTACTTTTGTGATTCAATTATTACATGAGATAATTACACCAATTAGTCTAATTCTTACAAGAACGATTACAAAATGACCACTGAAGAAAAACTTCAGATGAACACATTGCTGGACACTAGAAAGAATGAGGAACACATTGTTGCAAGCAGTTTTTTGATTAAGCAGTTATTTCTTGTTTTATTGCATAACAAAGATCAAAGGTGAAAATATAGCATATAATGGTCACAAAAAAAAAGCTATTTTAAAACTTTTGAACAAGAAATTGCTAAATCTACTTGCAACATTGTGTGCTCCACATATTTGGCTTCATGCTGAAAACGAAATTATTACTTTATCTGCAATAGGTGCCGAGATATTAAGGCCGCAAAACTGCAAGTGGTCGACAATGCATGTTTTGAGAAGAGCAAAAAAGAAACGGGATTATTTAACAGACATTCACTGGTGCAATGCACACATTTACAATTTAAAATGGCTAGAAACCTCCAGGAATGTAGTCTCTTTGCTCTCCAATGTCCAAGTGCCGCCTCTTTCATTTTGATTTGCAGTTGCAGCACATTCAGTTGTCACTTTTTCGGCTACGCGAGTCACATGCAGGCAGCGTTTTATTTTTTTTTTTTTTTACGTACATTGTTTTTCTACGTTTTCGCATCAAGACCGCAGTGAGGAACGTTTATTGCGGAAAAGAAATGTAATTTGGAGCTGCTTGCTGCTTCCTAGTGCTCTGCATTGCACTGGAAGCAAGTGCATTCACTAAGGACTATGAACGAGGTCCGATCGGCGCAAAAGCGCGGCGCGCTCTATCAAGACATGTCCCACAGTTTGCGCATTGGAGAATAAGTTTGACGCCGATTTCTTACCCCCGTTCACTTTTTTAAATGCCAATATCGCCGCCGTATGTTTTACGGTTTGCCAATCTCAGCAAACTGTTTAGATCTGACGATCGTGAACTCCGCCTCGCCAAGCGGACTGTCCACTGCGCTGCCATCATCGTCACGAAAACAATCCGTCTACCGCTTCGTTGCTGGAGTTGGTGCGAGTTCAAGCTTCTTCTGTTTTGAGCTTATCTTTCTGCTCATCTGCGGCCCGCGATATCACTGTTGCGGCGGGTGCGACCGCTGGCAGCAGTCTCCCATGCTGGGGAACACGCTAGGCCTACTTCAGGCTCGTACACACGATCGTTCGGTGCACGACTTTCGTCGGCCTGAGCGCGCACAGCCGGGGCAGGGCATCACTTGAGATGATTATTGAACTATATTTTTCACTTTTTTCACAAATTCTTGCCGTGAACGCACCTCGCGGTTTGAAACCAAGCGCGGCCGGCGTCACGTCTCCGCCGTCTCTCTGCGGCGCAGGCGCGCTGAGCAGACGCTGTCAGCCAGCTCCAGCAATGCGGTGACGCCTTATCGTCACATGCACCCCAAAAGCCAATCGGATTGCAAATGCCACGTTTTCTTTTTTGCTATTTTTTATGCGACCAATGGGCGAATGTAAACAGCAGAGGCGGCAATTTGAAGACAAAAGGCGGCTCTTTCGAAGGAGACCAAGATGGCTGCGGTGCCGCGCACAAAATGGGAGCTACGCCTCGCAAAAAATGGTTGTTTTGGGGGTCGTTTTCGGCCCAAATTTGGACGACATCGATTATATAAATTGGCATTGTGATTAAAATATCGACCCTAGAGATGAAAAACTTAGCAGATAGGTAGATAAAGAGCTACTGATTTCGCATATCACGTTTTCTAAAAAGTGATTTTTTCGCTATGTTTTGGTCCGAAAGACCCGTGTCTCCCTTAAAAAAAAGGGGACAAGCAGCCAGCGGAAAAGTTTGAAGGCAGCGACCTATGAAGATGTGGATAAAGCCATTTTCAAGTGGTTCATGTCAACCCGGGCACAAAACAGTCCCATCGGTGGCGCGGCCCTATAACAAAAAGCAAAGGATTTCGCATGCCTGCTAAGGCGCGACGACTTCCAGGCCCGCTGCGGCTGGCTGCATAAGTTTAAGGCTCAACACTCGATCGTTGGCAAAAGTCTAAGTGGTGAGTCGTCATCGGCTGACGCAACAGAATCGGCAGCCTGGATTATGAAAGCAGTGCCAGATATCCTCTAGCACTACGATCCGGCAGACATCTATAACGCCGATGAGACGGCAATGTTCTACCAGATGCTGCCTAATCGCACACTGGCTTCTGAAAAATGATTGTTGCCACGGTGGCAAGCATAGCAAGCTACGGATCACAGTCCTCCTGTGCGCCAACATGGATGGAAGTGACGAGCGTTTGCCGCTTGTGATCGGGCGCAACAAAAAACCACACTGCTTTAAGAATTCATGGCAACTCGAGATTTTCTATACATCGAACAAAAAAGCATAGATGACCCACAGTATTTTCCGAAGTTGGCTGCAAGATCTTGAAGAGGACATGAAAGAATCCGGATGCCACGTGTGCCTCATCCTCGACAACTGCTCTGCGCATCACGTTGACGACTTGGAGCTTGCACATGTGGAACTGAAGTTTATTCCACCCAATTGCTTATCCCTCATCCAGCCGCTTGTTCAGGGCATAATCAACAGCTTGAAGTGTGCCTATCGGTGAAGATTAATTGACATGCTGCTCCTCAACATTTGGCTGGAACGATCAACGAAAGTTGATTTGTTTCAAGCGCTTGATGCTGTCCGGATCCTAGAAAGTAACGCCGAAGCCAATCGCAGAAAACTGTTTTCGAAAAGCAGGCCTTGGAGCAGACGTGTCCGCAGCAGCTCGACCTGAAGGTGGTTTGTTCACGCTTGAAACAAGACAAGCGCAGGCACTTCAGTAGTCTTGGGAGCGCCTTCGCAGCGGTGTTGCTGTGCCAGAAGGCGTCGATATTGCCGATTTCATTCTTAGGGATTCCTGTGTCCTCACGACAGAAGAAGTGACTACGAATCCATCCTGAACGATGTGGTTCAGGAATTGTAAGGTGAGTGTGACGGTGAAACGGAAAATCAGGACAAGTGTGACGACGTCCCCACCTCCCTTGAAGTAGTCTATGCGATTGACATACTGAGGTGTTTCGTGGGCTCTACAGGAGAGGAAGAGGCTATGCGGTCATTGTGGGCCTATGAACAGTGCATAATGAATGCCAAGAAGACTCAAAAGAAAATCGCGGACTACTTTACCCACAAATAAAAGTTCTTCCATGTGTGCTTCGCACCAGCAACATCATTTGAGAATTTTATTTGCATATTAAGAGCCTAATTTCGATGTAACGAAATTTTAATGTAACGAATTCAAGTGTCGATTTTACCGACTTCATTATATCGAGGTTTAACTGTATAAACAAACTGTTTAACTGTTAAACAAAAGCCCATTAATTTGAACATGAGTCAGTTCCACTATGGATACAGTAAACCCTCGTTAACACGAACTCGCATATCTTGAAAAATCGGTTAAGTCAAAATTTTTCCACGCCGCGCCTTCACCTCCCATAGGTGCTATGTATTAGCTCTCGTTTACCTCGAAGAATTTTTTGGGCGTAATGCAGATATCTCGAAATTTTTACCAGAAGAACCGAAGGTAAAGGTCATTCCTGAAATGTGATACGGGCTCCGAGCGAGCGCTTTGTTCCTACACTAAGTGCCGAACGCGGTCACGTTCGAAAAGCGAATACAAAATTCCCGCGGACGCAGCCGCACCTTGGGACCAGTCACGTGAGCGCGCCGCTTGTGCGCGGGGGCTGATGGGTCTTATCGGGCAGTCGGTTCGGCGTGGTTTGGTCAGTTGCCCTTCAGTGATTGTGTGGTTTCATCGCGCTATGTGCACGAAGCGTTGACTTTGATTTTTGTTGTGTATGTGGTGTCCACGACGGACGACGATGTCCCGTCCTAAGCAGTGCAAATCTCTGACACTGGAGAGAAAAGTCGCCTTAATCAAGGAAGTAAACAAAGGAGGAAAGTCAAAAACAAGCATCGCCAAAGAATTTGACATACCATTGTCGACGTTCTCGACAGTATTAAAGAACTGGCAGAAGATATTGGACGACTTCGAGCAAAACTTCTCAAGCAAACGGAAGCGGATTTGGGCCTCAAAATTCCCGGAAGTAGAAGCAGCACTGATGTTGTGGCTCCAGAATGTCAGGGCAGCCAACCTTCGCGTGACCACCCAAATGATGATGGAAAAGGCCGACACTCTGGCATTGCAGATGGGCCGCATGGACTTCAATTGCAGCAATGGCTGGTTTGAACGGTTTAAGAAGAGAAACAACGTTGCCTCGAAGACAGTCCATGGCGAGAGCGGCACCGTTGATGAAGGGGCTGCTGACAACTGGCAAACCACCGCCTCGCTGAGCTACAAAAGGCTTACACGGACAAATATATCTTCAACCTCAGCAAAGCAGCACTCTTTTATAGGATGCTGCCTAGCCGCTTATACACGCCGAAGGGAGAAGCGTGCACAGGCACTAAGCAGCGCAAGGACAGGGTAACAGCACTTTTCGGAGCCCACTCCATCGGCAATGAAAAGCTGCCGCTGCTTATTATCGGCAAGTCGCAAAATCCACGGTGCTTCCGAAATGCACGGCTCCCCAGAGATGGGACCTATTGCGCCAATAAAACGGCCTGGATGACTGCGGCACTCTTTGAACAGTACGTACGTGCTCTTGATCGCAAAATGGCGAAGGACGGTAGGAAAGTGTTGTTCGTGGTGCACAACTGCCCCGGCTACGGAAAAATCGACAACTTGGAGGCATTTACGCTGGAGTTCCTGCCTGCGAATATGACGTCCGTGCTGCAGCCGATGGACCAAGGAGTCATTGAGGTTACTCGCAAATTTTATAGAAAGAGCCTCCTGCACCGAATTTTGTGTTCTTACGACAGCAGTAAGAAGTACGAAATAGATTTACTGGGTGCAGTCCACCTGATCGCTGAAGCCTGGCGACAAGTCCGGCCACTGACGATTGCGAATTGCTTCGCGCACGCGGGCTTTTCACGCAGTGAGAGATCGCTCGAACCCTCCATGCTCGAACCAGACACTGACGAGTTCAGTGATTGTTATAAACTCTGTGACAAAGTTCGCGAAGCTACTGCTGGCGCCGGCGATGCCGAAGTCGACATCACTTTTGAAGAATATGCACTATATGAAGCGGACGTGCCTGTTACCGGAATGCTGTCCGACGCAGATATTGTTGCAATGACAGGCAACGAAGGTGGTGATCAGGTTGATGACGAAGAGCCTAGAGAAGTGCCCATGACTGCAGAAACAAGGAACCTCCTACGCTTGCTTCGCAACAAAGTTGAATGCGGCGGCGACCAATGGCTCATGCTATGGGTTCAGCAGCTCGAAGACGCTTTTGTTGGGCCGAATGCCAATGCGAAGCAGACAAGCATTACCCAGTTTTTCCTGTCAAAATAATAAAGTTCAGTTTTTCCTGAGAATTCTGCGTTTATTATATAAAAGCTCCCTTTGTGCAGTGGAGTGTCGACGGGCGTGACGGGCCGAGGGCCACCAAAGAATTTCCGCCCGTCGCTGTCGCGCTCAGGTTCTGGGCCAACTCGCTCACATGCAAGCGATCTCAGCGACGAGTGGCAGCGACAGAGCGAAAAATTTCCAATTTGTTGGAACTGCGTCCCTCTCACGCTCTGAGCCACTACGGCAGCTCAAAACAAGGTTTCTCTGTCGCCGCGGCAGAAATCACGAGTGTTTTCGCTTGCATGTCGATGGCGCACGCCACTCCGTTTCGGTTGTCTCATCCACAGCTCATTTCTTGGCAGCGTGCCAAGATGCAGCGCAGCGATTACGTCACGCGTGTTTATATTTTGTTAGCTCCTGCGGTGGCGAGGAGCGAACTTGGCAGAGTGCCCGTGATGGCTTGATTGCACAAGTCTGGTTTGATTTATCACGCCGCGCTTGGGGCTGGCGTAGTCCACTGCCACAAAATCATTAGAAAGCGTGATAACTGCAAATGCTGTTTGAAGCGAAAAATGCTAAAAGGCGGTGTCATGATTGCAGCTGACTGCGTGCTTTCTTTGATTCATACATGAAAGGATAAACGACTCCCGCAAAAAAAAAAAAAAAAAGCAAGGAAAAAAACAACCTACCGTTTCCTAATGTCCGCAGCCTCCATATCTTACGCTACACCGTGCGTACAGTACGATAAAAATGGGTGACCCTCGCAAAAAAAAAAAAAAGAAAGAAAAACAGAGAGAGATAGATCTGCCGCTTCTTAACGTCCGCAGGCGCCATAGCCACGTCAGCCGCTGTGCGCAGAGGGTTCACAACACACGCTGGAGAAAGCGTCCAACGTTCTTTCTGAAAATGGGCTGAGCTGGCTTGGCGCATGCGTAGCGCGTGCTACTGCGAACAAAGGCCGGGAGAGAGGAAGGAGAGAGATAGCTCGGCTAAAGAATGGGCACACCCTTGCGCTTTGCTCTATCGCGTTTTTCCATAGCCTCCTTATGGTTTTTCCCCTCGTTCCCACCGGTTCTCTCTGGTTCATTCACGCACATGGCTTGAAAACGTCACGTGCTGGCGTGCGGGAAACGATAACCGCAAATGCGCCTTTGGGGAATGGGCGCGGCGCTGCCCTAGACCAGCAGTCGCTGAACTGTCCCCTCTCATTCCTTCCGCACATGGCTTCAAAACGTCGCACGAAAAACGGCCGAGAGGGATGCAATGTCTTTGGGGAAGGCACACTTTCCAGTGCGTGGTGCGGAGTACGATATATCGAATGACCGGTGAAATTGAGTTCGATATATGACACGGCTTTCCTATACTTTTACATGGGATTTTCAAGGGGATATTCCGTGAGTTTGATATAACCAATAATCAATATATCCGGGTTTGACTGTATTGCAGATCCACGCACCAAACTCTTCCCACCGCGTGCAAAGGGCTAGGGAAGGCTAACGAGCAGATTCTCTTGCACCTGCTCACCAATACAATGTTGTGCCCGTCTACTCTTAAGGGAGGACATCCCTCTTAGAAACATTTTTTTTTATTTATGGCCGGATTTGCACCATATTTGCACCACTTGTGTATTTTCTCGTGCTCATTCCGAAACTGCAAACTGTTTTTACCTATAACAGGTAAATTTAAATATATTAGGGAAAACTGATCTTTTGTTTGAAGGTAGCATGGTTAGTACACATCAGACCTTGAGAAGAAGATTTTGATCCTTAAATAATCTAGAATCACAAAGGACTGCAATAAGGCATAAATGAGCATTCTTGGATATCGAAGAAAGTTGTGCCTTGTCAAACTTGCCAAAAAAAAAAAGCCCATTGTGGTGACTGCGACAAATTTTGATAAATTTGGCAAACAAACAATGGTTGAAAAGCAGTGTTACTGCTGAACTTATGATGTTATCTTTCTGGCAAAAAAAAGGAATTAATAGTGATAGCTGCTATAGAAGCCACGATATCGCTCCTCCAAAATGGTGACTGTGCACAAAATTCAATCTTGAGAAATAAGTGAAGAATGTTTTTGGCATATTTTTAATTACTAAGGCTAACAGCAACTTGGTACAATGAGTTTTGACTGGTTTTTAGTGTGAATGCACCATTTCCCATTGAGATAATTGACCCTGCAACTCTGAAGGAAATTTATTTCGACAAGGTTTGCGATTCTGCAGGCCGCGCGTGACAATGTTTCGCGATCGCCGCTGCCACTGCGCCGCTAACTTTTGAGTGCTCCATCTGTCGCGGCCATGAACACCGCACAGGTATCACATTTTCATCTGCATCGTCATAATCACAATGCTCGCATGCGGCACCTCGAAATCGCTCGCTGTCCTGTCTATCATGCTGAGCACCACTGGTTATGCCCTTATCGGCCCATCGCAGAGCGTGGGTGCTTTATCACTTATTGCAGATAACAGGATGCCGCATTGCTGCGTCACTGGCGCACCTCTTATCTCAACCTTTCTCCTTTTTTCGGGCCGTTATGACAATTTTCAGTGTTTTATGCTGTGGTTGGGACGACGGAACGTCTCTAAACCATTTAGGCCTAACTATGCGACCTTTTCAAAATGGCGCCAGACCGCAAGTAGTCGACGCGTGCAGCCAACCAAAAGTGGCCATTTGGGTCACATGCTTTCGGAGCTCAATAGCTCCGAAAGCATGCCAGTCATGACATGGGAATAGCCTGAATCTCGATATTTCTAACTATACCAAAATGATGCCAATGGAGAGCATATTTTTTTATCTGCGGCCGATCAAAACTCGGCGTGATTTGACCTCAATTTAAAGGGCCAAGCATTCAGATTCGCTACTTTGGAATGCTGTAACATGCGAAATAGACGCTATTTTTGAACCAAAATTTGCAGATAGTTGCGGAAACGCCTCAGGACCGCGAGAATGAAGAAATAAACAAGTCAGATTTTTAGACAGATTTTCGACGGCAAAGAGCCATGTCCCCCCTTAAACATTTTGATCCCCAATATAACGGGCTGTGCTCGCACTGTGGGCAGGTGTCTGACACCTACCACATGGTGTGGGCCTGCCAGAAAAACCCATCCTTGCTGCGACCCTGTCCAGCTGCTGCACCCTCGAGGCCCAAAAGGCATTAACTCAGCGCACCCGGGCTGCAGCAAACGCCAATTGAGTGCCTGTCTAGGCAGACATCCCACCTAGTGACTGTACCTCTCTATAAGTTAAATCTCATTACAAGAGACACTGTTACAAGAGACACTCGGTTATGAGACACTCGAAAATGGTTTGGTTGGTTTTCCTATGTCTGCCATGTTAACAGCATTGCATACAAGAGACATGATTACAAGAGACACTCTGTTACTAAGGACAACTTTTTCAAGTCCCTGGAATAAATTCTTCACTATTTAGAAGAGACACAACCCAGGTGTGCTCATGCAATACAGCTGAAGCGTACCAACTCATAAATGATGTTTTCAGATTCCCTTAGCTGAATTCTGTTAAATATCAGCATAGCTTTCGCTGTATATATCAGGAACTGAGAAAGAGTGCTTCCCCATTATTGGGAAGTCAAAATGACCCCAATGTTTCAGCCACTGGCATCGCACATTCGAAGCAAATCAAAATGCATGAATGACATCCAGCATTTTTAACTCCTTGCTGTTAAAATTTGATCACAACATGAAAGCTCAGAATCTCGATGCCTTTCTCTTTGTGGACAATGCTTCTTGCATCACCAAAGTTCTCGTGCTCAAAGCCACCAAAGTTATTTTTTCCCTCCAAACTCCACACCCTACTTTCAACCAAGAGACAAAAGTATTATGCACTCTGTCAAGTTGCTATACAAAACAGGATTGGTAGAACGCCTTTTGCTTGATGGGCAATAAGACTGTACAATAGTAATTGATGCGAAGTTTGCTGTTCAGGTGATTTCAGGTCTCTGGAATATTTTCCCTCCAAACTCCACACCCTACTTTCAACCAATAGACAAAAGCATTATGCACTCTGTCAAGTTGCTGTACAAAACAAAGTTGGTAGAATGCCTGTTGTTCAACGGGCAGCAAGACTGTACAATAGTAATTGATGCGAAGTTTGTTGTTCAGGTGATTTCAGGTGTCTGGAATGGCCTGAGAAGGGAAGCTGTGAAAAACCGTTTTATATAGGCAGGCTTTAAATGTGATGGAAGGATGTAAGAGGGCCCATATATGGATACTATGAAAAGCTTCCTTGAAGATGAAGCTTGAGCGAGCATCCAAGAGACTGCTGAGGTACCAGAATCTATTGAGGAATTTGTTTCTGCAGATGTGAGTCTTGTGTGCTTCCGAAGAGCCTACAGGCTGTGCGCAAGTTGATGGCACATGTGCCATAGAGGATGACTACGAGGACATTTCAGAGTAAAAGTGTCAACATCTGAGGGTCACGAGCATGTAAGAGGGCTTCAAAAGTATTAGAGCAACAGGAAGGCTTGCAAAGTGTAGTGCTTTACCAGAATTTGGGAAGGAACACACTCTGCACTCACAAAAATACAGTCGACGACTGATTTTTCGAACTCTCAATGGACCACGAAAATGTTCGAAAAATCGGGCAGTCCAAAAAAACAAATGTGCACCAAAAAAAGCTCAATTTATTGCCTATTATTTACTTGGAGGCCGTTAAAAGTCATGAATGCTTTTCTGCACCACGCTCTGCTTCCGTGCTAACAGGTCCGCCTGAATTTCACTTGCATTGGCTGCGCTGCTGCAGGTGGGTCATCGTCGTCATCGCTCTCAGACTCCACAAGCACTTGGAAAATAATTTCTACATCTGTGAAGCCCAGCGCACAGTTCCAACTCGTGGTCCACGACTGTGAACTCTGAAAATGAGACGGCTGATGAAATGATGGAATTTCTACACCAGCAGTGCGAAGGTCGTGAATGAGCTGCTCACTGCCTGACAGCTGCTCGACGACGCTCTCCTCGTCCAAGGCAGCCAACTCGTCATTCAACACAAATTCCGCGTGGCGTTACCTATTGCGCAGCGTTGTGGATGTTAGACTTCCACGCATCGGCGAGCGTGCTAAGTGCTCCAAGCAAATCGACAGAGTAGGTTTTCCCACTGTCGAGGCACACCACAACCACCAACCACCTGCCGCGTTGCACGCAAAAAAAAAAGATCTTTTTAAAATCCGGAAACAGCTTCTTGAAGAACTACAACCACCAACTACCAACCACTGGATCACAACACCGAGTACATTGAGTGTCTTCTCGCTGCCTCGTTGCACGCAAAAAAAAAAAAAACTCAATATGTGGAAACAGCTTCTTGAAGAACTGAAGCCGATTCAATTAAATGCGAGCAACAGTAGCGACAGAACGTAGTTCTCGCATCAGCATGACCACGGCTAGGCCTACTTGCTACACTTGGCAACACATTTGAAACGCACGGCAAACACACAGGAACAGGCAGTCGAAGTGATCATGCTAAAAGAAAAAAAAAACATTACAAGGGTTCAACGCTGCTGAACCAAGTATTGAGTGAAAGCATTAGCTGCGTGTGACCAAGCATTCTTCTTCTCTTTTTCTTCTTCCTCAGCCCACATACTTGTATAAAGCCCCGCTTTAACTAAGCCGTATGAACGTGCCTCAGTGGCCTATAGGGGTAACGTGAATGCCAGGGTCCTAGCAGGCTGATTCTGACATAACCATCCCATGTGAAACGAGAGACCCAAGTTGACAGCTCCTGCCAGCCCATCTGGGGCGTGACGTCACGCGCTGTGCCGCGGCTGTGACCGCGCTACGCCGACCGCTTGAGTTGGTAGCCCAGCTCACCCTAGTGTCACGTGGGGTGTGACGTCACAGCGTCACGTGGATAAGACGTGGCTACCGCCGCGCTACGCTGAAGGCTGAAAACCTAGAGTAGTACAGTCGAACCCGGATATATCGAACTCGAAGGGGATCGCGAAATAGTTCAATATATCGATAATTCGATATACAGAAATGGGCTTGGGACGGCACTTACGATGTGAAAAAACGATACTGTATTTGTCGCGTAATCAACTCAATCGCATAATGAACCCACCCTCCACTTTTGCACTCGAGAATTTGGAAAAAAAATGCGTTAAGGCCAGCTCACTCACATGCAACCGATTAAGCGACCAAGCGATCTCAGCGACGAGTGGCAGCGACAGAGCAAAAAATTTTCAACTTCTTGGAACTGCGTCCCTCTGCTGTACTAGCCACCGCCCGCCGAAGCTCAAAACAAGGTTTCTGTGTCGCCGCGGCAGAAATCGGCAGCATTATCGCTTGCATGTCGCACTCCGTTTCTGTCGTCTCATCCACAGCTCATTTCTTGGCAGCGTGCCAAGATGCTGTGCACCGATAACGTCGCCACGTGTTTATCTTTTGATAGCTCCTGCTGCGGCGGGGAGCGAACTTGGCAGACTGCCCATGATGGCTTGATTGCACAAGCCTGGTTCGATTTATCACGCCGCACTTGGGGCGGGCGTAGTCTACTGCCACAAAATCATTGGAAAGCGTGATAAAGTAGCTGCAAATGCTGTGTGAAGCGCAAAATACTTAAAGCCAGTGTCATGATCGCAGCTGATCGCGTGCTTTCGTTGATTCATACGTGCAAGAATAAACGACCCCTGCAAAAAAAAAAAAAAAAAGCCGCTTTCTAATGCCATATCTTACGCTACGCCGCATGTACAGCACAACGATAAAAACTAACGACTCTCGCAAAAAGAAAAAAAAAAGATAGATCTGCCGCTTCTTAACTTCCGCAGGCGCCATAGCCACGTCAGCCGCCCCGCGCAGAGGGTTCGCAACACACGATGGAGAAAGCGTCCGACGTTCTGTCTGAAAACGGGCTGAGCTGGCTTCGCGCATGCGTAGCGCATGCGTAGCGCATGCTACTGCAAACGAAGGCCAGGAAAGAGGAAGGAGAGAGATAGCTCGGCAAAAGAACGGGCACACCCTGCGCTTCGCTCTATCGCATTTTTCCACTCTCGTTCCCACCAGTTCTCTCTGGTTCATTCACGCACATGGCTTGCAAACGTCACGTGCTGGTGCGCGGGAAACGATAACCGCAGATGTGCGTGCCTTTGGGGAATGGGCGCGGCGCTGCCCTAGCCGAACTGTCCCCTCTCATTTCCTCCGCGCGTGGCTTGAAAACGTTACGCGGCAAACGGCCGAGGGTGATGCGATCGTCATTGGGGAAGGCACACTTTCTAGTGCGTGGTGCAGAGTTCGATATATCGAACGACTGGTGAAACTGAGTTCAATATATGATGCGGCTTTCCTATACTTTTACATGGGATTTTCAAGGGGATATTCCGTGAGTTCGATATAACCAAAATTCGATATATCCGGCTTCAATATATCCGGGTTCCACTCTATTGCTTTCGCAATAAAAAACACTCCGGCAGCGAGCAGCGACGGCAGCAACGTTGTCTCGGAAACGGCAGCTGCTACGCAAATAATATAGCCTTGATCCAGTGTCAGTTTAGCTGAGGAGCGGCACGCATGGCCGGCACCGGTTTCGAGGCTATCGAAGGAAAAAGTAAACAAACAAGATGGCGGCAACACTGCTCAAAATATGTGGCAGTTGGCCCGGCTCATGCTTGGAATGTCCGAAAAATCGAATAGCCCTTCTTAGAGTGTCCGAAATTTTGAGCAGCGTAATACATTGACTTTATAAGGTATGTCTTGGGGCTGGGAAAAAGTCTGAATAATCAAGCATATTCGAAAAATTGGGTGTCCGAAAAATCGGTCATTGACTGTACATACTAGTATGAATAACTTCTTTAAGCTTTCCTGGACAATTCCCTGTTAATGCGTGTGAATGCATTTATATGCTGATGTGCAATAAACTGATCACCATAGTGCTTTTAGAATTTTTGGTTACAAGAGACCTTGCTACAAGAGATCTTTTTCGGGTCCCTTGTATGTCTGTTGTAACAAGGTTTTACTGTATAATAATGTTTTCACCACCACCACCACCCCGGCGGTGTTGCCAGCGGCAGAGCACGTGCTTTCTACGGATTGCACATGAGTTGTTCAACGACCACTGCCTCACCTTGTTTTTCCCAGTAGACAGCTCCAGCCAGGTGGCAGAAAATGTTACAAGAATTTGCGACGCTTCCAATTTACAATGGGAGCAATAAGTCCCTAATGAACTCTTTCTTCCTGCGCACCGCTTTGATGGAAGTGTCTATTTCTGCCTCCGAGGGGGCACAGGCGATGCAGCTTTGGGATAGGGAGATATAGTTTCGTGCCTTATTGAAAACTTGAAAAAATCACTTTTCTGCGAAAAGCAGCTTTACAAATTACCAACTTCACTGTTCCCCACATTTTGTTTGTCGATAAAAGGGTGTTATACAGTGAAACCTCGTTATAACAAACAGTTAAAAAATCGGAAAATAGTTCGCTATATCTATAATTCGTAATATAAAATTTCGTGGAAAATACATGCAAGAGCAGCAAAATTCAGTCAGAGAAGGCACAGCAACTCAAAGGGAGCTTACTTGGCTCACGTCTATTTATTTACGTGTGAAGTACTACATTATCGCAGCCTGCCTTTTTGTGTGCATTCCATATCACCCCCTGTTCCACAGTTTGCAAATACTATGGGCAAACCCACTGCCCTCAGTAGCACTGCAGTGGCGGTGCAGTAAATGCACTGCAGCAAGCGTTTCTTGTGAAGTCGGAATGTTCTCATCGTCTGCAGGGTCAGCCTGAGCTTCATCTGCGGGATGTTCAGAGACTTCTGCAGCGATTTCGGCGTCCTTTATTACAGCCGTGGTCGCTGTGATGTCGCCACCTACAAAGTCTTGTACAGTGATTGTTGCGGGCATGTCACCAACAAGAAGCGAAAAACTGTTCCAGGCCTCGAACTCGCGGAGCTATGCTTCTGCTTCGTCGGGATCGTCACCATTGTCACTTGATGCACGGGCCTCTGCTGGAACAGAACCTGCGTCCCGAAAGCAGTTGGCAATCATTTCGCCTTTCACGCTGTCCCATGCCGCTTCAAGCATTTGGATTGCTCCCAGAAGTCAATCTTCAAGTCCTGCTTCATATGAAGCTTCATGAGAAGAGTGTCAGTTTTCTCTTATAAACTGCCTTGAAGGCCCTGATGACACCCTGATCTAAAGGCTGCCTCTTGTCTGTAGAGTTAGGCGGAAGAAACCTAACTTCAATGTTATTGAGTGCGACATCTGTGTTGTGTGCGGTACAGTTATCAACAAGGACACACACTTTGCAACCCTCGCGCACAAGCTCACAGTTCTGAGCATGCAGCCACTTCGGAAAAGTGCATGCGTCATCCAACATTTCTTGTTTGAAGCATACTCTACGGGGAGTATGCGACCCCTTTTCATGCATCTCTGGGTTTTAAATCTCCCGATGACGAGTTGCAGCTTCACAGTGCTGTCCATGTTGGCGACAAGCAAAACAGTGATCCGGGCCTTTCCCTGCTTCCTGCCATGGCACGGCTCTCCATGCACGTCAAGGGTATGCCTAGGTTCAGTTCAGTTCAGTCGTTCAGTCGTGTCCGGCTCTTCGTGACCCTATGGACCATGTCACGCCACACTTTCCGGTCTCTCACTATCTTCCTAACATCACATAACTTCATCTGCAGTGCATCAAGGATGCCATCTAACCATCGCGTTCGCTGCCTACCCCTTCTCCGGCAACCCTCAACCTTTCCCAACATCAAATCTTTCTCCAGCGACTCCTCTCTTCTCATCAGATGACCAAAGTAGCTGAGCTTTAAGTTTAGAATTTGACCCTCCAATGAGCAGTCAGGGTTTATGGTTGACAATATCGACTGATTTGATCTTCTGGCAGTCCAAGGAACTCTCAAGAGTCTTCGCCAGCACCACAATTCAAACGCGTCAATTCTTCGGCGGTCAGCCTTTTTCACAGTCCAACTCTCGCATTCATACATCACAACTGGAAAGACCATAGCACGAGTTATACGGATCTTGGTTGGCAGACTAATGTCTCTGCTCTTTACTAGGCGGTCAAGGCTAACCATTGCTCTCTTTCCCAGAAGCAGGCGTCTCCTAATTTCATGGCTGCAGTCTCCTTCCATGGGTAACCTTGGAGCCCAAGAAGAGAAAATCTGTCACAGCTTCCACTTCTTGTCCATTGATGCTCCAGGACTTGATAGGGCAAGACGCCATGATCTTTGTGTTTTTAATGTTCAGTTTAAGCCCAAACTTCTCACTCTCCTCTTGTACGCGCATCAGAAGTCTCTTGAGTTCCACTTCACTTTCTGCCAATGAAGTGGTATCATCCGCATATCTAAGGTTGTTGATACGTTTTCCAGCAGTCTTCATTCCAGCTGAAGACTCGTCCAGGCCGGCCTTCCTCATGATGCACTCTGCATATAGGGTAAATAGGCAGGGCGACAGTATGCAGCCTTGCCTCACTCCTTTCTCAATCGGAAACCAATCAGTAAGACCATGCCCAGTTCTGACTGTGGCCTCTTGCCCTTCATACAGGTTCCTAAGGAGACAGATGAGGTGAATTGGAACTCCCATCTCTTGGAGAGCTTGCCACAATCTGCTGTGATCTACGCAGCCAAACGCTTTCGCATAATCAATAAAGCAGAAGTAGATGGGTTTCTGGAACTCTCTTGATTTTTTCATGATCCAGCGAAGGTTGGCAATTTGGTCTCTAGTTCCTCTGCCCTTGCGAAACCCAGCTTGCACGTCCGGAAGCTCCCGATCCACATACTGCTGCAGCCTACCTTGGAGGATTTTCAACATCACCTTGCTAGCATGCGAAATAAGCGCGATCGTGTGGTAGTTGGAACAATCTTTGGCACTGCCTTTCTTTGGAATGGGGATGTAAACTGACCTCCTCCAATCCTGTGGCCACTGCAGGGTCTCGTTTCATCTGCATTAAAGATGTCTTTGGGTTGCTATTTTGCAAGGATTTGTGGCCACTCCTCTTCCATTTGCTTTCTGATGCTCTCGCAGTTAACGCATCGATCTTTAAACATGATACTGTGGGCAAATGAATAACTTTATGAAGCAGACCCGCTCGTACGTTCCGCGCACTGGGGCGCCGATGAGTAGCTTCCATCAACAGATGCTGCCATAACCTCGGGTAACGACGCAAACCGAGGTCGCCAAGCTCGGTTTGCGATAACCGCAGTTAGTGGTGTAACCTAACCACGGTTTTGCGTAACCGTGGTTACGCTAACCGTGGTTAACCCTGCCCATGGCAAACTGGCGAGTGAGGAGGACGGGTTGACGTGAGCACGCCCGATGGGCCTTGGTACACCAGCGAGCGCGCGGTAACCGGAAGTTCATCGAAGTGGCCTATTTCTGGGCGGAGCTTTGAACTTGCTTGTATTCTTTATTTTTTTTATGACTCCCTTCGGCGCATGAGTTGAGAGGGAAAATTGGAAAGGTCATTTTTAATCGCTGCTATCTCTTGTGTTGCAGAAGTTAGATCGAAAAGTTTTGCGGGAGAATGATGGTTGGTTCAATATCTATCAATGTTATGGCGTTGTTTACCCTGCTTGGTGACCATTTCTGTGGACCTTTAAGATGGCACTGTTATGCATCCCCCCCCCCTCCCCCACTTTGTGTTGAAAGTGGTCACTCGTGCAGTGTGGTTGATGGCAGTTATGAGGCCCCGAACACGCCCAACACCCACACAGATGGAGTCAACTTCTTTTCACGTGTGCTTTACGTTGTCAGGAACACTATTGGAAAAAAAGCTTTTCGACTCCTGAGACCAGAGTGTTTCTCCAATAGGTGAACAAAAATTTCCTGCTGGACAGGGCAGCAGCAGGGCAGTAGAGGAAGGGGTCAGCACCCGCATTACTTTCAGCACTCAGAGATGGCTTTGTGATGCTAGCAGAGTGCAGTGATATTGCAGGTGTGTACAAAACTTAATTGGCGGTAAGTTCCTTTATCAGGTGCTCACATAGTGCCAGCATGCTTGCACTACCGCCAATTTGGCAGATGGAATTTTAATGAACTGTGAAAGCCGACCAGCTAGATCATAAGAGTGGCACCAAAGTCGTTGCCCACAGGCGACTGAATGGGACAAATTAGACAGAAATTCAGTGTACCACACGTTTTTGTCTCATTGTGCAAAATTTGTGTGGAAATGCCCTTTTTGCTTCTGGTCTGCAGGGATTCCCATTCATGGAGAGCCTGAGTGAAAACAAGCCGCTGCTCTATAGCCTGCTTATATCGGGGATCTCAGTCGTTGCACTTGTGATCGGCATCGCACCTGATGTGGCCAAGCAGTTTGAAATCGTCCCATTTCCTGCAGATGTGAGTATCTTCTTCGTTTTTGGCACTCTATTCATTCCAGTAGTTACCTCAAGCCCTCTTGCCAGTATCAATTGTGCACGCTTGTTCTGAATTTATCAAAATGATTATCATGCCCAATTTGCTTCTTAATTAAGTTGTTATATGACTGCTCATGTTTTTCAAGGCATGAGGTACTTCAGGTTTCACTAAAATGCTAATTCAGCCTGAAAATAATGAGGCAGAACTGTGTGTAATAACTATAAGTTCAAATTAGCAAAGGCCGGGACTTCCGATCATTGCTTTGCCTTCCGTAATACATGCGGAGTGCGCAGGGGGCACCACTGACCATGCAATTTAGGTTCGGGGAGGCCCGTTGTGGTGAGTGCTGGTTAGGTGGGTCCTATCTTGACGCAACCTGCAATCCGAATTAACTGGTGGGAGCCTGCTCACGTCTGAGCCGTGACAATCATAGACTTCATGAGCATCGGCCAGGACCGGGCTGTTGGAATGATCCAAATTTCCAAATTAACTGGCATCAAATCAACGAGATTTTAATTTTTGCACTCAAAATGAGGGCATAGTATTACCAGCATATGTCACGTCATATATTGTGCTCCCATGACTCATTTGTGCAGAATTCAGTGTGCAACCATTATTGCCTCCTTGAGTATATTTGCAAAGCTGTTTTCTTTTTTTTGTTTTTTTTTGTGCAGTCTGCAACACTTAAGGGGGGAGGCTACCCTTGAACACCAACTTCTTTATTTCTCGAGTTATTTAAATGAAATTTTCAGGGTAGGTTCATAGTACAAACATTTGGAGAACTGCCAAGTTTCATGGAGCTGGGCTCATTGGTTCTCAAGTTAGAGGAGTATATCAAGATGGTTTACATAGATCCCTTGGGGCAGACCTGGAGAATTTGCAAAACATGCTGGCGTTGTAAAATTCGTTATGGTCATTCCTGGATAGTGTGGGGTTGTAATAAGGGGATAAATCCGTTTTCCCCGCTTAAGGGGCAACACGGCTCTTTGAGACGAAAAAATCGATTTCTTGAAATTGACATTTTCAGAATCTGTAGCTACTATTCCTTTAATTCGCCAGGTTTTATATCTCGCGGTGCAGTTTTTGGGCCACAGAATCAATTTATAGCATTATTGTCAGCTGAAATCCGCGCAAAAACCTTTTTTTTCGAGGTGCGTAGGTCGTTTTCTACACTCGCGATCGCAGCCATCTTGGTCTCGTTGGAAAGAGCGGCTTTTCTTTTCCCATTTCCCGCCACAAGTGCCTCCGCCGGTTTACTGGTGACGTTGAAATACGAGCATAAAAAAGTCCAAACACTCGGTTCTATTCGTCGAGCTAGCACACGTGATTGAAAAGTGCGCTTTGATTGGCCGCGCAAAGTTCCCGTTGTCTGCTCCTCCACAGGCGACTCATCTCTCCTTGTTCAGTCGTAGGGTTGTGACGAGTGCGGCACGATGTCGGAAGCAGCGCCAAAGTTTGCCACGAGTTACAAGTTTGGCAAAAAGAAGAAACGATCAGCCTACAACTTCAAGAAGCGCTCAGTTCCTTCGGCTGGAGTCGAGAATAGTCCGCCGCCAACAGCAAGTGATGCCGAAGCCGCGTACAGTACCGAAGTGGACTTAGGCCTAACCAGATCGCCGACGAGTGAATGAATTCCGGACAGCAGCCGCATTCGGCACGACACCGAAATATTGCAGCGTACGGAGTTGTTGCAGAGAGAAATGGAAGCCCAAGAAAATCTACAAGTTCTTTCGTCAACACCGGCCACCAAGCGAAAGATGGATTTTTTCACTCGCGCTGACGATTTTGCGGCCCCGCCATCGGACATCGAGACGGGCTTCGTTGTCGTCAGTTTGGACTCGATGAACGCGTTGGTGTCGTTTGTGAAGTGCAAGGTATGCGGCGGTAGCGTCACGGTAGGGAAAGGTGAACGTGAATATGGCCTCGCCATAAAGATTATTATTGAGTGCGCGTGCTGCGGTGATGTTGCGTCGGCGGGGAGCTCGCCTCGTGTGAACGGAAAAGAGGAGTGCAACTCGTTCGTTGTGAACGTCCTTGCTGCGCGCGCGATGCAAGCCACCGGGAATCGACAAACGGCACTCAATGACGTTTTTGCGACCATGTACATTTTGCACCGTGGCCTCCACAACAAAACTTGGCAAAGGTACGTGAAGAAGAAGCTGGCGCCAGCAGCAGCTCTTGCTGCCGAGAAGCAAACGTCTCTGTGCGCGCAATCGGTCCGGGATCTATATGATGAGTTGCAGGTTGTGAATCCCGGAAACATTGCTGTGTCATACGACGGTTCCTGGATGACGCGCGGCCACTCGTCCCATATTGGCGTCGGCATGGTCATTGAGCTGTTTACAGGACTGGTTCTCGATTACGTGGTCCTGAGTAATTTTTGCGCTGGTTGCGAGTGTGCTCCAAGCGAAGATGACCCGGCATACAAAGTTTGGAAGGAGACCCATGCACGCCAGAAAAACACCACCAAGAAGGCTGGTGAAGTTGAGGCTGCTCTCACCCTCTTCCAGAGATCACTGCAACGGCACAACCTGAGATACACCACCTTACTCTCAGATGGTGACAGCCGCGCTTTTCTTGCGCTGCAGGATGCCCGGGTGTATGGGCACATTTCAGTTCAGAAAGGAGACTGTACCAACCATGTACAGAAATAGATGGGCATGAGCTTGCGAAACCTCATCACAAAACATAAGGGCTCTGGTTTGGAGAGCCTTGGTGGTAAAGGCAAACTGACCGCGGACCTAGTGGCAAAGTTGACAAGCTACTATGGCTGGGCCCTGAAGACTCACAAGGGTGATGTGCAAGGAATGAAGAGGGCAGTGATGGTCACTTATCGCCACATAACATCAAATGACTTGGTGTCGGACCACAGCTATTGCCCACTAGGACCGAGCTCATGGTGCCGGCAAAATGCAGCAAGAGCTAAGGGTGAGACAGCCCCTAAGCACCACTACAATCTGCCTCAGCACGTATGTGAGGCCTTGTTGCCCATTTATGAGCGCCTGTCTGATGAAAGGCTTCTTGAGCGGTGCCAACGGGGCAGCACTCAAAACAATGAATGTCTCCACTCCCTGATATGGTCACTGGCACGAAAAGAACAGCATGCCTCACTGTTCATGGTGCTAGCTGCTGTGGCTGAGGCTGTTATGAGATTTAATGCTGGTTGCCAAAACTCCTCTGCAGCAATATTGAAAGAGCTGCACCTCAACCCTGGGACACCAAGCATGAAGCGCATGGCAGAGAAAGACCACTGCCGAGCAGTGGCATCTGCAAACAAGTGCAAGACCACTGCAGACATGCAGCACGTTTTCAGAAAACACCATTTGGGTGGCCATAGTCAGTCTGACTACATCCCTTGTGCCTTCTAGTCACTTACATTGCAAAATATTGCAATATTTTCTCTACATTTTTGATTAAAAGAGAGCCAATCTCTTTTTTCTCGTTTTCTCAAAACACCGATTCTTGACTTCTTGCTTATTTGCAGAGGCGATATCTCTGCCTTCAATGGAGGTAGAAGCATAATTTTCGTTGTGGCATGTAGCTAAAAGTACAAAGCACACAATGTTAGGAGCAGATTTTGCAATTTACGTTTTAAAAATTTTAAAATTTTGCTGTAGGTCAGACAGTAGGGCACCCACATTTGAATGGTGGACTTTGAAATGCTATAACATCGCTAATATTTGTTTTATGAAAAAAGTGCTCCTAACATTGTATATATTAGTACCTTTCTAGTACCTAGCAAAGTGTCAATATGAATTTTTTTTAGTGTGGTTACATTTTTATTGTTTCTGCAAATTGTGAACAGTTAATTTCATCTATCTTTTGAACTAATTGGCCAATTGGAAAAATGGTTACATTTGAAATCAGCACAGGAAACTAAATCAGACTACCTATTTTTATCAAGTTTGGTCAAAATTAAGGAAAACAGCTTTAAAAGCCATGTCCCCCCTTAATCGCGGCTGACTCTCACAACCGCTGACCCCACCCAGTGATTGCGTGCGCTACCGAGCGCCCGCTGACCACTGCGGGATGTGCTCTTGGGAACAAAGGAGCAGCACGTGCTGACAACAGACAGGCATTTATTGCTGCAATAACAACAACGCCAGCTAGCAATAAAACACACTAATGAATACAGGTCGTCTGACTCACCAGCAATGCTACAGGCGAATGTTCGCCCATGCTAGGGCAGGGGATACACTCCAAGGCCGGACAAGACGGGCAAGCAGGATAAATCCTCGCCGGTGACTGCGGAGTACCGTGAAAAGACGTCTGCTCGCGTCCAGGTCCTGATGCCGAAGAAAACCGGCTTTCTCACATGCGCAGTGGGGAAGGTTCCGTGACTCCCCATCTACCGCGACGCTGGCGCCATCTCTCAATAGTTAACGGTAACCACAAATGCTGACATCATTTTGCGATAGCTAGAGTAACTACTGCGGGGAAAGCAGACTTTAAAAGGGACGAGGGGAGATCGTTCCCCACAATAGTTACCCCAGGGTAAGACAATTCCCTTTTTTCATCCAAGTTTCCTCGCTGAAAAATTGTCTCACAGTCCCAAAATCAGTGTTATTAATCAGACCTGCATTAACCAAATTTTATTTCTTTGTCATTGATTCCAGACACAATATCTTAAAAAAAGCAAATTGTCTTGCCCTTAAAAATTTATTGAGGTATGGAATAAAAGAAACTTCATGAAAATCTGATAAGCGGTTCCCGAGATACGACTGTCCTAAGTAGCCACACTAGGCAAATAGTGATTCTGAGAAAATGGCCCTAGAAGGTTGAGAGAACGCTAACTTTTTTGTGCATCAAGATATCTCAATGAAACTCTTTGGGCAGGCTCATAGCATGGACATTTGAATAACTATTAAGTTTCGTAAAACTGTATGCTGGTTCTCAAGTTACAGAAGTATATAATATGGGTCACATGGGTCCAGGCCTGTAGTTTGCGGAATGTGTCGTCATTGTGAAGTTCATTGAGGTAATTTCTGGATAGGTATCGTGGGGCAAGAATAGGGGCTTTTTTTATATTTCCTTTTTTAGTTCCACTGCAACAGATGCTAGGACGCTGCAGGCATCAATTCAGTCGTCATCGGCGCGCCTCTCCATGAGGATGTCCTTTGCTTCCGTGCACTGAACGCGTGTCGAATCTCAAGGCATCGTAAGTGGCCACGCAACATTTAACACGTTGCTCGAAACCATTCAGAAGGCACGACGAGAGATCGTAAATCCGGCAATGGAAAAAATGGCGAAAGGCGAATAGAAACGCACGAAGTACAAAGACAGCCAACGACAGCAAAGAGCCGAAACAGATGATGCGGGGACGTAGCTAACAGAGACCGATGCGTCGGTGGGCGCAGCGCAGCAGCCAATAGCAGTCGCCCGACCCCCTGCGCTCTCACGGAGCGCGCGCTTTGCCCAATCGCAGCTTTGAATTCGAGCGCGGGAAACTCGAAAGCCGCCGCGAGGCTCCCAATCAGAAGCAAGACACGCCTCGACCGCGCCGAGGGTGGCAGAAGAAAGCGCAATAATTCACAAACAAAACGAGACCAAGATGGCAGCGCTCAGTTCGGCGAGAGAGGAATGGCGCGCGCGCACGAAGTTTGGGAATTTTCGCCGCTTGCTCGCTGCTTCGCGGCTCCCGCCGCTTGTTGTACAATTAATTTTGAGTGTTTCTACGGTGAGCTGGGCATTGATAATTACAGAAAGGGTAGTTTACAAGACATACTACCGGAATATATAATCTTCCAAAAATCTACTGTTTCGCTGTTTTTCGGTTTTCAAAGGTCGCGTTCCCCCTTAAACTTTCAAAGGACGCTAAAGTCACTCGGGACTCGCAAAAATGTTTACTGCTGTTGCCGACTGATTTTTTGGACTTCAAATGGATGGGAAAAATGTCGGAATACATGAACTGTCCAAAAAAAATGAAGAAATGGAAAAATATAGGTAGTTTCGGTTTATCAACTTGAAAATTGTCACGGGTTGTGCCTTGCCTTATTTTGCACCTGCGTGAGACTACATTCGCTTGAATTTGCACAAGGGTCATGTATTTGTTTTGCACATTTCACAGCAATGCCAGTGCACTGATGTCCAATATCATTGGCTGTACGCAGCTGATGGACTTGCCATTGGAGTCGGACTCGTTTTATTAGAGCGCAAGCTCCTGCGCAACGATTTCGTCATCAATGGGCTTCACGCACAGTTCAAGGTTATCGTGAACGCTCTCAAGCTCTCGGTATATAGCAGTTGCCGGAATGTTCATTCCACTGCTTCACAGGTTGGCAATTAGATTTTTGCCATCTTCTGCTGCTAGGTCGTACCGTATAAGCTGTATTATAGGTCGAGTGGGAATAGTCGACCCCCTTACTGTGAAGTGAAAAAAAAATAATAATAATAAAAAATTGAGAAGCGCATACAGTGAAATCTCATTACTACAACGCCACATTAACGAATTTTTCAAATTAACGAATTTTTAAGAATCCCGGCAGATTTGCTATGTTTTCAATGTAAAACTATTTCAAAATTACGAATTTCAAAATAGCATATATTTTAGAATAACGAACGTATTTTATTTCTTCTATAATTTCGGAACATCAGTATTACGAATTCGGCTAAAATTAACAGCGCCGTAGCTTGCAACTCTTACGTGAAACGAAACAGAAACCGCCGATTCCGTGTGTATGGTCCGTGGGCTGTAGCTATCATCATCAGGACATCTAGGACCAGCTCCTAGCACCACCATGAAGCTATGGTTTATTACGCAGTAACCAGCAGGCCTAGCTGCCTGCGTTTTTTTCTTCCTGTGTTGTGTGCCATACGCGGCTCGGTCGTTTGTGCGTTTGCACGTGCAGGACGGTATTTTTATTAATTTTTTTGCCGCAGGTTATCTTATTGCAAAGTTTGCCAGCAATATTAGCCAGCGAAGTGCCAAGAAGATATGAACGCAGCTGCTTTCACTGCAAGAAATCGACGCAGGGAAAAAATGATTCGGCCTCTACAGACAGCTAGCATTGCCCCATCGACTGCCGCTATCATTATGAAAGACTGAGGCAAGATTTTCAAAGTTCAGGGGGCATTGAAGATGGGGTCATAGAGAACATTGATGTCTTGTATGGACAAAGTCCGTACTTTCATTGCTCGGTGCAATCATGCACGCAATGAGGTGTTCCGGAAGGTGGAAGGTGTATGTGCTGTAGTGGTGTAATGTAGTATGCGGTCGTGTTTGCTGCACGCGGAAGAAGAAGATAATTGATTTCTTCAAATAAATTAGCTTTGGAGTCGGTGCAACATTTTCACTTGAGGTTTTGCTTGTCTATACACGTGCCTACTGCCAAGGTAAATCATTTTCATACTTAGGTTTGACCACTGGCTTATAATCGCAGATTTTTTATTACAATGATATTTCAAAATAGCGAATGATTTTTTGCGGTCCCGCGGGATTGGTTATATCGAGATTTGACTATACAGTCGAACCCGGATATATCGAATTTTGGTTATATCGAACTCACGAAATATCCCCTTGAAAATCCCATGTAAAAGTATAGGAAAGCCGCGTCATATATCGAACTCAGCTTCACCGGTCGTTCGATATATCGAACTACGCACCACGCACTGGTAAGTGTGCCTTCCCCAAAGACTATCGCACCATCCTCGGCCATTTGCCGCGTGACGTTTTCAAGCCACGCGCGGAAGGAATGAGAGGGGACAGTTCGGCTAGGGCAGCGCCGCGCCCATTCCCCAAAGGCGCGCGCATCTGCAGTTATCGTTTCCCGCGCGCCAGCACGTAACGTTTGCAAGCCGTGTGCGTGAATGAACCAGTGAAAATCGGTGGGAATGAGAGGGGAAAAGCGCGATAGAGCGAAGCACAAGGGTGTGCCCATTCTTTTGCCGAGCTATCTCTCTCTTTCCTCTTTCTTGGCCTTTGTTCGCAGTAGCACGTGCTACGCATGCGCCAATCCAGCTCAGCCCGTTGTCAAACAGAACGAGGGACGCTTTCTCCAGCGTGTGTTGCGAACCCTCTGCGCGCGGCGGCTGACGTGTCTATGGCGCCTGTTGAAGTTAAGAAGCAGCAGATCCATCTTTTTTTTTTTTGCGAGAGTCGTTTGTTTTTATCGGGCTGGTTGTGCTGTACGCGCGGCGTAGCGGAAGATATGGTGTTACGAAGTGGCGTTGTTTTTTTTTTTTTTTGCGGGAGCCGTTTATCTTGCATGTATGAATCAACGAAAGCACTTGGTTAGCTACGATCATGACACCGGCTTTTAGCATTTTTCGCTTCAAAGAGCATTTGCAGCTACTTTATCACGCTTTCCAATGATTTTGTGGCAGTAGACTATGCCCGCTCCAAGCGCGGTATGATAAATCGAACCAGGCTTATGCAATCGAGCCATCACGGGCAGTCTGCCAAGTTCGCTCCCCGCCGCAGCAGGAGCTATCAAAAGATAAACGCGCCACGACGTTATCGCTGCGCAGCATCCTGGCACGCTGCCAAGAAATGAGCTGCGTATGAGACGACCGAAACGGAGTGCAACATGCAAGCGATAACGCTGGCGATTTCTGCCGCGGCGACACAGAAACCTTGTTTTGAGCTGCTGTGGTGGCTTGTATGGCAGAGGGACGCAGTTCCAACAAGTTGGAAATTTTTTGCTCTGTCGCTGCCGCTCCTCGCTGAGATCGCTTTATCGCTTGCATGTGAGCGAACTGGCCTTAACACTTTTTTTTCCAAATTCTTGGGTGCAAAAGTGGACGGTGGGTTCATTATGCGAGTGAGTTGATTACGCGACAAATACAGTATTGTTTTTTCGCATCGTATATGCCGTCCCAAGCCGATTTCTGTATATCGATTTATCGATGTATCGAACTATTTCGCGATCCCCTTCGAGTTCGATATATCCAGGTTCGACTGTATTTACATCGGCTTTGTCCCTGCATCGCCAGAGCTACAATCTCACTCTAAACTTCAGCAGAGTCGTCGCAAGACAACTCTTTCCTGCTTGCCACCTCCCAGACTGTGTCATCTAGTTCTATCAAGCGTGTTGCTTACGCAGCATTTCTTGAAAGGTTGCATGCGAACAGCTGATCCTGTTCGCGGCGCCGCATGCTCTTTTCTGAAACGCCGAATATTCGCTGAGAGAGCGGCCATGTTGTCGTTCACTTCTGCTAATATCAATTTTTCTGGAAACCCACTGTAAACTGTCTCTACATGTTATTCATTGCTAAAGAGGCATTTTATACTCTCATAGGTTGAACGAAAGAGCGCAGGCGAAGATAAATGCGCTTGAGATGGAAAAATAAATGCCAGCAACTGCAGGATGTCTATACAGTTTTGGTTGTTCGTTCACGAGCAGGCATGCCACTTGTTGCCAGACTGTGCCTAAAGTTCTGCTAAAGACCGCTATGCAAGACGAGGGGCGACTTGAGCTTGCTCTTTTGTGTAAAAATCCCAACCTATATTCCAGTTTATGCGGTAGTTGGTTGTAACTGCACTGTCAACAACAGACTATTAGTTGCACAAAACCCAGTGTGCTTAAAGCAGTTAGCAATCGCTGCTGCCTGGATGGTTTTCCACAAATGGCAAGCATGTAAACTGCCGAAAATGGCTCACAGAGTGATTCCTTGTCATCACCGCACAGGATTGTGCAGCAAAGCAGGCGGGCTCGACATTGCTTTTTAAGATATTGAATCATGCCCTGATCCATAGGCTACAGTACCCCCGTGGTGTTCGGGGGTAAAAATTCAAGCTAGATGGCCTGAAGATTGCCTACAATGCAAACAGTGCAATTGCCAATTGGATCCGGAACGTGCAGGTCAAGCGTCATGCAATCCTCAAAGAAACACTGGGTTATCCACGCTTTGGAGTTGCTCATGTATCATACTAGCAAGTTTCTGGCGCCCTTGAAGCATCTTGGGTTTCGAGACTTTCTAATCACGAGGAGTGGAAGTTTCTCGGTACTGGTCTTGTTTGCGCCAACCATAACAGTGATTGTTTCTTTGCTCTGCTGCCCTCCGGAACGTGTGTCACCTGGAAAATACAGCAAATGATCTGGCAATGTCTTAAAGAATAAACCTGTTTTATCATAATTAAAAACGTCCTCAGGTCTGTAGCTCTGCTGGACAGAGGTTAAATTCTTTGAGTTGTATTCTGCCTAGAGCACTGCATGCGCTCGGGCCGGGCCAGAAAATTGTTGATTTGCCAGGCCCAGGCCGGACTCGGGGTTGACATTGCGAGCCTGGCCCAGGCCCAGGCTTCAATTGGTAGGCCTAGGCCAGACTCTGGCTAGCTGTGTACAGCTTCTTTCAAAATGAAGGAAGCCCACCGCTAAATTCGGTCCAGTGGTTTAGGTATAAACCACTAATACTTTTGTTGATGCCGAATGAGAGAAACTCATTTTGTAGACAGAGTTTAATCAGCGCCCTAGTGTTTTGTCTTTAGTAAGTTCGGATACTCGCCTGCCGCCATTCAACGATGCAAGCCAAGAAAGTTGGAAAGACAAAGCGGAAACTCAGGAGTATGCTGCACTACAGTGAAGGCCTTATGGAGCGCTGTAATGCATGACACACTGCTCGTTTGCACGAAGACACGCCCGCTACAGTACACAACACCAGTCATCACACACTGTCGAATCTAGCAGAAGGTGCCCTGTATCTTGGTTTTGTGTTACTACTAAGAACTGGACATTTGAAGCCTCATAAGAGCCGCTGGGGGACCTTTAATCGATTGCCCGGCAGGCAGCTGTCTGTTCAAAAATATCCCTTGATTGGTAATATTGGCGGAGCCCAAAGCGCAAAAAAGACAGGGACGTGAGAGACGTACGTCTCTATCACGTCCCTGTCTTTTTTGCGCTTCCGGCTTTGCCAAAATGAGCAAACTCCACCAACAACTAGCCCAAGAAACAGCCGTGCTGAGCCCATTTATTGTCTGCCTTCGCATCCCCCCTCCCCCTTTCCCAGAAAAAATTCCTATTTTACAAGAAACGGCATTGCATAAACTTGACCCATTAGGTGATTTCTAATAAGGAGCAGCCATAATTCATAGCTTTTAAACACACATTGCGCACGATACCTTTAAGTAAAATGCCTTCCCCCAAAACTTTCTTTACCAAACCTTTGCTTCTGCAGGTGCTATGACGGTGCCCTTCTCTGCTGAGAAGAATGTTTTGTAAGGTTTTTCTCCCACCTTGATTTATTATGTACTGGTTAACCAGTACATTTTTGAGGCATCTGCGCAGACTTACTTTGCTGATCCTGGGTTGGGCCTATTCATGGAAGCACGGCCCATTTTGGGTCTGATCCATGTGAGCATGAACCCGGGTCAGGCCCAGGCTTGGAGCCATGGGCCTGGGTTGGGCTCAGGCTTCAAATTGTTGGCCTAGGCCGGGCTCGGGAAAGAAATGTAGGCCTGTGCAGTGCTCTAATTCTGCCACAGTTCCCTAGTTGACGGCTCCACTTTCGCTGCACATCTTCTTGAAGCATATTCTATGCCTCTTAAAGCCGCAGAGCCATCTGTCAGTGCACTTAAGTTCTCAATGTTCATCTTGACAGCGAGAGTCTTGGCCCTCTGTTTAAGCATGTCGCTGAAAACTGATTTCTTTGCCAGCACTCCTGTCAGCCACAGTTGAAGTGCATCTTTCAGCTCTTGATGGTCACCCTTTTGGTCGTTCTTCTGACCCTTGAGTGTGAATTCTTTAAGGCAGACAATATTTTGGTGTTGTTTCGGACGTAGTTTGAAACTGTCTGCTTGGGCGGCTGTAGCTGCTTTGCGACGTCTACTGAAATTGGGGCATTGCAGTAAAAATTGGCATAGGCATCGTAGAAGAGAGAAAACGTTTTCATTTGTTAACATGCATACGGTCATAAGTGGGTGATTAAGCGCTGTGCACTACATTTTTTACAAGTTACCTTTTCAGAACGACTGTGTACTCTAGGGTGCTAAGCTTTCACACTGGAATAAAGCAAGAGTCACTGGGCTCATGTTTGCTTTTGCATTGTCACAGGTGTTAGCACTTATCATGAGTATTTAGGGGTCTCTGATTAGCAACTGGAAGCAGCCAGGACCCATCTGCATTGTTGGGGGGAGTTTAGGCTGCATAGTGTTGGTATTGTTAAGACTTGTAGTTGATGCCTCTTTGTGGTGGCTTCTTTAATGGTGTCAGTTTCTGTGCCGCAGTGTTGTAACTTAATGCGAAAGGGCACCATAGCATTTCCTGTTGGTGTTTCATGGCAGTGCATATCGAAAGCATGTTGGTGATTGTTTCGCTTGAATGCCCTTTGAGGTCTGTCGATAATAGGCAGTTTTTAAGGTAAAAGCCTTCCTAGGCTCAAGGAATAAAATCCCGTGCGTGAGAGTTGCACGTGAGATCTTTCATATTCCGCCAGATGGTGGCAGGAACACTAGACAAGAGTCTAGTGTTCCTGCCACCTGCAATCACCAAGGGACGCCACGCAACTGGAACGATGATGTACCGTCTAAACTCACACTTGCCAGAGAAAGTGCGACAGACACTGCGCCTTTCCTTTCCTGTAAACCAATTATAATTATATATAGCACTGCAACAAACGCCGATAAGAGGCAAACGATGAGAAGGCAGTGATAGAGGAAGGGTAGGCTTTTGCCATTCTCCTTTTTAGAGACATCTAAGAGACCCTCTAATTTTATTGTGTGGCTTTTCACTTTGGTGCAGGATTTCGAGTCTAATGTTGGCTTTTAGTGCAATTTGCAGTCACCATTGAAAGCTAAAATTGGTATTGAAGAACAGAAGTACTACACATGGCTGCATCACTTATTTGTGGATACCTAAGCCACACTGTAAGGCAGGAATGGAGGAGAGATTGAAAGAAAAAGGCCTGTATTGGAGGGCTGTGCAATAATTTTTACCTTCGAGGGGTCGTAGGTGCATTGACATCACACAGCATGTGGTCACAATGGTAAAGAAGAGAGTTCTTGATTTAAAAATTCTATACCTTCAGCAGTATTGCCATGGACCAGGGCTGGATATTGCACCCCCCCCCCCCCCCCCCCTTTTTTATATCATTCTTTCAGGACGTCTTTTGTAATTCGCTTTGCTCATTCCAAGACACTTAGTTTTGATCTTCGAAGTTTCTGACATTGCTATTGCACAGACAGCTGAAGTTGTGCCTCCTTTTTGTTGTCTGCAGATGCAGCAAATCATCCTGCAAGTGTTGGCGCTCGACCTCATCTGCAGCTTTGGGGTTGACCGCGGCTGTCTTCTTCTCTTTGGCAAGGGGAAGCTACGGAACTCTTGAGTGATATATGTGTTGTGCAGTGGCCCGGCGATATTCGCCTGCAGTGATACACACTCTGTATATGTGTACCATCACTTCACTCACGATGATTATATGGGACACTGGAGTTTATTTAAGAGCGTGCATGGAGGAGTGAAGAAGAATGCATGCATAGTTTTGTCTTCGAGAATATGTTGTCCTGTCTTCTTGCTTTCGTTTGAAATGTCATTCCTGTGGCTGCTTAATAGCTTTGCTCAGGAAGCAGCAGTGCCACTTTGTCTTTTGCTGCATAAAAAAGTATTGTCAAACAAACAACTAACTGACTGTTCGAAAGGACTGAAATAAGAATGCACGCAGCTACACACTAGCAAATTGTACGTGTATTCGAGCACCTTTGTTAATGTCTCCTGCTTTCAATAGGGTGCCTGGAGTAGGGGATAAAACTTACCTTTGAGGAACAATAGGTGGTTGTGGTAAAAGGGTGAAGAGCTGAACCCTAATTGGTTCCAGCCCTTCCGGTATACTGTTTAACAGTTTTCAACATAGGTTGTCCTCATAGCACGTGCCGTAAAAACCTGCATATAGTACAGACCTGTATATTACGGATGTACATTCGGGATAACAAAAAATTAGCAGATCCTTAAGCTCCACCTTTAAGGGCATGATGTAACAGCATTTATGGCTTCCCTTGCAGATCCTACATGAATTTGCTACTCGCTTTATCCCTTATTTTCGCTTCTTGGTTAGCTCACAGTTGTAAGCTGCCTCCGACCTTTAACGAAGCCTTACAAATGTGCCTGCAGAGCCTAAGGCTAGTGACACCAAGGGTCCTGGGTTTGATTCCCATCTCAAAGGAGCTGCCTGAGCAGCTCCTGCCAGCTTTGCCACAAGTCATGACATGTGTACCTTTAACGTTACACAACCCACCATACAATCTGTGCCCAACCATGGCACCTGCCAATTACCACCTGCCAGAGGTATTTTTTTTCTATTACGCAAGCTTGCCGTAAGGCATATTATAAAAACGCATGTAAATTCTTTTCCATAAGGAACCGGAGAAAGCTCCTGCTCTTATTGTTGTCGGTGAGCCATTTGGAGAAGTCCTCTTCCCTTGTTGCGGTTAGTTTGCTCACAGTGCCAAAGCAGACACCAGATGTTTTGCACAATGGGGCTTTTCATGGCGTTGTACTGCTTCACTTGCAGTATATACGAGGAAATTTCACTGAAAGATTTTTTTTTTGCAGTGCTTTTACGCTTGGCTACATGAATCGATGGACTCCTGGAAAGTGTACATGCTGCCTAGCAGCACCCTAAACCGGGTGTTAAAAAGGGGCACACATCTCAGTGATGCCACTGTTCTGTCAGATGCTTCAAACTGTGCCATCCTGATAAAGGTTGGAAACAACTGAGCCGAACTGCTACAAATTGACTCTTGAAATCAGTTAGCATCATGCACCTGCTATCCGGTCAGACAACTTTAAGCTGCCAGTTCCAGTGAAAATGTGAAAATCTGTTCAAGCCCACCAATGACTGTATGAATGTGCCTGCATGGCCTAAGAGTAGTACAGTTGAATCCCGCTACAACAAAATTGGTGGGGCATACGAACAATTTCGCTGTCACGGAATTTTGTTTTTGAAAATTTACAGACTTGAGCAAAAAGAAATTTATTTCTAGAAGTTTGTAAGCTTTGTTTGCTTGCGTTTCACTGCCAGCAGTGGTGTCACGCGATTATCACGCTCTGTTAAGAACCATCGCAACGTCGTCATCGTGAGAGCCCAGGAACTTCCAATAACATCGAAGGCATCCATCACCTGCGGCGAGGTTGCCAAGATGGGTGAATCCTGGGTGGAGTCGTCTTCAGCATCAGACGGCGGCTCTTCCGGCTTGCCAACACTTTTAATGATGTTCTCATCACTTAGCTCTTCGTAGACAAGCACATCTGCGTCAGCGATGAAGTAATCGTCCAGTTCGATATCGCCAGGGATGTTTCCTGCATCCTGGAGGGATTTCCAGGCCATACTGATCCTCGGAGTCAACGATGATGGAACGTCATCTTTCGTGGCTGTAGCTGTGCTAGTCGCCTCCTGGTCAACAAACCCGGCGTGCTGGAAGCAGTTTTAGATCAAGGTGGACCGGGTCACGTTCCACACAGCAGCCATCATTTAAAGAGCCATGAATAGGTCCACCTTTGTCTCCCTGCCAGTTTCGAGATTCAAGAGAATCCGCTGAATCAGCCTCTCCCGCTAAGCACACTCCATGCTTTGTATGATGCCTTGATCCAGCGGCTGAATGGTTGAAGTGCAGTTCTTTGCGAAAAATTGCACTTCGACGCTTGACAGTTTGACGTCAATGCGGTGGGCAGAACAGTTGTCCAAGAGCAAACAAACATTTCGGTTCTGCCTGCTCATGTCGTGGTCAAATGCCGTAAGCCAATCTGCAAATATGGCACGGGTCATCCACGACCCCCCATTAGCGACATACTTGATGGGAAGACTTCTGTTTCCCTTGAAGCAGTGCGATTTGGCACTTTTGCCAATAACTAACGGGGGTGTTTATGCACAGCAGCACAGTCGCCCTTTTTTTGCTGTGCTTGCCACTCTGGCAATGCTGCCCTTTAAAATCTAGCGTCCTTGCTAACAGCATCTCATAAAAGAGACCACCCATTCCAATGCGCCACCAGTGTCCACGGAACTTCTTCACCGCACAACTTTTCCCACGATGTGCCTCGCTTTGAAGTGATTGAGCCAACCTGGGCAAGCCTAGCAAACAGGAATAATTGACAGCCTGCTGAACAATGCTTCCGCTAAGCTGGATGTTCTTGTCTCGCGTTTCGACAGACCAAGCGTAGACAGCTTTATCAAGCTCCTCGTATGTTGGCTGTGTCACCTTCTTGTGTTGAGCTTAAGTACCTGATGCAAGTGCTTTGTGATGCTTTCTTTACTCTTCAGTGTTGTTGACAGCAAACTTGGCGCGATGCCAAAATCTGCGGCAATATTTGCCTTCTTCCCGCTTTCTACTTTGGCGATATGTGCTTTTTCTTCTAGCGAAAGAAACTTCCGCTTCTTTGCTGGTGGTGACATCCTTGGAAGTTAGCAGCAACTAGCAGAGACAAGATGAGACCATGCTGAATGATGCACTCACGAACGACAAAGACACACAGAAGAAAAATGGTGATGCGGAGTGGGCTTCTTCCTGCAGGGCTTTTCAGCCCGCCTCGCGTTTTTTTTTTTTTCTCTGACAGAGCACGAACCTCCGCCCACTAGTCGTCAGCCTGCCTGAAACTCGCTCGGTTCCTAGCAGACGACGCCGCTGAAGACGCTAGCAGATGACGTCATATTTACGCACTGGCGCATTTTACATGCTTGGAGGCCGCGAATGCTTGCTAGCCAACACCGCTCGCACGTGATCATGACATGCTTTCCTGCTTGGCAGGAAACCGCGAGCACCATGACCGCGAGCTGTATCAATCGAAGAAGCCCTGCACAGGCAAGGGCAGATTCGTTTTTCTACACGGAGAACTGAGTTGGCCAGTGAGCGGGGCGTGACGTCACTTCAAAAATCACGTGGGCATCTAAAGGAAAAAAAAAGAGCAAACGAGCTGTTAGCGCTAGGAAGATGTGCGGTATGAGTGTGCCCCCCCCTCCTAGTGTGCGATGCAAAAAAATAAATGGCAGAAACAAGCAAGTCGCTCTCCAGCACCCACCTTCTGAAGGAAGACAAGATGGAGGGGCCACTCACCCACGAAAGTTCGCAAAAAAATTCGTAGAAGCGAACATGTGGTTGCAAAGTGCTTTGTTTTTGAGAAACTTATAATACATTAAGTCCTATAGAGTTTCACGGGAATGCAAAATACTTTGTTGTGGCTAAAATTTCGTTGAAGTGGCATTCATTACACCGGGATTGAACTGTATGTCGACTTCAGATTCAAGCGTGATAAATTGCATGGCATTCAGTTATATGCTGAAAATTGCAGAAAATAGACTATAGAACATGAATGATGCAACACAGATCTCCATGGTGTATCTTTTTATGTAATTCATATGCACAATCCACCGTCGGTCTGGTAAGTTTCAGCATACATTTTCCGAGTCGCTGCCATTGTCTCGGTTAGTAAAGAGCATAAGCAACACAAGCACCAAGATGGAGGCCGATTAATGACCTCAGGCTTGCTTATCTTGCGATTCTGTCTTTAATTTTCATGATTCCTGCCTATGTCTGGCGTGAGTGAGATGACCAAAGGTAGCATTTAATTATGATGCAAATTTTATTTGGTCACAGAAATCTGATATAAAAGTGCAGCAATGTCATCTTTTCTGAGCGCTTACGAATGGCAGCTTCATCATGGAGGATAGCACTTCGAAGCTACACATGGGCATGTTGGTCATACATAGATAACATTGCAAACTACACAGTAGCAGATATGTAGACCATATAATGACTGACTCGTGAAAAATCTGTGTGAAAACGTGAAGGCAGTGTATATAGCTTTGTTTCTCTTTTGGATGGCAATGAGGGGAAATATCTTCAGACACTGGAGTCTGAATTTGTGATGTCTTCGTGGTTCTAATTTACAAACCTTTACCTTATTCAAGGATTGCTAAGGGTAACCATTTATTTGTGTTATAAATAAAGCAAGAAACGAGCCATTAGGAGGCAGGTATTTACAATGTGACTCTATTATTGGGATGAACACATATCAGAAAGGATGGTGACCACGAATTCCAGACTGGCTGATGCAGAGAAGGCTTAATGTAGAGAAGCCATTGGCAGCTGGAAAAAGGGGGGGTATGAAGGGTCTGGCAACACTGGAACATTTTGGAGGGTTAATCTGCCTTTCTGCACAAAATTTGGCCCCCTCTGGGAGTGGTTGAAGATTCGTCTGCTACTGGTTGAAAACATCCTTGGGAGAGACAGCCACCTGTAAAAGGGCGATGTGTATCTTTGACAGCTACCACTATCTTCGCATACGCCTGTCATGAATATTAAGTGCACATGGCCTCCGAGATTGGCTCCAGCTGCACCGATCGCGGAGGACAAGAACTGCGCAGCTGAGGTTGGTGTTTGTTTTCAACCAGGAGAGAGGTGCGCAGCGTCCTTGTGAAAAAGGCAAATTGATCTAGCATTATGTATTGCACATCTTGGACACCTGCCCAAGGGATGAAGAAACAAACAGCACTGACTATGACTAGAAGGTTTTATTTCCATGCCATGAAGTATAAATACCACATGGGTGATACTGGTCTGGAAACACACACACACACACCACATTTCTGTTCATGTGCGATGCTTCATCCTCTGGCGACCGCACTGCCGACGCCAATGCAGCCGCCATCTATCCTCTGTTTAAAGGCTCTTTGAAGCCGCATGCTCCTCAAACACGACGAAAGCAAGTCGGGGCCTACAGGTGAAAAAATCTCGAAGGGGACACCTCGCATCATGCATTATAAACAGGACCAAATGGTGCCTTGTAACATTCAGCATACTGCACAGTGGTCAACTGCAAAAATAGTTGCGAAACGTGATTCGCATTTCCACTTATGCGATAGAGCCATGCCAAAACGAAAACCTTGCTTGACCCATTGCTGACCACGTTCAGCAGCAAAAAAGGCCATCCTTGGCCCAGAGCTTGACCTACCAGATCGAGCCATGATTGGCCATAGACACTGCATGCAGCAAATGGTGGTGCCAAACTGAAAGCCGACCTAGTGGAGGCTGGGCCTTGCTCGGCCACCCTTCAGTGGCCTTATGACCAACACAGTTTATGATAGGTGGCTGTACAAAATTATGCGAAAGAGTATTTGTGTGCTTAATTTGCATCTATAACCCAGGCACGAAGCAAAAGGAAAGTAGGACAGTGGCTATTTTACAGGTGAAATTTACAGTTGTATTTTACAGGTGAAATGAATGCTTCCACGACCCACTAATGTATCTCACTATGAGCCTCTCACTTCTCTACCGTCATCTGCTCATAGCTTAACAAGGGCCTCAGTACTGCTAATTGATGTCATAGGTAGTATAAGCCCAAGCATCCTTGGCCGACCATTTACGTGTGGCCGACGTTCGGAAAATGGTCCGCAGCCTACTTAGTCGGCTAGTAAACCACGGCAAGCGGTCGGCCCGGAGGTAGCCGCCAGCCATTTCGGCAAGTAGTTCGCAGCGGGCTTTGGCCCGACTTTTTGGGCGTACTAAATGCCGGGCACGGCGCCAGGTTAATGGCAAGAGTGCGGCAATGCGTTGGCCCGACTGTTGAGGAGGTACATTGAAAAAAAGTTATGAAGAGCACGACTGCTACTTTTTTTTCAAATTTGCCTGTTACTTGGCTTTGGTTTTTCGCGATGTTATGTAATTTGCGCTTAGTATGGAACAAAATGATACATGCTATTCAGTGTAAATGTTTTGTTACATTAATTAATGCTATTGTTTGTTTAACTTGTCGCTCACATTTTTAGTGAACCTTATAGCTGTTAGTAAAATTATTTACCGAGTTCTGATAAACAGCAAGCCACAAGGTGACCGCGATTTCATGTGTGGATCATGTCATTATACTGTTTGCTTATTACGAAGCGCAGCTGTAGGTGCTGTAACATCAGTTATATTTTGGCGCACAAGCTCCCGTACACCCCATTTAGCCCGTATCACTCACTGAAATGCGTCCGCTATATGGCAGGGCACTTGAGTAGACGCAACTTCTCATTGTAAGGGAGGAGAAGGCTATTGTGTAAAATAAAAGAAGCGGACAGAAGAGAAAAAGCACACAGGGGCAGAAATTATGCGTAGGGCACTGGCAAGCCTTGGCCGCGGCGAACGCTCCGGCAGCCAAGCAAAGAGACAAATTCTAAAAACACTACTTCGCAGCAGGAGAAGAGAAATGCGTACACGGAGGGAGACTCGGACGAAACAAAACCGACCTCACGCTCGGACGTTTCGAAGGAAGGGCGGAAAAGAGGGGGGGGAATGGGAAGGGCGGGCAACTGTGTCACCCCCGCAGCTCGAAAGTTGGTGGCGAGCGTAGTGTTCCTGACTGGGCGAGAGAAGAGATGTATACACGCCGACTTTGAAGAGAGCATGTAGTTTTGTGGTATTTGTATACTATTTTTGAAGGAGCTCTTTTCGAACAAAGTTGTCTTACGATCAAATACATGAAGAAAAAAAACGAAGGAAAATGATTATTGTCCAGGTTATTAATCGCATACTTTTTTTCTCAAAACAGTCTGGTAAAGCTAAGAGCCGCGAGAAAACGGGCCAGTGTCCTTGTCATTTGGTTTTGTTTCTTTGCGTGTGGCCCATTCATCCTCTTTTACGACCTGCCGGGGTGGGACGGGCGGCTCTTTTCATTTTTTTTTTTTTTTCGGAGGTCGGAGGGGCGCATTTTCGCAGCGAGCGGTCCGATTCTACACCGGAAACTACCCCCCTCTCCTCCCCCGCTTCTTGTCAACAGTTCTTGGAAGACTCGGCAGCTTGTGCTCGTGGGTGCGTGCGTGCTTTCAAGTTCATTGCAGAAGTGTAGAGCGCTACCAAGAGACGATCTCGAGCGCGCGAGGACGCTGTACGTGCGAACGAAATGTTGGAAATGTAAACGCGTTTTCCAAAGTTGCGCGTTATTAGTTAAAATTACAAGACAGTCAACTTTGTTACCTTCAATAACTAGGCGCTGGACAACCAGACCTCTTTTTCATTCGCATTTATATACTGTCAGGACAAGTGACTGTAGTAGTTTTCAACCGCTGTATCCTTTCAGTAACTCCGCCAAGCCATCCTGAAGCTCCTCCGGCGCGTTTGGACACAAAAAATCGAAGATGCTCCGCTTTTTCTGGTTTTTTTTTTGTTCCTTTTTCTTTTTGCTCAAAGAATGGGAGTGTGGTTTCATAGGAACGAAACAGTTGATTTTTATTTATTTTATTAGTATTTCGCTTTTGTTTTACAGATTGTTTTGAATTATGGCTTCTATATTTTCTTGCTTGTTACTGTCCACTCCTGGTCCGCGAGAGACATATTTTCTCAACGCATCCTGCATATCAATATGAGTTTGAGATCCCTATGTTAGACAGAGTGATTGAAAATTAAGAATATTTATTGAGAGCTACACGAGGTACGCGCAATAAAAGAAGCTAATTGAAAAGAATTCTTTCCTGAAGCAGCTGCCGCAATTTCGGGTTTTTGTTGTGGCTTGCAGACTAATAATATGGAGAACTTTTAGTTTTAAGGCGTGAACATGTATCGGAAGTGATTAAAGCGAATTATCTGTCGTACGTACTAAGCCGAGGGATCGCTTGTAGAATAGCCCTGCATATGGAAGGAATGCTGCGTAGGTCCAGAAACTTAAGACTTCTGCTTGAAAAGTACCGGGATAAGAGAGTAGAAACGATCATGACGTCATAGGCGTGAACTTCAACCATTTACATAGCAGGGAACCAAAGAAATCTTATTGATAAACATGGAAATAGCAAAGCACACTGGGACAATAAATAATGTTTCAGTAAAACAGAAAACAGTACCGAACATATAAGGTAGCGGCAAGAAATATATAATGCAGTGAGTTTCTGGTCACACGTTGTATATCAATAATGCGCAGCTGCAACAGGACTCCCTCGGGAGCTCTGACCACCTAACAAATTTCCAGACAGTCGATTGCTCGATCCTTTGTGCTCACACATATACGCGTGAGCCGCAGGTTTGCGTCTTTCAAGACAAGAACCGAGTTCAAATCACTTCGATGTACAAGTGACCTTCCTGAGGTGGATGTGCCGCGTCAACAACCTCCGGATAAAGCTTTGCTCTCCAAGAACTAACAGCTGGCTATATCTAGGTGAGACGCACTAGCATGGGGAACAGTAGACAACGGGGTCACCGAAAGAATACGATCGACCGCGTTGCTATTCTGCCAAATGATCAATCCCACGGACTTCACTACACGTTGTTCGAACGCTTCGCGCGGCCTTCCACTGTGCGACGAAAAAGCTCACGGCGCTAGGCAGCGGAATGTCCAAGCTGCGACGCAGTCCTTAAGGACACGTGTATGAGACTCGACCTGACCAAAGTTGATACTGTGCGGATCAATATGCCAGTTGTAAAGCCTGTCTTAATTTGGTGGGGATCGAATACGCCACACTCAGTGCGCCACCGAAAGTCTCTTAGAGCATGCGGGAGATAGGGTGCAACAGGCGTCTCCCACTTCGCATACGTTTGGCACATATGTATAGGGGCGCAGAATAGCAGAGCGCTTCGCAGAGATTAGATACTGCTATGGCTATCCATGCTCCGTCTACAAACATCTCCTCTAACTATGCGAACACGTGCGCCTGCTTCCCCTGACCATGCACTACAAGCATCTGCCTTCTACTTTCAAGCCAGTATAAAAGTTAATGCCGCCCAACTTAACCTATGTGATCCACTAACTCGGATACCCAATAGCGCACAACAAAGGGCATAATGAAGACAAGGCGGAACCCAGATAGGCGCCACCACCTAGCTATAGTGAAAATATAATCAAAGTAGATTGACTTTGGAAGAGGAATCCACAAGAAAACACGTGCTAAGCCATGCAGGGTCGTATCAGGCTGGATCAATAAACAATCAAGGAACACAGATGTGGGAAAGTTGGCACCTGTGTGCACTAGGCTTTATCAGAAGTTTCGCGCATACGTTAAATAGCTATAACTTTAGGATGAACAAGATGTCCGAGATTATTGAGTTAATAGTCTATCCCGACATCGGCACGAAGTCGTGTGTGACGCATGCACGTACGCACGTACGCACTTACGCACGTCTGCAGTCGCACAGAGTAAATTGTTCCACGACCTTACACAGTAGTACGATGGAATTGTTAACGCACGCACGCACTTACGCACGTCTGCAGTCGCACAGAGTAAATTGTTCCACGACCTTACACAGTAGTACGATGGAATTGTTAATAATATTTGAAAGAAGGAAATAAAAATTAGGGGGACGCTCAAGCTTCCCCTTAACATTCGACGGGATACAACGCCTTCTCATTCTTCTCTCTATCTCTCTATTTCGGTGGACAACCGCAGTTAATTGTAAATTGGTTATAGGAAAGTAAAGGCGCAGCATCTGTCACAGATCCCGGTGGGAACCTGGACCGCATCTCCATATTTACTACCACATTCCGAATATTTTAGCCAAAACCCAACGATACTCAAGCGAAAACCGGGTTAGCGAGGTGGCTTTTGGACCAAATGAGCTGTAACGCTTCGCATATATACATATATGCTGCACTCTCGATAGACGAAACTCGAGTATATTGCCGACATGAGGATAAATGGAACAGCTTGGGACAAATATTTGCCCGCCTCAGTTAAAACACGGGGATTAGGAAAGCTTTATTCCTTATATATCAATATGCCGAGGCCGACTGTCTTTATCCAGAACACAAATGTGGTCCTGATAGTTTTCAAATAAAAATGAAAGGCACGCAAAGAGCCGATCGCCCGGACGCTTCGCCTGTCGAACGTATTCTTCCTGCGAACACAAGCATTGTGCAAGAAGTAACCTTTGGTTCTTTTGAGAAAATTCAAAGGGATTGCGTTTTCAGAATCCCGCGCAACATGACGAGGATCGATCGGCTCCTGCACCAGTGGCGGTCTACATTGTTAAATTCTTCAACGTCAGCCTCACACGCAGAAATATGGTATGAAATGCCAGAATATATATAAAGTTCCTCGAATCCCCTTTTCCCCAGCCGCGTATTCACTGCTGCTATATTATATCACCAAATAACATTGTGCATATCAAAGTAAAGTCTCCTGCAATACAGCAGGTTTCCCCTTTACGTTCCATGAGGCAGTCGGCTTAGCAGGAGAAAAGTGGAAAATTCGTATCATTGAAACAGCTATTTTTATGCAACATTGAGTTATACCGCGTGCATGATATATATTGACACTATATCATTTGAGCCTGCTGATAGAATTATACATTGCTCAACAGAAGGTGAAATTAACTGTTATTTATACATATTTTGAAATGAAGCTTTAACCGCGCGCTAATTGAGCCGCGGCGGGTATGGTACACTCTGTAGTTGATCGCGAGTTGTCATGAACGTATGCTTGAATTTGTGAACTGGTAGGCGCTGATTGTCTGTTTGAAGCATACTTAGTATTAAGTGCCTAAGATTTACGCGGTAACTGCTATGAACCTACGAATGTAATTGTCCATTTTTTTTATGGTTAAATGGTAACCTCTGAATTTAAACAACCTCATCATAAAGTTAACCTATAACGTAACCCTAAGCAAACCCACGGTAAACCGAAGAGATCACGTGCCTTTAAGGTTTATATGTTAACCGTCAATTACTTTTGCCAGTGCCCTCGAAACCTATCAATCCTAAACGCCCTTAAATTCGTTTCGCAGCCTCCGTGAGTTTACATTTCGTACGGGGTCAAGAAAAGAGGCGGTGAGCTTTCATGAGCTTTCATCCGGATCCGGTGCACTTTGCCCTGCGACCTTCTTCTGATTTTCATGCATCCCTAAAACAAATGGACAAAATATATTTTTGTCAGTAACTTGCAGCAGTTACTATGTGGTTCAATCGGTATTTACCAGCTTGAGCTCGAGGTCACGGGCTTTAGTCGAGCTGCAGAAGCCGCATTATGATGGAAACCAAACGCGAAAACGGAAATGTGGTTTGCGATTAATATGACAGCCCGAGGGACTCTAAATAACCCACATACTGCTTTGGGAAGCATAAATCCGCATGGACTATGTAATCTCTGCAAAAGCACTCATAATATACAGTGTTCTGCAACTTAACCGTCTTGGAAAAGTTTCCAAGACGGTTCCGATAAAGTTGCTGAACACTATATCATAGCCAGGTCTTGCTATTTTGGCTAAATGAAGCTGCAGGTGTTCTACTGCCCCACACTTGGTTTATGTGGAAGATATTCGGTTAAAAGAACATTACATACATTCACTCCAAGCCATATTTTTTCATGCAAAGAACTACAGCCGCTGGTATCAAGACGGGGGCTCTACAGAAGCCGTAGAAAAAGGAAAAGAAAAGAAACTACCTCGACGCTTCTTGAACGACGAGGGAGGGGGGGGGGGGGGAGGGGGCGTGAAAAATAAAGAAAACTGCTTCTCGCTGCGCGGGACCCGCTGCCCCCCATCGGTCCATCTCTTCTCCCTGCGGCAAAGCGGAAAGAACCACGGGGAGGCGAATGGCATCGAGGCACCCTACCGCGGGGGGCGACAGGAATGCCGAAGCAGAGAGAAATAGCGGGAAAAAAAAAAAGAATTGCATGCACCGCACACAGGGAGACTCTCCCTGCTTTTGCAACTTCTCTCCCCCCCCCCCCCCCTCCTCCCTTCTTGAGGTCACGTGGCCAAAAGGCGGGAAAACACATCCCGCGCGAGCTAAGATGCGCGGCGGCACTCAGTCGACGGCCAGCCTCCGTGAGTCCGTGTGGGCGCGCGCGATGCCTACTGCCTAATTTTATCGTCCGCTTTTATTTCGCGCAAATTCAATCTGTCTCAACATCCTGCAGCAGTCAGCGTTTGAAAAGAACAGCCCATATATGCAGCTGATGATTGCAGCCGCTCTGTACAGATTCTTCGTGCCGAAGTTCACCAAAACATACGTAAGTACATGATCTTTCGGTCTTGATCAGAGGAGCTTTTTGCTAGATTCGATATTATACTGAACCTAATAATGTATTGTTTTGGAGAATATGTTCGTCTTGTTATATACTCCTCGCATCTTTCTTCATATATATATATATATATATATATATATATATATATATATATATATATATATATATATATATAAATTGGTGTGGGCGCTGATCGCGCAGGAAGACTTGCTGAGCCGTTTGGAAACAAGGCTGCGGCTGGCTGCGGTGGCAGAATTGGCTCATTTTGCTGCAGTCTGGGTCCTTGGGTATCTCCTGTCCCAAAATGCTCGCCTTTTAATATCGAGGGACACTCACTATACCGATCAGGTAAGTCCAATTAGCACATATTTTGTTCGATACGACAATATACTGCAACTGTTTCTGGAGCGCGTATATATATGCGCATCTTATTACTACGTACATTTTTTTTTTTTTATAATGTGCGCATTTCGCTCTGATTGCGCAGGAAGACGTGCTGAGCCGACTTGGAAACGATGCTGCGGCGGTGGAATTAGCTCTTTTCGCTGCAGTCCGAGGTCCGATCTCCTCTGCCCCAAAACGCCCGTCTTTCACTTCTTCACATCGAAGTGCATGCACTGACATGTATACCGACCAGGTAAGTCAAATTATCGCTGATTTTCTTCTATACGATAATGTACTGCAACTAATTATGTATTGTTTTGAGACTTATGCGCATCTTGTTACTGTAAATGCATATTTTGTAATTGGTGTGCGCGCATTGCGCTGATCGTGCAGGGAGACGATATCAGCTGATCTGGAAACTGGCTTCGACAGTGGAAGCTCGTTTCGCCGGAGCCCGAAGTCCTTGGTCTCCTCTACACTAAAACGCTGGTCTTTCGCTTCTTCATGGCGGTGCACTTGCCGGACAGGTATTAGCGCTGATTTTGTTCGCAAAATTCGATTATCCGACTCACATCGATGGGACGCATGCAACCCAGTTAAATGTCAAATGCTATCACTGATATAAATATTGCAGCACCTCGCCATAGGAGCGATCAGAAGCTGTACTAGCATCATCGCTACTGCCAAGCAAGCTCGTGCCAGGACTGAGTACAAGATTTATGCCGTGTTTATTATTATTATTTTTATTTTTTTTGCTGCTGTAATGATGTATATACGTGAAAATTGATGATTGAGTGATGCGGTATGCTGGCAAGGTAAGTGAGCCAGTGCGTTCATTTGTGGATTTTGGAATTATATATGTGATGCACACAGATCTGAGCCGTTTCACATTGATTTTGCTCTGTTCGCTTGCTTTCTGGGCAAGCAGTTGTATTTTCATCGTGCGGATTATTTCCTGGTGCTTACATGCTCATGAGGTGTTCAGCTAACTTGTTTCAAGCTTTAAAAATTTAGAACGGGTTCTATAAGCTTCTAAAAGTTGGGCTGTCTAAATAGCCGTCTTGGCTGATGAGACAATTTTTAAAATAATGCTCGGTTGTTAAATAACGAAAATAAATCAGATGACTTATCGTTAAATATCCGGTCGCTTTTGCTGTAAAACTTCCATCTAGTTTGAGAAAATTAAGCTGTATTCTACGGAATAAACTTATTGTAGGTTTTATGTAAATATCGCGGAAACTATTTGTTCTGCCGCGTTGGAATCCCTCATACGCGCTCTATGACAAGCGCGGACACTTGGTTTTGCTAGAATTATTAAATTGCAGCATTAGCATGCAAGAACGCGCTTCGGGAGGATAAGATTTGAGTGCGCTACGGTTGCAAATTGCAACATCATGACTCCAGCAAAACAAAGTGATCGCGCCTTTCTCGCGGATTCACGGATCCTGATTACCTATTGCGGCTTTGCGCTAATGCGTTTTCAGTAGGGTCGCATGAAGTCAAGCGCATAAAATATATGGATGTGATAGTGCAGTTGGTGGCAGTGAGCAGACGTTATTTTTTCTACCTTTTCACCCTATATTTGCCTGCAATGTAAAAGTCTAGACGAAAAGGAAATATTTAATTAAAACACTTTTCTTCATACAGCTGACCAAGATGGAACCTGCCGCAGATCCGACCAGTCGCAGACATCAAGTGATCGACAGGCTGCCAAAAGAAGGAGACCAAGCCTCAAGCCCATCTTCCATATGTGGCACACACGCAATCATATATATATCCACGCTTATTAAAAAGCAAATCGCGAGCTTTTTCTGAACGCTGTTGACAAATAAATTTTTCACCAAATACTGCAGTTTTTGTTTCTTCATGGCATCAGAAAAGCTACTGCTTTTCTTGATGCATTTGTATGTGCTACCCCGTTATATATGCATGGGCCACGATATATTAAATGCATGGCATGATACCTGCACGAGGGGCGATGCCGGCCACTAACCGGCGTCGGGAAGCAACCGGCCGACGTACGGTCTTTCGTCAGCAAAATACTAGGGCAGACGAGCGGCCGACCATTCAGTAACGCTGGCAGACGGCAGGCCCACGTGCGGCAGGTGGTCGATCACGTCGGGCCAAAAGGTCGGGCCGTCGTCGATTGCCGAAAATCGGCCGACGTTAGGTCAGTGTCAATCCCCGACGCCGGCCCTCATTCGGGTGCCGAAGGTCGGCCGGCCACTTTTTGGTCGGCGAGAAAGGTCGGCCCTACCTTTTGCCACACACTTTTTTTTGCTTGGGAGAATGCTCCTGCGAACCTGTGAACTTAGCCGTTTTCCAGTCTGTATGTTGTATAAGGAAGTGTATGGGGGATGTGAGGGACATGCTATTTTTAGGGCTGCTTGGCTGGATTTTACATTGTGAACTAAATTTTGATGCCAACGTTGCCACACAAGACAAATCGTTTGATACCACCTATAATGTTTTGCGTTGAATGATTTGGCTACATTGGCCGTTTCGAAGTTCGTGGTAGGTATAGTTTGGAATGGAAAAAGTTGTAGGTGCGAATCTTTAGCGAGCACTAGGCTCGGACTCGATTATGCTCCGTAACATGCTGAATCGTTTGATACCACTCTGAATCTCCCGAGTCAAATAGGTGGTCCACAAATTTGTATACTGATGATGGTGCTAAGTGATTCGACCTCGATGGTTCACAAACAGGAGTATATATAGCGGAACGAAAGTGTTTTGTAGCGAAAAGTTTCACTACGCTAGTCAACACCGCGCTTCGCGCGAGCCGGCGGATGTCGGAGCGCGAATGACGTCACGCACGGCGCAGGTGGCCGCTGCCGATTCATTTGACATTCGCCGCAAGAGCGTGTTTATCGCGGAGGCCGGCTGTATAGCCGCCTGCCAGAGAATAGGCATGCGCATTCAATACCACGGGAGTTGGCTGAAAGGGAGAGAAGAAATGAAAGGCTGAAAGCTCAATGAGCGTTCAAGACACCCGAACAAAGAGAAGAACGTCTCGCTAAACGACGCAGCAAAGCAGAGTCTGAAACGCCAGAAGTGCGAGGGGCACGTCTCGCTAAACGGCGTGAAAACGAGGCTGTACAGCGACGTTCGCATGTCAGCTGAGCGTAGGCATAGTGAAAGTTCGGTTTGGTTTGGTTTGTGGGGTTTAACGTCCCAAAGCAACTCGGGCTATGAGAGACGCCGTACTGGAGGATTCCGGAAATTTCGACCACCTGGGGTTCTTTAACGTGCACTGACATCGCACAGCACACGGGCCCCTTGCTTTTCGCCTCCATCGAAAAGAGGCCGCCGAGGCCGAGATTCGATCCCGCGTCCTTGGGAACAGTGGTCGAGCGCCGTAACCACTGCGCCACCCTGCTAGTTCATGAATCCGGAAAGCCTCATGTGGTTCTGCAGCGGGTCTACGGGGTTATTAGAGAGATTTAGCACACCGTGATCCGCGATCCGCTACCGTGAACCGTCACCGCGCGTTCCATTGCGCATGCTCAGATCACTTTCATGCCGATAGATGGCGCCACATACTTGATGTCGGCACATTGACCTGGCGCATCGGAACCAATCAGCTTGTACGCCCCGCCCACGAGCGGTAGAGTGTCACGGTGACGGATCGCGGATCACGGTATGCTAAATCGAGACATTTAGCATACCGTGACACTCTACCGCTCGTGGGCGGGGCGTACAAGCTGATTGGTTCCGATGCGCCAGGTCAATGTGCCGACATCAAGTATGTGGCGCCATCTATCGGCATGAAAGTGATCTGGGCATGCGCAAGGAACGCGCGGTCGCGCGGTGACGGTTCACGGTAGCGGATCGCGGATCACGGTGTGCTAAATCTCTCTATTGCCTTCATGTAGACGACGTATCTGCGATCCTTGAATTCGATCTCTTCTGCATATATGCGACCTAAACACAGTGCTTCAGATGTTTATCATGGTGGATTACCTACGAACGTTTAGGACGAAATTCATCCCGGATAAGCGCAGGATGAACACCCATTAAATTTTCCAATACGCTGTACGTATAATATACATGTGACCTCGTGCTGTTTCGGGCCTTGAAATGATCCTTGGGACATGCGCTGTTTCCTGGGGGTGTTGTGACCACCCTGGCAATTACATTTTTTTTTTCCTTGTACACATGCTGGGAATCTGTGCTTGCGCCAGAGCGTTAATGCAAGCTCGTCGCCTACCTCAGCAACCCGCCAGTTTAACTCTATCACGGCACTGTACGTGCACTGTGTGTACAGATGCCAACACGAGAGACAGACGCAGCACAGGGATGAAGAGAGAAGAGAGAAAAACACTTTATTTAATAGCGCAAATTAAGCACTCAGCGTATCCTTTGCCTGGTTTACCAAGGCAAGCTGGTCTTCCATCTGTGCCGATGACAGCCAGGCACTCCAGGAGGGAGGTGAAGGGAAGGGGATGTAGTGATGAAGCGCGCACTACCGGGAATCCAAGCTCAAGTTTCGCCGCGCAACGGCAGCGCCGCATTCCTGGCGTGGTGGCGAAATGTGAAATGATGGGGCGTCGCCGGAGCAGACGCTCCGCTAGCTTCCTGTGCACGCGCGGCGATCGCGCTGCGCCGGGGGGTTATTTGGCGATACAAAAACGCTTCCGCTGATGCGAAACGAGTGTATTAAGTAGCATTGTGTCATGGGAAGCCACAATAGTAGGCGAAGCGCCAAAAGACGAGGCTCGCGTGTGAAACTTTGCAGATTCCTTTGGAAGAATGTCCGCAAGACCTGTTTTCCAACCGCATGACAGCGTTCTGAGAAGTCTCGCGTTCTTTGTGGAAACGAAAAGAGCCAATTTCCCCTTCGTAAACTCGGAAATATTTGACAGTTGACAAAGACGGCTTGGAGTATAGTGGTTTAACACGTCCCATGCATAAAAAGTTATGAGGGTGGAAGATTATCCAGCTCTTCGCTCCCCGCATGTTTTGCCGATTTTCTGTGCTCTCTCCCTGCTTTGTGAGTGCTCTGAAAGCAACCAAATCAACAGATGCGACCTCCGCAATCAACACTGATGTGTGAATGTGCCCTAAATGTCCACAACTACATTTTCATTTTTAGATTGACCAAGAAATTATCTAGGAACGAGGCATTGTTTTTAGGGGGGGGGGAGGCGTTGGGAAACATACCTTGCTGAGACGCTTTTACAGATTTTCGCAAATTGGCCAATAAGTGAACCAATTACTATTATTAATAACGAAGATATGTCGGAAGTGCAGGACAAAAGTGATCCTAGCTATGGCTCCAACTGACACTACTCGCACGGAGCACCCCATTCACGTCACAGAGTTCGTGAGTGCAAACCAAATATTATCATAAATGAAGCACAACCATTTAATAAGAACCGAAATAAAACACAATGTAGTACAAGCTTGGATTTCACCTGCCTTCCGAGCCAGCGAGCCGGTTATGTCGCGTGCAGCGCACGGAGTACGCATGTACTCCGTGCGCTGAGATTGCTAGCGTTGTTGTCTTCAAAGAAACACCTCCTTCGGACTATATACTTATTCTTCTACTGCAAGATTTGCTTTGATAACGTCGTAATAATAAAAAACAAATCCGTATATAGATCGCATGCTACAGGCGAAAACGATTGTCAACGAGCGGGCCGCTTTATTTCACAGTACTGATGATACTTTAACAGTTTTTAAACATATTGTTACCGGGAAACGCGGGACCAAAGTGATGGGCTCACTGGCAAAGACGACGACCGAGGAACGCGGGCACGACGAAGCGTTGAGAAAGAGGACGACGCTAACAGAGTGGATACTGCACGGCTACTGAAGTCTTAGCGTAGAGTTCAGCCCATCGCAGTGCCGTTACATTAAGTACATCCCCGTAACATCTTGGTGGAGGTCGCGGGTTCGACACAATCTGACGCTGGATCTCCGCAGTGGCCGTCACCTCGGAACCGTCACGATGACAATCGACGCGGCTCCATCTACCTCGGCAACTCTTAACTGTCGTCGTAGCCCACCTCCGTGACCCTGGCTCATTCTGCGGTCGATGTCGAGGACTGGCTTTCGCTTTATGAGCGTCTTAGCCAGCACAACAGGCGGGACGCCACGCTGATGTTGGCGAATGTCATCTTCTACCTAAGAGGGACCTCGCCACACGTGCCCAGACATCTATACCGAGCCTTATATTACGTATATACAAGACGTTCTGGCCCTCTGCCGAAAAGTTGATAAAGACATGACAGAACCTGATAAGGTGGGGCACATCCTCAAAGGCATAACCGACGATGCCTTCAATCTTCTACTCTGTCGGGACTGTTCTACGGTTGACTTCGTTCTGCAGGTTTGTCGACATTTCGAGCAGGCCAAACACAGACGCATTGCTCATCGCTTCGATCGGCTCCCCAACACTGCCCTATAGCTCCACGTGCGAGGATCTGCCGACCCTAAGGCAACCTTCCAACACTGAAAATGTGACCCGCATCGTGCGTCGTGAACTGGAAGCGCTCGCTCCTGCTACATCCAACCCGCCCTCCTCGGACAGCAACCTAGCGGCGATATCCCTTATTCAAGCCGTCGTTCGTCAAGAGGTTGCCAACTTGGGCATCCCCTATAACCACACCGTGGAACACCACAGTTCGAGCCCCGTCCCTCCCATGGTCGCCACCGCTATGCCCCGCAACACCTACACGCCACGCTACCGATACAGCAATCCTGATGAGTGGCGCACCCCTGACGACAGGCCGATCTGTTTCACGTGCTCGCGTATTGGCCACATCTCTCGCCACTGCCGCAGTCGCTGGACATCATCACCTCGACATTTTCCTTACGTTGACCGCTACTCCGATTACGGTCACCGCCGTTTCATGCCTCGTTCTGAGCCGCCCCGCACCGATACCACTCCGCTTCTTCCTGTGCCCAGTCGCTCTCCTTCCCCGCCAGCCCGCCGTTCCCGTTCACCTCTTCCTAGCCGCAGTTCCTCGCCGTCTTCTGCCGGCCGTTTCACGGGAAACTAGCCAATGCAGCTCCCGGAGGTGACGCTGCATTGGTACCCCGACCTGGAAATCCTCTACTGCCCATTTCTTCGCCCTGTAACCACCTCTCCCTATTCGTGGATGGTGTTCCCGTCTCTGCCCTCATTGACACTGGTGCCCAAGTCTCGATCATGAGCTCATCGTTTTGCCGCCGCCTCAAGAAAGTACAGACCCTCGCCGCTTCGCCCACCGTTCGTGTTGCCAATGGCAGTACTGCTGCCGTCACTGGGCTGTGCACTACCCGAGTCACCCTTGCCGTTCATCACATCCCTGTTTTGTTCACCGTCCTCAACCAGTGTCCTCACAATGTGATCCTCGGCTTTGACTTTTTAACGGCCCACTCTGCACTTATCGACTGCTCCAGCGGCCTTCTTCGTTTGGACCTACCTGTCTGCTCAGAACATCCTCCATCTACACCCCGCCTTCGCTCCACCGAGTTCGCTCGCCTGCCCCCTGACTCTGCTGTTTACCTACCTCTGTCACCTTTCTCGCCTGTACCCGACGGTGACTATGTTGCTTGCCCTATCACCGAGGTCTTTCTTGACCGCAACGTCGTTCTTCCTCATCTCATCGTACGCGTTACACAGAACAGCACCTACTTTCCTATCCTGAACTTCAGTTTATCACCCCAAGTTCTCCCCGAAGGAATATCCCTTGCTACCTTGTCCCCTCTCACAGACTGTACCATTTGTGCACTCCTGGCCCACAATCAAGCGTCCTTCCAACACCCGTACTCCCCACCACAATTACCGACCTTATTTCCGCAATGATTGCCTCTGACCTCAGCCTCGAACACGCTCAGGACCTGCACAACCTTTTGTTATCCTTCTTCAACATTTCTGACTTTGCTGCCGGTTCTCTGGACCAAACATCAGTTGTGACTCACCGCATTGACACCGGCGATGCAAAAGCTGTACATCGGAGGCCTTATCGTGTGTCCCTTTCTGAGCGCCAAGTCATCCAGCGAGAGGTCGACAAGATGTTGGGCAACGATATCATCGAACCTTCGAACAGCCCATGGGCATCTCCTGTCGTGCTCGTTAGAAAGAAAGACAACAGTTGGCGCTTTTGCGTCGACTATCGACATCTGAACAAGATTACAAGGAAAGATGTTTACCCGCTGCCGCGAATAGACGATGCCTTGGACTGTTTACATGGAGCCCGCTACTTTTCCTCCATCGACCTTCGTAGCGGCTACTGGCAGATCTTTGTTGACGAACAAGACCGCGAGAAGACAGCTTTTGTCACACGTACCCGATGGACTTTATCAATTTAAAGTTGTGCCTTTTGGACTTTGCAACGCCCCTGCTACGTTTGAACGAATGATGGACTCCTTACTCCGTGGCTTGAAATGGACAACTTGTCTATGTTACTTGGATGACGTGATTGTCTTCTCGCCCTCGTTCGAAAGCCATCTTCGTCGCCTTTCTTCCATTTTGGCACTTTTCCGCAGTGCCGGACTTCAACTGAACTCAAAGAAGTGCAGTTTTGATCGCCGCGAACTTAAAGTGCTTGGCCATTTGGTGAATGCCACTGGCGTGCAACCCGATCCCGACAAAGTTCGCGCTGTCAGTGCTTTTCCATCTCCCCGTTCACCCCGTGATGTCCGCAGCTTTATAGGACTGCGCTCTTATTTTCGCTGGTTCGTCCCAAACTTTGCTGCTGTTGCTCGTCCTCTCACCAATCTGCTGAAGAAAGGTGTTCCTTTCTCATGGGGACCAGAGCAGGCTGACGCATTCTCCACCCTCATCGCTGTTCTCACCAATCCTCCTGTGTTGGCCCATTTCAACCCGTCTGCCCCGACTTCGCACCGACGCCAGTGGCCACGGGATTGGTGCCATTCTTGCACAGCGACAACGCGGCCAACACTGCGTGATTGCCTACGCCAGTCGTCTCCTGTCATCAGCGGAACAGAACTATTCTATTACGGAACTAGAGCGCCTGGCTCTCGTTTGGGCCGTTGGAAAATTCAGACCCTACTTGTTTGGCCGACCCTTCACTGTAATTACCTATCATCACGCCTTATGTTGGCTCTCTTCCTTCAAGGATCCTGCTGGCCACCTCGCCCGCTAGGCACTGCGATGTCGGGTATACTCCTGCGATGCAGGAGTATACCTTTTCCGTTGTATACAAATCCTGTCGGCTCTACCAGGATGGAGACTGTCTGTCCCGTTATCCCGTCGATCCTCCTTCCTCTACTGACCATGAGTCGGACCCCTGTGTCTTCTCTATATCGGACTTTTCCCACATAGCCGACGAACAACGCTTGGACCCAATTCTCAGTTCTCTTATCGACCGCCTCCGCACACACAGCCGTGAATCTTCCCTCGCCCTGTTCTTCCTTCATGGGAATACGGTATACCGCCGCAACATGCGACCTGATGGCGCTGAGCACTTGCTGGTCGTTCCCCAACACCTACGCTCTGCCGTTCTCGAACAAATGCACAACGCCCCTACAGCTGGTCATCTTGGCCTCTCACGCACATACGACCGCGTGCGCGGGCGTTTCTTCTGGCCTGGACTCTACCGCTCTGTCCAACGTTATGTAGCCGCTTGCGACCTCTGTCAATGCCGGAAGAAGCCCCCTGTGCTACCACCTGGACACCTGCAGCCGATTGCTATTTAGACTGAGCCATTTTTTCGTGTTGGCCTTGACCTCCTAGGGCCCTTCCCCGAGTCCTTGTCAGGAAACAAATGGATCGCTGTGGCCACCGATTATGCCACGCGGTACATGATCACTTGCGCCATTCCAACCAGCTGCGCCACAGACGTTGCTGACTTCCTTTTGTACGACGTCATACTTCATCATGGTGCTCCCCGTCAACTACTTACCGACCGTGCACTGTTTCCTTGCCCGAGTTGTTGAGGAAATACTTCGTTCTTGCTCCGTTCGGCACAAGTTCACCACTGCGTGTCACCCTCAGACGAACGGCCCTACGGAGCATATTAACCGCACACTCACCGACATGCTCGCAATGTACGTATCCGACAGTCATCGCGACTGGGATATTAGTCTGCCATTTGTCACCTTTCATATAACTCATCGCGTCATGACACTGCTGGGTACTCTCCATTCTATCTTCTCTTTGGAAGAGACCCCTTACTGCCCTTCGACACTTTGCTTCCTGCCGCTGGCCCCGTCACAACCTATGCCCGCGATACCATCGCCCGAGCCGACGCTGCTCGCCAGATTGCTCGTCACAATCTCACCATCTCTCAAGAAGCTCAAAAACGCCGCTATGACGCTCACCACCGCGATGTGCACTATCCTCCCGGATCTCTGGTGTTGCTCTGGCTTCCGTGCCGTCGTGTGGGGTTGTGTCAAAAACTTCTGCCCCACTACACAGGTCCTTGCCGTGTACTACGCCCAGTGACCGACGTGACCTATGAGATTGCACCGCTCCACCCAAAGTCACCGACTGCTACACACACTTCCGAAATCGTACATGTCGCCCGCCTCAAGCCATATTACTCCCCCTCCACACCGCACGCCTAATACGCACCGGGACGTTGCCTTTTGCCGAGGGGGGTAGGGTTACCGGGAAACGCGGGACCAAAGTGATGTATTCACTGACAAAGAAGACGACCGAGGAACGCTGGCACGACGAAGCGTTGAGAAAGAGGACGACGCTAACAGAGTAGATACTACACGGCTACTGAAGTCTTAGCATCGAGTTCAGCCCATCGCAGCGCCGTTACATTATGTACAGTCATGGACAATATTTTGCGAGACGCCGGAGCCCCGTTTCAAAGCTGCCTCTGGGCCACTAGGCGGCGTGGTGCGCGCGTCGAGGTTGCGCGGGCCGATGACTAGGCGCATGCCCGTCCTATATGCGTCCGCTGGCCTTTCTCCTCGCTCGTTTTGTTTGAAGCGCTGCTTATTCCGCACTTGGGCGCGGCTGGCGCTGTTTACTGCTCGCGCCGCTCGAGCTATGCGGCCGTCGTGCTCGGCGTGCAGCCAGTCGAAAGCGATAACAGCGCTCGTGCACGGGGCCCGCCACCTTTATACCGAATCATTTAGATCCGTTTCTTTTTTTCTTTCAATAATAACACAACTTCTGGCATGCGATAAAGGTCTCGTTTCTGCAAACTGCCCACTGCGATGAAAACATCTCGATAAAGACACTCGGTCCTTATGCTTCAACTGCGAGCGTTAGCGTGCATCGCAACTCATTCATAGTTATTGTGCCGACCAAAAGCGTAAAAGAGAAATAATCCTTAAGCAACAAGTTTATTGTCATAAAACAAAAAATAAAAATAAAACAATGCAGACATCACTGGCAAACGAAAAATTCCTAATACTTGGTGAAACCGCCATCAGCAGCGATGACGCTTGCCAACCGGCGTGGCATCGATTCGTAAAGGGAACGAACCACATCTGTGTCCGCACGAAGCCTTTCCCATTCACCTCTGATCGCTTCCCAGAGTGTGTCTGCGTTGGCATTCCCAATGTGAGACCTCATCAGGTGAGCTTTCAATAGGCCCCACACATTTTCAATGGGACTCATGTCGGCTTCCTTCGGAGGCCATGGCAGCTGCTGCACGCCACGAGCGTCGAGAATAGCGCTCACTTTTCGAGACGTGTGTACAGGACTCCTATCTTGTTGAAAAAGGTAGAATCCATCTGGGAATGGTCCGTCAAGGACATATGGCGTTAACACACTCTCAATGATGTCGACGTAGGCGTCCGAGGTGAAGGATCCATCGACTCTCACCAGAGGCCCCAGTCCATTTCTTGACATGGCGCCCCATACAGCCACGGAACAGCGACCACTGGAGAACACATTTTGCACGTATGGCGGGTCGTATCTATATAGGAGAAGGAAATCAGTACAAAGTTATAATTTGGGTCTTATGCATCAGGTTGAGCGCGAGTGAAAACTAACTTTTCCGTGTAAAAAGGTTTGATTAGCAACTGTGAATCGTTTCTAAATAGTTAGTACTTGAACCACGCTACTAAATGACAAGAGTTGTTTCGGAAGAGCAATTACTTTAGAGTAAATTGCGGCATCGGCACTAAGAAGCGTTTGCTAATGGACTCTCTTCGGAAGGGCGCTTCTATCAACATCGTGCACCTCCGAGATATTGCATGCTGAGGAGGAGTATTCGGCATTGTTTACGACGTATATTTCATTTGGGAACACGAAGACAGCAGTTTGCCGCTATATCCTACTTTATTCGTATTCTTCATATAAAATATTCAGGATTTACTTAGACGCAAAAAAAAGGGTATCCATACCTGCAATTCACTGGCCTCCAAACTCGGCACTTCTGGTCCCAGCGGGTGGAAAAAGAAGACTCGTCCGAGAATATAACTTCGGACCAGTCGTCCACAGTCCACCCTTTCAGAGAGTTGGCGAACTCGAGCCGTTCCTTGCGCTGTTTAGTTGTCAGATGCGGCTTCTGGGCAGCCATGCACGATCGGAGACCAATTTCTTTGAGCCGCCGCCTGATAGTTTAAGCAGATATATTCAGTGCAAGTTCCTTGCGGATTTCTTCTGCAGTCATGAAGGGGTCGGCCACCGATGCCGCTATGATCAGGAGGTCATCTTCTTCTGTTGAAGCTCTCGGTCGACCTGGGCGCTTGGAATCTGCCAGGCTGCCTCCATTGCGGAAAACGCGAATGGTTCGGGCTACTGCAGATTTGGAACGACCGGTACGGCGAGCAATTTCTCGCTGGGGAACACCTTCCACGAAGAGACATGCAATCAGTCTCCTGTCGTCGATCGGCACTCTTGGAGGCATTTTGCAACTGGCAGGATTTGCGATGAAATTATATAGGTTTTCCTGGATATCGCTAACCAATCATAAATCAAGTAACGTCGATGGCTGAGCAGAAAATATAGGCGTTATGTGGGAAGAGTGCTTGCGCTATCTCGCCTTTCTACGATCAGACGATGCAAGCATGTGCTCATCAGCCTTATCACGTCAGAGTGACTTTTAAACAACTATAGTTCGAAAATTACGGTATTACATCACATAAAATGACAGTTACATTTTACGGCCTTACGTCCCCGACGTGATAAGGCTGATGAGCACATGCTTGCATCGTCTGATCGTAGAAAGGCGAGATAGCGCAAGCACTCTTCCCACATAACGCCTATATTTTCTGCTCAGCCATCGACGTTACTTGATTTATGATTGGTTAGCGATATCCAGGAAAACCTATATAATTTCATCGCAAATCCTGCCAGTTGCAAAATGCCTCCAAGAGTGCCGATCGACGACAGGAGACTGATTGCATGTCTCTTCGTGGAAGGTGTTCCCCAGCGAGAAATTGCTCGCCGTACCGGTCGTTCCAAATCTGCAGTAGCCCGAACCATTCGCGTTTTCCGCAATGGAGGCAGCCTGGCAGATTCCAAGCGCCCAGGTCGACCGAGAGCTTCAACAGAAGAAGATGACCTCCTGATCATAGCGGCATCGGTGGCCGACCCCTTCATGACTGCAGAAGAAATCCGCAAGGAACTTGCACTGAATATATCTGCTAAAACTATCAGGCGGCGGCTCAAAGAAATTGGTCTCCGATCGTGCATGGCTGCCCAGAAGCCGCATCTGACAACTAAACAGCGCAAGGAACGGCTCGAGTTCGCCAACTCTCTGAAAGGGTGGACTGTGGACGACTGGTCCGAAGTTATATTCTCGGACGAGTCTTCTTTTTCCACCCGCTGGGACCAGAAGTGCCGAGTTTGGAGGCCAGTGAATTGCAGGTATGGATACCCTTTTTTTTGCGTCTAAGTAAATCCTGAATATTTTATATGAAGAATACGAATAAAGTAGGATATAGCGGCAAACTGCTGTCTTCGTGTTCCCAAATGAAATATACGTCGTAAACAATGCCGAATACTCCTCCTCAGCATGCAATATCTCGGAGGTGCACGATGTTGATAGAAGCGCCCTTCCGAAGAGAGTCCATTAGCAAACGCTTCTTAGTGCCGATGCCGCAATTTACTCTAAAGTAATTGCTCTTCCGAAACAACTCTTGTCATTTAGTAGCGTGGTTCAAGTACTAACTATTTAGAAACGATTCACAGTTGGTAATCAAACCTTTTTACACGGAAAAGTTAGTTTTCACTCGCGCTCAACCTGATGCATAAGACCCAAATTATAACTTTGTACTGATTTTCTTCTCCTATATAGATACGACCCGCCATACGTGCAAAATGTGTTCTCCAGTGGTCGCTGTTCCGTGGCTGTATGGGGCGCCATGTCAAGAAATGGACTGGGGCCTCTGGTGAGAGTCGATGGATCCTTCACCTCGGACGCCTACGTCGACATCATTGAGAGTGTGTTAACGCCATATGTCCTTGACGGACCATTCCCAGATGGATTCTACCTTTTTCAACAAGATAGGAGTCCTGTACACACGTCTCGAAAAGTGAGCGCTATTCTCGACGCTCGTGGCGTGCGGCAGCTGCCATGGCCTCCGAAGGGAGCCGACATGAGTCCCATTGAAAATGTGTGGGGCCTATTGAAAGCTCACCTGATGAGGTCTCACATTGGGAATGCCAACGCAGACACACTCTGGGAAGCGATCAGAGGTGAATGGGAAAGGCTTCGTGCGGACACAGATGTGGTTCGTTCCCTTTACGAATCGATGCCACGCCGGTTGGCAAGCGTCATCGCTGCTGATGGCGGTTTCACCAAGTATTAGGAATTTTTCGTTTGCCAGTGATGTCTGCATTGTTTTATTTTTATATTTTGTTTCATGACAATAAACTTGTTGCTTAAGGATTATTTCTCTCTTTTACGCTTTTGGTCGGCACAATAACTATGAATGAGTTGCGATGCACGCTAACGCTCGCAGTTGAAGCATAAGGACCGAGTGTCTTTATCGAGATATTTTCATCGCAGTGGGCAGTTTGCAGAAACGAGACCTTTATCGCATGCCAGAAGTTATGTTATTATTGAAAAAAAAAACAGATCTAAATGATTCGGTATAAAGGTGGCGGGCCCCGTGCACGAGCGCTGTTATCGCTTTCGACTGGCTGCACGCCGAGCACGACGGCCGCATAGCTCGAGCGGCGCGAGCAGTAAACAGCGCCAGCCGCGCCCAAGTGAGGAATAAGCAGCGCTTCAAACAAAACGAGCGAGGAGAAAGGCCAGCGGACGCATATAGGACGGGCATGCGCCTAGTCATCGGCCCGCGCAACCTCGACGCGCGCACCACGCCGCCTAGTGGCCCAGAGGCAGCTTTGAAACGGGGCTCCGGCGTCTCGCAAAATATTGTCCATGACTGTACATCCCCGTAACAATATTATATACGACAATATAATTACATAGCGGACTTACCTATAGGTGCACTTCCTACGTTTTTGCTAACATGGGACGCATTCACAATCAATATTTACTCATCCCGGCCTGTTGTCTGCTCTACAGCGCAGACGTTAAAAAAAAGTTTCCCGCCTATAATTAAGTATCCTTCATGGAAATACGCGCCAGGCTGCCCAATCAAGACGGAATGCAGGTGGCATGTCGCGGTGCGCCTGCGGATGCGCGTCAATTGGCGCGTGCTTGTGCGAGAGAAAACGCACGGCGCACACAGTGAAGGCAGCGAGCTGAGCTCGCGGCGTCTAGTGTGCGCTTTTCTGTCCGCGCGACAAAACAGCGCGAGACAACGCGTGCGCGGAAGCGAGAGAGCGAAAGCAAGGCGAAAGTAGAAAACTTGCACGGGATGCATACCCAGGAAACACAAAGCCATCTTCAAGACATCTAGTTCTCTGCTAGTTTAGCCAAGCAGGTTGACTGCAAGCCGTCTTCTTCAAGCCATTAGCTGCTATTAGCCGGCTTCAAGCTCAGCTTTTTTTCTGCTAACGCTCCCTCCAATATCGTCTTGAAGACGTCTTAGTAAGCTTCGGCCAAGAACATCAGTAGATATTGCAGATCTGTGCTGAAATGGCCTTATTGAATGGCAGTCCGATTCACAGCTATTACTGGATTATTTTGCAGGCCATCCACGAAGAAATACTGAATTGTTAAGAATTCTGCATTACGGTTGGAATCGGTACACTCCATGCATGGTTTCAACCATGCTGCAGAATCGTCTGATCAGTTGAGCGTGTGGTGAATGTCACACTGGAAAGCATGTTGACCAACATTAAATCCAGTAATATATTTATTGCAATTCACAAATACAAAAAGTGTAAAGTTTTCACTCTTTCAGTGAACATAGAAAAACAATATGGACAAGTGGTTCAAAATTGAAATAAAAAACTGATTAGAAATTCCAAAATTTCAAATAAATACAGCAAGTATCAATCTGTGACCAATACTTTCAGAATAAGATACAAAACAAATAGAGTTGAAAACGAACAAATACAGAACTATAGTTCAATATTGCGGAATTGCAAATAAACACAGAGGCGTCACTGTCATAGGAACTTTCAGTGATTAGAAGACTGTCGCCATAAATTTCAACAAACCGGATACAACAACGTTGAGCAGCTCAAACTTTATATATAAAGAACCACTTGAATATGATACAGCATCTAAACTACAAACAAAGACAATGTTACTGTCACCAGGACATTTAACGACTAGAAAGTACATTACTAAAAATGACCAAACACAGATACATACAACTGTTGCGAAATTCTCCACAGAACTTTCAATAGCTACAAGATAATGATTAAGTTCTCCAAAGTTCAAAAATAGAAAACTGGTTAAAATTTTCAAAATTACAAATAAATACAGCAGGTCTTAATATATGACCAGTAAGAAATTTCAGTTCAAAATTAATAAGATAAAATGCAAATACATACAAATAGTGCAAAATTGTCTACAGAACTATCAAGGGCTGCAAGATAATGTTCTTAAAAGTAAAGAACTGCTTATGAACTACAGAACTCCGAATGAATACACGTCTAAAATAGTCAAAAAATCTTCCAGTCACTAGAAGATACAGAACAAATTGAATTCAAATTCAACTACTTGAAAAAACAAAAATGTGTGAAACTACCAACAGAACCTTTCAGCAACTAAAGACGTAAAAAGGACTGCATAGTTTATAATTTATTGCAGAAACTAAAGAAGGCTAAACTGCAAATGCAAAGGTATAAAACTGTTACTGCAACTTTTTGAGAGGCCCGCTGAATGAGTAAGACACACGAGGGGAGCACACCATCCTTGAAAGCGTCACGATTTTCATCAGCTGTGCAGCTGGTTCAGAAGCTGTTACTCTGCAATATTAAAAAAAAACATTGTGTTTAGCATGAAATAACAAAATGAAAAACCTACTTCCCTCTCAAATGAAATGCAATGCTTAACTTTTTGCGCCATTAACTTGACTAAATACTGACAAAAAGCTATGAAGATGAAAACGCTCAACAGAAGCTGGATGCACAAGATATATAGTCAGCAAGTCAGCTTATTCATCTAAGCACACGGAAGTGTTACTATGAACTGTTCATGCACCAGTAAATGTTACTATGCAATGCTGTAGCGGCGCTCCCACAACAGCGAGAAACAGCGCCCTGGTGTCACAAAAAAGAAGTTTACAGTGAATTTCATGCCCCCCTGGCCTTTAAAAAATATTAAGGCGAAAGCCTTTATAGGCTCATGAGTGTGCGTGCGTGCATCCGCAGAAGGTGTCACACTCAACTTGTCAATCAAATGACATCACCTAAAAGAAAATTTCCCATAAATTTTAAATGGCGCTGGGATTTGAGCTCGGGTTCTCCCGGTTGAGAGTCAACATTGCTAACCGCTCGGCCACGACGCCACAGTGTAGCTGCATTGTTAAAGCGGCAATATATGTGCAGGCATTTTCACATTCACTTAAAGCGATATCGTGATAACTGAAATTAATTAACACTGCACCATTAAAGCTTTTCCTTCACACTTTAGTGGTCCAAAGTGCAACCCCCCCTTCCCATCCCCCCATCCCCCAGAATTTTTCGTTTTACTTAGCCGGCTCAATCACAATCATTGTTCAATGTACATAGCTGCAGAATTGATCAGGTACATTAAATCGTTGCTTCAACTACGCAAGCCAGGTTTTAGTTGCGCTAATATGAAACTTGTGGCCGCCAGTTCCACATTCATTATACATGCAGTTTACAGCTCTGGCTGGCGCATTTGCTATGAAGAGCCCCACCTGGTTCTGTTTCCTATTTTGCTAAACGACACTTCTAATTCAGGTGAAGTCTATGGTATGTGTATATAAGGCTCTACAGCATGTAGCTGGAAGCACTCACCTGATTGACCACCCAGTGTTACTGGCTCTTCCAGCAGGACAGTATTTGCATCAGTGTTGCCTGAATAAAAAATGCAACAATTGAAAATGTGTTTTTAGTTATATCCATATCAATGATGTAGAAAGCCATGTTCGTGTAAAACAGCACACAATTTTTAGAATCATGTTCACACTGCTGCTTTATACAAAGGCACACGCACACAAAAGAATGTTCCCATGGGTCACAAACATTAGGAATTCAGCTAAAAACATGCTACAAATGGCCCATAGCAAATGGACATATGTGACTGCAATGCATTTCATGTTACCATAATGCAAATGTCACAATCATACCAGTACGTTATGTTAGTGATTCTTTAAATAGAATTATGAATGGACAAATTACCTTCTAGAAGCTGTTGTCACCCTCAATGTGCAATTCTTCAGCCATCCTGCGCTGCTTGTTGTATCGTGTGGGAATCAGCAGAGGCATAGCGCCTGTCCATTCGTATAGATTCTGAAAAGAGGCACACCTTACTGAAGAATTGCAGGCACTGTCCAACAGCTTATTTGAAAAGTCTTAGTGGCTCATACCACGAAATGAACTCCAGTTTGGCTAAATAGTAACTGTTTTGGCATTAAGAATATAACATGTAAACTATTATACCATCTATCATTTTATGATAATTTTTCAAATTCAAGCTAACAGTGCAGGCCCTACTGGCATACTCATAGGAATGAATTAATGCTCATGCACTATTTGTAAAAGCCTACCAAATACACACCTTCAATCAAACCGAAGACAAGCAGGTCTTTCAAGCTTCTCTTGCCCCGCTGCCTGAAAACGCTGAACATCTTCCCCACTTTGTCGGTGAACACTGTGCGCAAGATGTTTGCAGTAAAAGCCCTGATGTTTTTTCCACCTATCAGTGAAAGTCGGCGTGCCTGAAAAAAAAATATATTGAACGATATTTCCCAGAGTAAAGCAAAACAACTTCACATATTTTGGGAGCATATCTTCTGGTACAGATGAATGAAGCATTGTTTTAGCTTGGTAGAGCTTGCCTCAATGTGGTGAAGGCTAAACCCAGCTTAAATACGAATTTATATTTGAGAACTGAAAAAGCATGTCTTAGATGAAGGCAGTTTTTCACTACATCAGTTCTTAGCATTCACTCAAATGATAAACAGCATTTTGTGGCTACGGCCTAACACATAAGATTTTGTTCCAGAAATTTGAGACCACAACCTTCATGCTTTTCTGAAATATGATATATAGTACTGAAACCTATAAGTCTACACACTTTAAAAAAAAAGGTCACTGCAGCTACCATTCTTGCAGCATAGCATCCGTCATAGTGAGCACTGATGAGGGTGACTGGAATTGGTGCCTGCGCTACTCCATTACTTGGTCTAATGGTGCCACCACCATACATGCATAACACTTCATACCACTTCAACACTTTGCTTTTTGAAGTTTTCCTTCTCAAGAACACTATCCAGCTACGGCATGTATGTCAAGGATACTGAGCTTTATTTGTTCAATTCCAACTGCAATAACTGGATTAATATGAATAGTGAAACTGCATTTCTCGCTACCAAGCGATAAGTCCTGTCCTTACCTAATACACTAAGTAATGCAGTATAGTATTAAATGTATTCTTGAGGCCCACCCCATTTCGTACTGTCCAGCTTCTCAAAAAGTCGCTCATGCTTTTGTGACCTTTCTCATCTGAGCACACAACACCAGAAAAGCCAGTACAACCTTCACTTTGAACAATGCCAGGTACAGCAGACACTTCTGTTTCTAATTCCACACAGTCTGAATCAGAACTGGAAATGTTGCCTCGTTCTTGATTAGCTGTGGATGGGTCGCCTGACATAGCGAACACATATTCGCACCGACAGTTTGCAACTCTGAACATACCGGTTCTTGATTAGCTGTGGATGGGTCGCCTGACATAGCGAACACATTCGCACCGACAGTTTGCAACTCTGAACATCCCCGCACCGGCCCTTGCTGATAAGGATTCGCCGAAACCGATCCCTCGGGCGACGGTTCAGCCATCGAACGTATGCGCCGACGCTTCTGCCACCGAGACAGTTCATCGAAGCTTTTAGTACTAAAAGACATAAGAAAAACTTAAAAACTCTACCTGTTGAACTCGCAGTCTTGGCGTGCTGCCGCTAACACAAGCGCAGCAATCGTTCCGACGGAGCAGCCTTTGGCGCGAAACACAGCATAGCAACAAAACTGACAAAACGCGGCCAGTGCGGCGCTCGCAGCGCCGCGACGCATCTGCACAAAAGACGTGTTTTCAGTGCAATGCGCTTATTAAAACTAATACCAACAAAACTTTGTATATCAAAAGTTTTTATTTTTAAAAATGTAATACCAAAATTTACTTATCATTTTGTATGCAGCTCTATACTTCAAAAGTTGAAGAGCAAGAAATGAAGGTGTGGTGGCGCTACTTTACTTTTGAAGAAATGGCGGGAAAACGTGACCTCCGCGCAGTATGCATATAAAATATCAGCGTTTCTATAAGTGCTATCCGGACGTGTCTACTTTAATGCTCCCTGCAACATTTTGTAAGCGCCACGTACGTGCAACTGAGATATGTTAATTTTTTTTTCGCTTGAAGCATACGCGGATCTAATTAATGAAGTATGGGTACCATATTACAGGCACAAAGGCCTCGAAGAAAAAAAAAATTTTGTTTCAGAATATTGCATCTCATTCAAGCATGCATGTACATTATTGTCTAAATTACGTCTATAAGGAAATGTCTACGAGGCATCAAACTTGAGTTGTCTTCTAGACGCTTATAAGCAAATGTCTACAAGGCATCAAACTTTATATGTCTTCTAGACGTCTGTTTTGTGGCTAACAGAAGCCGCAGTCGAGTTCAGACGGGTCAAGCTGAGTCAAGCTGTCTAGTAGCCGACATTGGTTTCCTGGGTAGGTGGTGCCGCCGCGTGTATCCCCAGTTTCTACTTTTCTGTCAGAGATGGCGCTCCCTGTCAGAAGCAGCAGCGCCGCTCGACGGTGCTTTGGAAGCCTTCGACTTTTGTTAACACGCACTGCGCACAGCCCAAAAATGAGCCACCATCTTGCACTTAGCCTATTTTGGTGTTTGATGAGTGTTGTGAGCGCCACTGACGACAGCGCCCAAAGCGGCAAGCTAACCAGGCGGACCACCGGGAGACCCCGGCATGGGCGACCGCGCTAAGCGGAGCGAAAACGGGCGCCATTACCTGATGTATAAAAAAACAGTTTTGATTGTTATACCGGCTACGTCTACCACATGGTGGCAGCGGCGGGATAACCAACGCAGCGTGACCGCCTGACACTCAGAAGGACAGCGAGCCCAACGTAAGCGGCCGCAGCGTCATGCCAGACACTCGCGGCGCGAACGAAGAGCGCGCGAGCGGCACGCCGAGAATGACGTTCAACCCGCTCGCCATGGAACTGCCAACAAAGCTCGATTTCCACAAGCCCGAAGATTGGACACGATGGCACCGCAGGTGGGAACGCTACCGACTCATCTCCGGTCAGACAGGACAGGACGAAACGACGCAAAACAACACATTACTCTACGCCATGGGCGAAGAAGCGGAGTACGTGCTCGCTGCTTTGAAACTGACCGACGAACAGATGGCATCATACTCCGCCGTGGTTAGTGCTTTTGACAAGCATTTCCTACCTCGAAAGATTGTCATCTACGAGAGAGCGCGATTTAACTCTCGGAAACAAGAGCAGCATGAAAATGTCGACGCCTTTGCGACTGAACTGTTCAAGATGGCCGAAATATGTGATTACCGAACTCTCAAAGATGAACTGATTCGGGACAGGCTCGTGGTCGGCTTGCGAGACGTAAAACTCAGCGAGAGCCTGCAGCTTGACGCAGAACTCACTCTCGAAAAGTAATCACAGCTGCCCGCAATTCAGAGAGCGTGAAACTTCAACACAAGGAAATTCGCTCCATCGAACAGCCAGCTCTCGACATGGGAGGAGTTCGCGGCCAGACAAACGTCAAAACTCTCCGGAACAAAGCGAAGGTGCCTTTCAAGTCGCGCCCTCAACGTACACACAAGACGGGAGACGAACGCTGCAAGTGGTGTGGTGGTGTGCATGACCTCACGAAGACACAGTGTCCCGCGATAGACAAGACGTGCAACCAGTGTGGGAAAAAAAGGCCACTACGCCCGCGTCTGCATGTCTAAGCCGAAGGACGAGACCTCGAGTATCCGACAACGATCAAAAGATCTCGGAGAGCTATATCTAGGCGAAATCAAAGTGGGAGTGAACACGCCGTGGAGGATTACTGCTACCGTGAACAACTTGCCTTTTACCTTCAAGGTCGACACCGGAGCGGATGTGACTGCAATCGCACACGACCAGTACGACAGAACCGTCATGGGACCCATCAAGTCAACGCAAAAGCTGTTGATAAGCCCAGGCCAGACAGCGATAGCCACTGTTGGCTACATCGATGCAACAGTCACCTGGCGCAACACTGAAGTCCACGAAGCAGTCTTCATCATCAAAGGATTAAAAGAACCGCTGCTCAGTAGACCAACTATAGAATCACTTGGGATTCTACAGCGCCCTCTTGAGCTAGACGAAACCCTCGCACAATCAACTGATGTCCCCAACTTCTTGGCGTCATACCCAAAGCTAACGTCTGGGCTTGGAGTCATGAAGACTGAGTACCGCATCAAAGTCAAAAAGGGTGCTGAGCCACACGCAGTCAGTTATCCTAGACGCGTGCCTCTTCCACTGCTTCCTCTTGTGAAGAAAGAACTAGAAAGGATGGAAGACTTGGGAGTCATCCAGAAGATCGAGCGAGCAACCGAGTGGTGTTTTCCAATGGATGTCGCACGAAAAAAGAACAATGAGCTGCGCATCTGCGTGGACTACGGTCAACTCAACCAACAAATAATACTCGAACGTGTGCTCATGCCTACGGTGGACGCGTGTCTTGCAAAATTAGCGGGTGCAACAGTTTTCAGCCGCCTAGATGCACGAGCGGGGTACTGGCAAGTGCCACTGTCCAAGGACTCTCACGAATACACAACCTTCATCACACCAGTTGGCAGGTTCCAGTTCCTGAGGCTTCCCTTCGGAATCTCCACAGCGCCAGAGTTCTACCAACAAGAAATGCTCCGTGTGCTCGAAGGACTAGATGGTGTGAGTTGTTTACAAGATGACACCATTGTCTTAGGGAAGACAACTGAAGAACATGACACCAACCTACTGCTGGTGCTGAGGAAGCTGGAAGATGCAGGTGTTACCCTCAACATCGACAAGTGTTCCTTTCGATAAACAGAAGTAACAATCTTAGGACACGTCGTACACTCAACAGGAGTCAGCGCCGACCCGGAAAAGGTCAGGGCCATAGTCCAGCTCGCCCCACCATGTGATGTGCCAGAAGCCAGGTCTTTGTTGGGCTCTGCAAACCACCTAGCGAAATTTCTTCCAGAGCTAGCAAACTTTAATAAACCTCTCAGAGACTTGCTGCACCAAGACGCCGACTGGCACTGGGGCCCAGCTCAGCAGCAGAGTTTTGACAAACTCAAGCAAGCTTTAGGCAGGACGCCGATTCTCACTCACTGCGATGCTCAGTCGCCTCACACAGTGTCTGTGGATGCTTCCTCATACGGTCTTGGGGCTCTACTTCTAGAGCAGTCGCACGAAAAGCTCCTAGCTGTGGCATATGCCTCACGCTCCCTTACGGATACAGAACAAAGATATGGCCAAATCGAAAAGGAGGCACTGGCAATCACATGGGCTTGCGAAAATGTCCGCAAATACCTGCTGGGATCAACCTTTCACGTGAAAATGGACCACAAGCCGTTAATACCGCTGCTGACGACTAAAGGACTTGACGAGCTGAGTCCTCGCCTTCAACGTTTCAGGATGCACATTTTGGAGTACGACTACACCATGTCCCACACTCCCGGCAAAAAGCTGTACACAGCTGACCTTCTGTCCCGGAAGCCATCTGGGAAACCAGCAGAGAAAGAAAGAACTCTTGAGAGTGCATTGCGCGAGTTTGAAGAATTAGCACTTGAACAGCTCCCTGCTTCAAACCAAATGCTGGACAGAATCACGGCAAGCATCCAGTCAGACGAAACACTTTCCAGGGTGGCTACCTTCTGCACTACATCATGGCCAACTGTACATGGGCTTTCACCTGACCTGAAAAGGTACGTCGAGGTGGGTAGTGAGATTTCGCTCGTTGATGGCCTGCTATTCATAGGCGACAGAATAATCATCCCGCCGCCAGACATCAGAGTAGAGGTTCTAGATAAACTCCATGCAGGCCACTTGGGCACAACGAGGTGCCGAGCAAGGGCAAGAGAATGCATATTGTGGCCAGGCATAGGCAAGCACATTGAAGACTACGTGGAAAAGTGTCCAACCTGCAGAGAGCACAGAAAGCCAGAAACAGAACCCCTGCTTCTAACCCCATTGCCAGCACACCCTTGGGACACAGTCGGCATGGATCTCTTCACGCTGGAGGGGAAAGAGTATGTTGTAGCAGTAGACCACTACTCCAGATTTTTAGAGCTAGAACAGCTGCCGAGGACACGTACAAAAAACGTAGACCTAGTCTTGGAGCCAATGTTTGCACGGTACGGTGTTCCACGGACAATACGCACAGACAATGGGCCGCAGTTCACTTCCACAGAGTTCAAAGAACTAGTGCATCACTGGGGAGCCTCACACTCAACCGCAAGCCCTTACTACCCGCAGAGCAACGGTATGGCTGAGAGGGCTGTGCAGACAGCAAAGCAGCTTTTGAGGAAGTCTTCCAACATACACGAAGCGCTGCTTGCCTGCAGAGCCACACCCAGCGTGGAAGGGTTTTCACCAGAACTCTTAATGGGTCGTCGTCTGAACACCACAGTACCAACCACTTCGAAGCTGCTAACCCCGAAGTGGGACGACAGCGAATTCAGACAAAATAATGAAGCCTACAGAGCTCGTGCAAAATGATCATACGACACCCAGCACAAAGTACGGAGCCGAGAGCGCTTACCACCAGGCACAGCGGTGCGCATCCTCGCTAGAGCTTCATCACACGGCGTGGTAACAGCCAACATCACACCCAAGGTCCTACGTTGTGCAAACCGAGAGAGGACAAGCAAGACGTACAGCAAGACACCTGCAACCGTTGCAGGACACGAGCACCACAAGAAGTGGACGTGTTTGTAAGCGACCAGAACGCCTGGACCTGTGAGATCAAACCTTTCAAGAAAGGGGGATGTTGTGGACGCCACTGATGACAGCGCCCCAAGCGGCAAGCTAACCAGGCGGACCGCCGGGAGACCCCGGCATAGGCGACCGCGCGAAGCGGAGCGAAAGCGGGTGCCATTACCTGATATATAAATAAACAGTTTTGCTTGTTATACTGGCTACGTCTACCAAAATGAGCTACCACTGCAACAGTGGAAAGCAACCTTTGTGCAAAAAAAAATTTCTCTGGTGTGCTAACAATAACGCTTTCCAATTCCAACTCTGATTTCACGGAAGCGCTGCTGCCCCTGACCATTATCTGCGTTTCGAGTCAGTCCACGGCGTCGTTGGACCTGTTTCTCGACATCAGCTCGAGCAGCGCTAAGCAGCGCAGCTGCCCACTTAAAATGGCGTTTATTTGCGACTTAGTTTCTTTTTGCTGTCGGACGCGGTGACGGCCGGCCGATTTTCCCGTGTTCGCGAGTTCCAAAAGGCAATCTGCATGCCCCGCACAAAGAAAGCATGCTAGTGAAGGCAATCGTCTACTGCACCACAAGTATGGCGGCCGGCTGCGTAGTTGGGAGCCACGTGAGCGCCAGAGCGGCTCTCTTGTCTGTCGCGGTGGCACAGTCGATTAGCAAGTCACTAGATGGTCAATATGAGTTGTGTTAATTGTTACGGGTGGATTGGCTTGCCTTACAGTACAATAACCTGGCATGCATGCTTTCCCGACGACAGGAGGGAGAAGGGGCTTGGCGACGATGGTCGCAAGGCGGCAGGTTAATTTTCGGATGGAAGCAACTCAGTGCAGATCACACATGATGGGGCACTTGTCGAAGAAGAGCTCATCTGGCGGCGGCACCACTGAAGCTGAGAAGTGGTTTGCAAGGTTGTGCAGCTAGGGGCTCATCGTATGGCCGCGGTAACCCGAGGCAGGGCAGGCGAGTTAATACATAGCTAATACTGGAGGATGTCGCTGAGGACTGCGTCTGAAAGGCTTGATGGTGACGCCGTTCAAGTACTACATCCCAGCCTTCAGTTGGGCTAACCGCTCACCGACGCTTGCAGGCTGGAACGCTGGATCTTGCCAGTTGGCCATCCCGGGACGCCATCAAAGCTGAAGGCGAGGCTCTCGTGGTCACCCCTTGTGGAGGTCGACTAGCAAAGGTGACCGCGCCCACCTTTTTGAGAAATGCTGGATGAGCGGCGGCGGTAGCGTCCGGCCGATGCGAAAGTCACAGAGCTTTATTGTGGCGCGTGCCAGAGTCATCTCTTTCACTACGCGGCTGACGCTGACCGCGCGAGTCCCTACAACGTCAAGTGAATACCTCCTATAATACTGATCACGTCTAGCCTTAAGTACGAGGAGCGAACCCAAATACCAATTTGTTTACCGTGCATGTGCATTCCGACAGTCCGATGTCTGGACAGTCACGATGGGGCTGTCCCGAAGGGTGGCGCAGCTTCCTCGCAGATCCGTGGCTGGTCAGCGGGTTTGCCCCGGAAGACGAGGCGGAGCACTTAGAAAACTACGCCACGAGCTGATCGCTCACTTTGCGATCTCCATTGCGCCGGCACAACACGCAACATTCACGGCACTAACATCCTCTCACCCTACCCCGAGACGCAAGTCGCCAATGGTCAGCCCTCTTCGCAGGCTGGGCGGTCGACGCCGCGACGCCGCTTCCAAGCGGAGTAGAGAGACCACCGTCTGGTCGGCGCACCTCATTCGAAGGAGTTTTCTCTAAGGTTCATGAAAGTGCATCGGCCGGATGCATGAAGTGTGGACCACCGGGAACCCGAATTCCGAGGTAGGGGACCGCTTTTTGCGAATTTAAAGGACTTTTGTGTGCCAAGAGGAGCGCCCGCAGCTGGGCCTAACGTCGACTCCGGCCTTGGCCGGAGGAGCGGTAGGCCAAGGCCGGAGTCGACGTTAGGCCCAGCCCGCGCCTCAGGGAAGCCGCCAGTGGAACATCGAATCATCGGTGATTACGCAAGCGATCACTGACCTAAGATAACTACCGCTATGCGAGTAGAGGTGGACGGCATCGAAATTCCGTCACACCAGTGCACAAGATCGCAAGGCTGGAAAACTGCCGGCGAGAGGGTCAGGCACAAAGGCATGGGCAAGCTAGGCATAAATCCCGTGCTTTAAACCAACCAAGATGGCTCCAAGGCCATGGCTGCAGATGTCAACAGCCGGAGCAACAACCTCTGCGGAGACTCCACTGGCAGCGATACACGTCACTCAAGGTCGAAACGTATAAACAAGGGCAAATTGTTGAAGGCCGCGCGCATGCCAGACTTGCCGCGCGGCGACATAAACATCGTATTACGACCACGAGGCGGGCTCCACGTGAGCGACGTGACCCGTGTTGAACTAAGTCGTGCAATTGTGGCGGCGGCACAGATCCCCGCCAACGAAGCAAGTGAAGACGTCGTGTGCCCCAACATCCAGCAGAATATCGTTGTGGTGAGCACCTCCAAGAGAGAGAACGCCAACCTATACACTGCAGTCGGAAGGATCGACATACGCGGCACGGTACACGAAGTAAGTACCGACGAAGCGGCTCCCCACGGCACGGTGAAGGGCGTAATAAGGGGCATCCCGCTCGAGGATACGGCCCAGGATATTCAGGACAATGTTGTGCACAAGCATAACCCAACGGCCCTACAGGCAAACCGGATCTGTAAGACCCGATCAGTCGTATTAGAGAGATTTAGCTTGCCGGAGACGTACAGACGTAGACGTATACGACGCCTACTGCGCATGCGTGCAAACTACCGATACGTATAGGCGCTGGAGATGTACTCTGGAAACGTATGCCGTGTGACGTCCAGCTTGCCGTAATCTCGCGAGATCTCACGAGATTTCAGCAGCCATGGAGGCAAGCCGCCAAGCGCCGATGGTATGGTGCTACGAGTGCTTGTAGAGTGCTGCTGTGCGCAACAGGCCACATTTCTCACGTTTTCACATAGTTTTCCCAAGCATCCCGAAGGAAAAAAAAAAAGAAATGGCGTCATCAAAGGCTGCAATACCCTTGCCCGTGCCAAGAAAACATCATGCGCAAGCGTTTCAGTGCGGCGGACGATCAGCAAGTGGCTCGAGATCGCCAACATCCTGTACATACACTGTACAGCGCAGGGAGAATTGGCGCCGTCCAAAGAAGTTGCAATGATTTCTAGGGATCCGCCGACGGCGAACTAGCGCTCGCTCCGCTGCGCAATGAAGGCGTTCGCAAAGGCGTTTGCAAGCCATCCATCGTCAAAAAAAATTATTCTGGTAAGTCATTACCCACTACCTTCTCTGTTCAGACGAGCGGACTGGACAGCGGACTGTCCGAGCGGAGCAATTAGTTATATGTGACGAGAACGGCACTTTCGAGTAGCTCGGAATGGCAATGACTCGGTGCCTGCCGATCGCGTGCGCTCCGAGTAGGAGTGGTGGTGGATGATGCTTATCCACGATACGTACGGCCCGCCCGTCTGAACACCGCCTAGTCGATTTCTGGGGAATAGCAGCGCAAAGTAAAAAACCACTTACGTTGTGCGAATTAGATTACATGATATTTCAGCATTTTTGCTAAGCATGGCTAGAGTTGCATAATATGATACACGTCGTGTAGCTGCTTTTGTTTACATGTGCATGTAAATATGCACAGCCACCAGGAGCCACAATAAATGAAAATTGTTTGCAAGATGATTTGCTTTATCTTCTCAGACAATTGTCTGGCACCATTAGCTAACAGCACATGCTGAATGCAGCCACAGCCAAATATTGCAAGAGGTCTTTTCATTTTTTTTTTGCTCCAAGCTTGTGAACTTGTGTTCCTGTGTCAGCACGTGAAATGAAGTGCGCCAATATTTTATGCTGTTGGACAAAAAATTCCGGCACTGGAAGTCCTATGTGCATTTACAAGTCGCAGAGGCTGAACTGGTTTGCTCATTGTGTTATAAAAACACCTGAAAATTAAAAAAAGGATCCTTGTTAAGGACCATTGCATTGAATGAAGGCAACAGTGTCTGCATCGTGGCACTGTTCTAGTGTCGTGGTGCAACTTTCAGCTGCACAATTAGATCCTATATTATGTTGGCAAGTTAATTACCAATCATCTGTGTCTCATATGGTTATTCCCTTTCAGATGAAAATGAGCCTGCAAGTGCCTGAATGACATGGTGCCCAGAGAGACGCATGATGATTAAAGCAATCATGACAACTCCTGGGATAGTAAGCGACAACATTTCTTATATTACTTTCTTCAATGTTCTTGTTGAACATAAAACACTGCATTGTTCAGTCTTGATTCTCTAACTGCAGTGTACAAGGTGTGTCCGGAGTGCTAAAGTAAGCTCGTGCATGTATAATTAAAATGTTATGCACCAACTATACACACTTTTGACGTGTATGTGCCAGAAAACAGCCAAAGATCTCATGACTGCAGAAATAATTATTTCTTTAATTTGTTTGCTTGCTTCCATGGAACAGCCACAAGTCTGCACAATGCGGAGCCGCTGCCGTCAACACCAAGCCTGCAGTCAGTGCCACTGAGGGGTGAGGACATATTTACGTTATTTTGAGCAGCACAAATTTGTAAAAAGTTTTATTTATCTGCAATGCCTTAACAATTCAAGACTGCTTAGTACAATTGCACTAGAACCTAGTTGTTAGCTTTTGCATTTATGCCAAAACTATGCACTGACCAGCAGCAGCAACAGTGCATTATACAAAATGCAACGGTCTATGAAAGCAGCGATAAATAAAATAAATGAGTAGGAAAACAAATTCACAAATTTTCATGTTCATGGTGCACCGTCACGAGACCATCGCAATGCTTTGTGCATTGTTATGCTTGTCTCAGACTGTTTTGAACCTACACTCCATTTGGTGGCATGACTGAGTCTTCGGTTTGAGAGAAGAATGACGTTTCGAAGATGAGAGAACAAAAACAATGAAATTTGATTGCACTTCTGCAGACTTATATACATACTTCAAAGGTCTTAACAGCAAAAGGTCAAAAGCAAGGAGTTCATAGCAATGATAGACTATTGAGCCTCTTGCCCAGGGCCAGTATTGTCTTTTTTTTTACTCCCCAAGAAACCTTTAAACAATCAATCCCGCCCTCTCACAGAACTTTTGCCAATAAAACACGGCACATCTCTCCGGGTCAATCAGCCAGTCAATCAAACAGTATTGGTAATTTCCCAAATTAGCTTTCGAAGGGCATAAAGTACCCAAATACGTGAGATACGACAACCTTCTCACGGCCAGTGCACGTTACATAGAAAACGAATCGACGTATGCTATACGTGCGGAAGAGTGGGCCACAGAATGGACGTGTGCCCGGATCCTTCGAACACGATCTGCCGAGGGTGCGGAATCTCTAACCCCGGCGAAGATCACGAATGTGTCCCGAAGTGTGGCCTGTGCGGAGGCGAACACCTGATCGCGGACAAGGCCTGCAAAGCCCGCTTCAAGACACCCTACGTTGTCCGCCAGTGGCGCTGGGAACGGCGCCGAGCAGAGGAAGAACACGCCGGGAGAAGGAACAGAGACAAGAGAGGTCCTGCAGGCGGATCCCACCGTAACGCCTCCAAACAACGGAGCCGGTCATACACGCCGGGCCGCAACAGCACCAACAGTGGCTGTCAACAACAACAGTCGGCAGAGTCAACCGGACACCGAGGGATCGCCGAGAAAAGGGTGGGCCGGACCAACAGGTCTCCCGTCGCTATAACCAGCGACACCGAAATCCCACCCTACCCCCTCCCAACCCCTTAACTCAAGCGAATCCGCAAAAGGACAGTAGCGAAGTGGTAGAGCTTAAAAGGATCATAGAGTGCCAAAACGCTCAGATCCAGGAGCAGAACGCCCAAATATAGGCGCTTATGAATAAGATCGAAACGCTAGCTAGTAATGGCAGCTTGGCAAATTCAGGACCCCAAGACAACACGGCGGCAAGCAACGCCGCATGCTTGCGCAGGGTGCCGTGGAGCCCCCCCACCCCCCTCGCCCCGCCAAGGGCGGACAGCGGGAGACGCTGAGGCCACGCAGCGTGCAGCAAATAATCTAGAGGCGATGGACGCCGAAGAGAGCCCCGCGAGCGGAGAGGAAGCGGCGAACGCAGAGACCGCGACCACGGTAAGGACACAGATCCCGCGAGAAGGAGAGCTGATGGCCATTTTGGCCGCAATTTCCCAAATTAACGAAAGGCTAAGCAAAATAGATGACCGACTTAAAGCTGTCGAGAGTCACCCTCAGACGCCATCGGTGAAGCACTAACGTCAAGCGCTAAAAGTATCCTCAACATCGGTGAGGAACCGCTTCACGTCCCTGAAAAAGGAGTGGGCCGAAAAAATAAAAAACGCGATCGCGAAAAGGCGCAATCGACTTGACACGCCCGGAAAGAATGATGCAGAAGCCAAGAAGGCGCACAAGATGACCGGGGGGGGGGGGGGGGGGACACGACCGTAATTTACCAATGGAACTGCCGTGGAATTCGCACCAAAGAAGCGGAACTAATGTTACACATTGACGGGAAAGACGAGCACTCGCTGGTCGAAATTCATGCAAGATGAATTGGCAGCGCGGGCAATTTATTTGTAATGAGCGCGTAATGTCGGCCGTTACAACGGCAGTACGAATTCCACCACATCGTGAGCCAGGCGAAAGGGTTGGCGGGGACCAGGCCCTTCCTGATCCTCGGCGACTTTAACGCCCCTCACACAACATGGGGCTATAAGTTCCAGCCAAAAAGAGGAAAAGCATTGGCCAAAGCAATGGAGGGTCACGAGATTGCATGCCCTCCTGAACGAGCCGGACGTAACTACCAGAAGAGGCAACAGTGCCGCGAGGGACACCACACCAGACCTTTCGTGGTTATCGGGCATGCTAGACATCTCCTGGAGAAACGACGAAGTGAACCTGGGGTCTGACCACAGCCTGATCAGCATCACGATCCAAGGTTTCCGATATCGGGCTGTGTTAGGGACAGCGTGGATCACCGATTGGGACAAGATGAGGAAGTTCACCCAGGAACAAGAAGAGGTGTCTGAGGAAGAATCAGGACAAGTTGAAACGGAACAGACCTACACCAAATGGTCGAGGGACCAGAAGAAGACCCTCCAAAAATTTACCCAAGAAATCGCAACGACGTCGCAGACACCGTACGTGGACGCCAGACTGACCCACATGTGGGCGGTCCGGCACTCGTTAACGCATCGATGGAAACGTCAAAGGCACAACAGAAAGCTGGCCAAGCGCATAGCAGCCTTGAACAAACAGATCGCTGAGCAAGCGGCCAAACTATGCAGGGAAAATTGGCTGAAAACTTGCGACGGCCTGCAGGGCACGCTCTCGACGTGGAAGACGTGGTGTCTCTTGAGGCATCTGATCGACCCGCTGAGTAGCAAAACTGCGACCACTCGCAACCTTACCAAAGTATGGAACATGTACAAGGGAGACGGCCGCAGGCTCCTGGAAGACCTGAAGGCGAAGTACCTAAAGACAGAGAAGGGGCAGTACCCGGTGCCCGAGAGGTATGAAGGACCTGACAACGAAGAGTTGGACTGGTCGTTTTCCATGATGGAACTGTGAACAGCGATAGATGAAAGTAACAAGAGAAGTGCACCCGGCAGGGATGCTATAACATACAAACTAATCCAAATCCTTTATTCAGTATTTTTTTTTTTTCAGTTTATTCAGTTTTTGTCTTCCACCCACGCCAAGACAGGGGCAGGAACCCCGTCAAGCTACTAGTACAGTAGCTTGACGGGGTTCCTGCCCCTGTCTTGGCATGGGTGGAAGAAAAAAAAATACTAGGACAGAAACAAAAAGCTACTGTACTAGTAGCTTGACGGGGTTCCTGCCCCTGTCTTGGCATGGGTGGAAGACAAAAACAAACAGGCACTTATGCACAAAACAGAATTCACAATGCTTTAAGATCAGACACACTCAAACACAACATCGCGTAATTATGCACTTGCTCGGAAAATCAGATTAACAAAGAAATAAAAAAAGAAAATACAGGACATTGAAATGCACACTTTGCACGAAATGATTGTTTGGTATTCACTGTAAAAAAAAAAAAGAAAATACAGGACATTGAAATGCACACTTTGCACGAAATGATTGTTTGGTATTCACTGTAAAAAAGTAAAAAAAGTGAAAAAAGTAAACGAATTGTAGGTTTACGTTCTTTCTAATGTCAGGTGTTCTTTCCATTTTTTTCTTTGAGATGTTATGTATATCGATACTGCTTTCCTGTAATAGATTATGGTATTTCGGCATGTGGTATTGTAGTCTGTGTAGGCCATGATTTGTACGTGAAAACGGAATTACCCACAATTCCCTTCTTCTAATCAGGTAAAAGTTTCTAGTGTTCTTCTAAGATTGCATATGTTTATAAAAGTGTTAATGTTATGTCTGATAGCTTCTTTGTATTTAATAATAAGGTTGAATTTGTGGACGTGCTGGACAGGAAGTACATTAAAAGAGGAAAATAGTTCATTAGTATGGGCGTCATAGGGGTCATCTGCTACGTGTCGAATGGCTTTTTTCTGCAGTAGGCACAATTTATCTATATTACCTTGGGTTGTGTCAGTCCAGATAAGGCTACAATAAAATAACATGGTAACATGAGCGGTAAAGCGGCCCGCGGCTTCCTAGGGCACATCAACGAAGCCTGGGAGAGCTCGCGGTTGCCAAAGGAACGGAAGGATGCCGAGGTCTGCTTCATTCCAAAGCCCGGCACGGCCCTCACGATAGACAACATGCGGCCCATCTCCCACACGTCCTGCGTGGGGAAGGTGATGGAACGCATGGTACTTCGCCGAACGTAGAAGCACCTGGAAGAAACGGATCAGATGCCGGAGACGATGTACGGCTTCAGGCAACATCTCAGCACCTAAGACGTGATGATCCAACTTCACGAACTGGTCGTCAAGCCGGCAACGAGGCACGCGCCGCGTGGGATACTCGCCCCCGACCTCAAGGGAGCGTTTGATAACGTGTCCCACGCGAACGTGTTGCGAAATCTGAATATGACAAGGTGTGGCCGAAAGACATTCGGCTACATCAAGGATTTTCTGTCAAACCGTACAGCGACCATCAGGATAGGAGAGGAGAAGTCAGACCCTGTCGAGCTCGGTGATAGGGGCACCCCACAGGGATCGGTCTTGTCGCCCCTGCTCCTCGATCTGGCCCTCCTGCCCCTGCCCGGTCTACTCAAGCAAATCGAAGGCGTGGACCACGCAGTTGTACGCCGACGATATTACGGTGTGGACGGCTCGAGCCAGGTCTGATGCCTGGATGAAGGAAGCCTTGCAGAAAGCAGCAACGACCTTGCCCAAGTACGCAAAGTCGTGCGGACTGAGCTGCGCTCCCCAGAAATCAGAGCTGCTTATGATCCAACCGGGAGAATCCAAGAAAGAGCTGCCGCCGAACGTGATTGTCCCCATCGACGGAACGGCCATCAAGCCAACACAACAGATTAGGATCCTCGGCCTACTACTTCAGACCGACGGGAAGGCACACGCCGCCGTCACAAAGATCAAGACTACAACCGAACAGATACTCAGCATGATTAGAAGGGTATCTAACAGAAACCGAGGCCTCAAAGAGGACGATGCCATGCGCCTGATACGCGCTTTCGTCGTGTCGCCGGTTACCTACTCCTCCCCTATGTCCAGGTGACGAAGGCAAATAGGGACACCCTAAACACGATGCTTCATAAGGCAACAAACAGCACTGGGCATACCCATATACTCGTCCACGCAACACTGCTAGACATGGGCGCCCACAACACAGTGGAGGAGCTCATTGAAGCCCACTTTTCTAATCAGAGAATCCGACTCAGTCATACGAAACATGGACGAGCCGTCCTGCGCAACGTAGGATGGCAGGTTGACCCAGTACCCCTCAAGGAAGCCTATCCGGAAGAGTGGAAGACTATGTTATTAGTCTGCCACTCTTCCTAATAACATTGATATCTATGTTGTTCCCGCCTCCCTTCTATCGTTCACTTTATTCTAATTGTATGTGGAATGATGTGTTAAAAAGGGTGCGCAAAATGCCGATCTCGCCTTCTACTAAAACGTTTTTCTTTAAACTTCATGCCGAAGTTTTGCCTGTTAAAGTGTGGCTTCAGAAAAAAAATATTTTCGTTTCTTCTGTTAATTGTCAGTTATGTGATACACCTCAAACCATCGAACACTGTTTTATTGCCTGCAAAGATGCAATATTATTTTGGGACGTTCTGCAAAGAGCATTGAAGAAAGGCTTTATTTTGAATTCCCACAGTGTGCGTTACTTGATAACCACCGAACATGTCCACGAACCCTTTGACATGATTTTCCTCCTTGGACTGCACAGCCTGTGGAAAACGCGTATGTTGGATAGGAATGCTGAGCCTCTCGTCTCCCCCGCTACTCATTTCGGCCAGATGGTGCACCAGCTTAGAGACACTTACGAAGATAGTGACTATCAACCGTACTGGCTGGCATTGTTGATGTGTTGTCTTTCCTTGCCACCGTTTTAGTAAGTTGTGCTAAGTCGTATTCTAGTTGTGTGGTATTGTGTTGTATGTTTCAATTGGACTTTTCGCCTGCAAATAATGCATATAGCTGTACGCTGAATTTAAAAACATGTAATAAATACCATGCTGAAGAAAAAAAGCGAAGCGTGGCCTTGTGGTAGAGCATCCGCCTCGTGTTCGGGAGGTACCAGGTTCGGGTACCCACCGTCTTATCAATGGTTACAAGCTTTCCCCGGCCTGGTGCTCGGCTCTTTGGGGTGAAATGTTCCGGAAAGTGGTCATAGGTCTCAAATAGTTGCTCCGATGTGGCAGTGATCAGTTCCGCCATCGGACAACAATAAGCCCATTATGTGGCCCTTTTTCTGTCAACCCGACCTTTGCAGGTCATTAGTTTGTTCGAAACATTAAGCCCTCGAAGGAGCACAGCAGGGTTAGCAGAGCCTCTCCCAAACGCACACCCCTGAGAGAGCCGCGCGCCGGGCCGGGGGACGCTTGTACCCATTTTACCGGTGGGTGTCCGGCGGCGGGTTTCGAACTGACCACCATCGTCTAGCAATCCAGCACCACCTTGCGAGTATTGCAGGATGGCTCCGGCGCAGCCGGCATAGGAGACTGGGTGGCGCAGCGCGAAACCGAAGGCATCGCAAGAGAAAGCGGGCGGCGATATGGCTATTCCGGCCGCGATTTATGCCTTAGATGTTTTAATTATCAGTTCTTTTATTTTGCAAAGGGAATTTCAATGTTAGGCGCTTTGGTTTGAAGCAGGACGTGTGTAAGACGCGAAGGAGGTGATGTTTGGCTCCGCTGGAAATTAACACAGCAAGCATGCACGCCTCCGACAATCAACGCTCAGTCGCACTTCCTCTTAAAAACACCTAATATTAAATGGGCTTACAAATCTGGGTGCTTGTAAATTTTTTTCGCATGGTTAGTACTGCCAACGCCGTGACGCATGTCAGCTGTTATATTGTATGGCGACGCGGCATAGTTTCGATGTCTCAACGGTTCGGTATCCCGAACTCCCTGTGCATGGTCGCGTGTAAACATTTCAAACAGTGATTTCGGCTAAAACTTCTCAAAATTAAGCCTAAACTGTGTCTCTGCTCAGTCGGAAACTCTGGATAGTCCCATTGAGAAAACGGTGTCATGCTGCACAGCGTATCTGGCCGCAAAAGCCGCCATACCGTAGTTTTTAGCATATTTATAGCAGAATAATTCTAGGACTTTGTATATGGAATCACAGTAGTCCCGATGTATTCAGGCTGAGTGCAGGGCATCAAGAACAGCAAAATTGGTGCGATTGTAACGTAGTTAAACTGATTCGGTTGCATGGGCGAAAACCTTTCGGCACTGATGAAAGTTGACGTAGACGGCGACGTGCAATAAACAGCGCGAGAGTATGTTGCACTCTGCAAGCGAGGTGATTGGCTGCGATGATAGCTACCGGACTTCGTATCTGCTTCCCACGAGAAATTATACTGAATTCGAATCCGCTAATTTCTGACAGCTTTTCCCCCCTATGCTCAGCAGAGGCTTCACGATTCGTGGTTGTATTTGACCGTGTTAAGTCTAGTCTAGAGCACTAATCATATGGGAAAAATGGTGCAGCTTTTGCGTTACACATTCACGACACGAAATTTTGATCACCAGCCCGCCAAGTATGGCGCCTTTACGCAGGTAAAGAAAATTTTAATCGGAGGAATTGTTGGACATATAAAGACAATAGCATGCAAATGAAAAAAAAAAAAAAACACAGCTGCTAATTTATATCTGGCTAAGGCGAAATGAAATATTCCTAGTTAGCGCACAGCTCATTCGAGCTGAACTAAGGCCATAATTAGCTTCCTCCACACATTTTCACCACTGAAGATATTTTCTCCTTGGAGGAGACGGGTGATAATCCTTTGGGACGACCTAAACAATAAATAAGCATTTATATTTGGAAAACCTTCGCAAACTATTTCTTTTTTCGCGCTCTCCCGGCGTACCTCAAAAGTTTGTTAGCTGTTAATTCAGATCACGTACGACGGGTTCAAGAGCATGCTTCCGGTAAAATCTGGTTCTGCAGCAGCCTGCTCCGCGTGCCGTCATTTCTGAAATCGGCATATATTTGCAATCGAATGGGAAGGAACTACGGGAGGTACAACAAATGTATTTGTGATTGTAGATGTAGAGCGAGGCAGAAATTCTGAACGATATTTTTTCTAGAAAGTTTTAATAGTATATAGCGATCGCCTAGCAATTAGTCCGAGTGTCGGTTTTATAACAGATAGGATGGGCCTCTTATTTGCCTTGGAAACGAGAACAAAATGCTTGCTCCCTATTCTCTGCACACGTTTGGGGAGGAAATTTAGATCGATGTTGCACAAGCTGCATTCATAGCACTCATCTCCCGGTAATCGAAAAGCGCTGCATCTAGCCTGATGTAACGTTCACCGCAAGATCAGCCGCAATCAAATGACTAGTGTAAGCTGTCAAACAGGGTTCATGGAGAATTGTTATATTTCGTGCCTGCGGAATCAACAACGCAACGATTTATGCCTAAAATCGACTGTATTTTGAACGGAGATTGCAGCATCATATTCGCAGCAAACGGATTGTAGCCGTTTTCCACGCGCGGCCAGCGAGCGTATCCTGCAACACGTGCGCTCCTCATCGCGAGCGGCGCTCCTGTCGGCGCCGAGATTAAAATCCCTTGATAATTTGAAAGTAGGGACACTCTCCTCCGCGCCGCGCTTTCCTCCTCGATTCTCCTCGCGCGGCGGCAGCGAGCGCTGCGCACGACACGCTTTTTCTCCTTGACGCCCGCCGGCCGGCCGCAGCAATGAGTGAAGCGCGAGCTTTTGGGCCAGGTCTGCGCTTCAGGAGTGCACAAAATTTTTGAAAAATTGCGAGAAAAGCATTGAGAATGCCGAAAGTAAAGTTCATGAATTGATTGGTTTCTTCTTAGAACTGTTTGAATGGGGAATACTGATAAACAAAACTTTCAGGCGAATTCTGTGCTACAGACACTTTTTAAGTCTCATGATAAGGTTTTACTTTGTGCACTTATTCTAGTACTGCCTCTGACCTTGTGTTTGTTTTTTTAGAGCGTGAAATCTGTCCCCGCGGTAAAACTTCGGAAAACGATCCAGGCTGGTGCTTTGAACTTCAAGATCAGAGAAGGTCAAAGCAGGACTTAGTCTATTTCGCTATACTGTCAAGCTATCTCTCTAAGCATAGTATATGTCACGTGATCAACCATGAGATTGGATTATTGGTTAATTGTACATGTATTTCGATCAATTACTGAGCCAAATTAATTGATATTTAGTAAATTGCAATTAAAATCTAAATTTTATCTGCAACATCGAACCGTATACCGTTGGAAAACTTAGGCCAAGTGTAATGGCACTGTGCTAGTTAACGATCCGCGATAATCTGCGTTAATTAGTTAATTTTGTATAAAACCAAATTTTGAGCTGTTCCTTGCTGCTTCGAGGCAAGGAACAGGTTTGCCACGGCAGTCTTGATATGATGCTGATGGAGGAATTAAATAATTTTATGAATACACGGCCCCTCACTGACTTCGCGTGTGGTTAAAAGACAGCAGGGTACACTGGGAGAAGTGGTGGGCCCTATTGCCGACACACTGAAGTTCTGGGGCAAGCATGCTGTGGTCTCATGCGCTATGTAAAAGAGCTTGATTTCATTGAACGCAACAATCAAATAAAAAAATTGCAAGGTGCACATAGGTCTTCAACGTGCGGAAATGAGAAAGCATATAACTGCCAATTCATTAACTATCGCTATGCTATCTATCACTATATCTACTAATGCCAGAGACCTATCGTAACTGTCACTATCCGCAACGAACACTATCACCTCACTATCCGGGCCTATTACTATAATTTACTATTATTATCCGTAACAGTCACCATCATTACCTATCACTATTCATAACCATCACTATTTAATCTGATGCCGCCCCATGACCCATCCATCATCATCATCATCATCACCATCATCATCATCAGCCTGATTATACCCACTGCAGGGCGAAGGCCTCTCCCATATGTCAGTATGGGAGATGTCAGTATTCACAGAACGTTGCATGTTAGGAAAGCAGAGAACTTGAGAAAAATGAGTGTTAGCCCGAAAATTCCCTAAATGCCAGCTGCTCCGTCAACGTTTGTGGCGATCCCACAACAAAGAAAATTTTCAACTTTGTTGTGCTTGTAAAGGCGGCTGCTAAACCTATTGGCAATCACGAACATGTGGAACGTGTGCCGTCTTATAGATTGACTAGGAAGCGATAGTCTTTCGTGACTCACAATTAGCTGCAAGTGATTACATGCAAATTCATACAGTGAGTTGTTGAGTGGAAGGTGACATGGATTCCAAGACTTCATTAGAAGTCAATTGCAGGATCAACGGCTTTAATGTGTTTCGTGCTTCAGTGATGCGCTTTTGGAGACTTGAATGATATTGGCTTGTTGCTATCGTTAGCGCGATAACACTCTTCGGCAGAGGTTTTCCTAAAGGCCGCTGTACGCTCGTTTTTAAGGCGCTGCGCCCATCCGCCCTCCGCTTGCTGGCAGATGCGCTTGGGCACAGGAGGCGCATAGGGTGCTATACGGTCACTTTGGTGCATGCGACTGAGGCGGATCACTGCAGCGCTCTGATTGGCGAGCCTGCTGCCTCGAATGTAGGAACTGCATATGGCGGCTGCGGTGGTGACTTTGGGAATTTTTTTCTCTTCATGGTGGCTATCATTGGCTATCAAATCGATTTGTATCCTAGCTGTAGATTTCTTGAGTCTCTATATATAAAACACAAACAGTATGAATTGACCATTAGTAGAGCGATTAAGTTGCCGGCGATGCAATCATCCAGACGTACGTACACGTCAGCGGCGTCTGCTTTTGCCATCTACTTGGTGTGTTTGAATTAATACTGAAAAGAAGGTGGCACAAATTTTTTCGAGTACTTCCAGACGTAAACATCGAAAGGTAAAGTGTATATGTTCATATCTCCCCTGTTTGTTTTCATGCATTCACTTTGGTATAGCACTCGCGGCAAAGATGGAGGATTGGGCCATTTAATGTTTTCACCAACGTTACTGCCTAAATGCATTTTATAACAAGCCTATTTTATTGTGAGGAATAGACTCCAAAGCATAAACAAACATGCGCACCATTTGAAACATGTACAGTACTATTTGCTATGCAGTTCATCCCGGTGGTAGCAATCTCTTAGTAGCATACATTTCGTCACATATTCCACATTTCTGGCTGAAACATATAGCTGTGGTATTGCATATGGGATGCATTTGCAGAAAGAAAATGTGTTTAGGTTCATGGCAGTAACAAACTTTCAAAAGTGGATACCATAGCAAATGATTCAAACAGTGCATGTTCAAATTATCTGTAAATTTGAGTATGTTTACTTTTTCAGACATTTCAAATAGCTAATCAATTATTTATTTGTATTCAGTTTGTTTTTGAGTACTATTCATGTTCGATTCAGCAGCAAGACTATGCTATTCATAATCAGTTCGGTTGACAAAACGTACAATTTGCATGCCCCCAGTGTATAATACCACAGTTTCTCCACCTCTGTGCTCAGTGCTGCCTATATTAATGAGTGTCTTCATCTCAAGTGCAGCATAAACTTCATTTTCTTGACCTAAGCCGTTAGGTCTTCCTAGGTTTCATGTGTGTGCACTGCTTTTGTGATTTCAGACACTGAAAGTTGCAATATAAAATCTGGCAATTGAGCGTAAGCATGCAACATACTCAAGCTACTCAGCTGCGGAATGTACTAAAAAGAATTGTTACGAATTGAGACAGCCTCTACCAGGCAAACTTCTAGTGAAATATTTGCAGTTATTGTTGAGCACAAAATAAAAAGTATGGCACAACTGTGCTGCTGTTAAGGATGAGTTCATAAAGTTTTCGAAACATTGCATAATATGCAATGACGTTTTTAAATAGAGATATGTAAATATATTATGTTTTGTGTGGAATGAGTGCTGCATTCTTCTGTTGTAGTTTTATTTTAGTGTTTTATACACTTAAAACAATCCAGCTAAGAGTAACCGCTGAGAAGTTGTGACACTGCACGGCAGAATAATCGTACACGGCTGGAGTGGTCAGTTGGCACCAAGAAATACTAAGCTTCCACTGCCTTGCATTGGCTAAGAATTCTCATCTGTACAGGTAAACTGACTAGGGGTTAATTGTAAAACAATCATAAAGTGTGTAGGCATGTCCTTTAGTTGCCAGGCTAGCATGCATACTTGATAGAATTTGGGCTTTACTGTGAACATGAAAAACTATACTTCTGTGACAATTGTGCACTTATCTCCCCGAGTCTTTTGTTTTGTTTACATAAATTTACTGGAAGCCCATGCATCAAGTTCATTGTGGAGTGAACACATAAATCCTCAATGCATTTGAAGGAACAAAAACCAATTGTGGTATGTAAATACACAGTCCAGTCCTCTAAAAGAGCCATGGCAAAACTGCACCTTGTGGAATCAAATTAAAATTCTCCTCTGAAAATTATAACGTCCTCTGAGAAATAAAACTGTGCTTGGAAGTGCAAACTGTCAAATAAAAGGAAAATGGAAGAAAGTGAGTGTGTGTGGATGTTAGGAATTCTTGCCATGGAAGGCCTTGCCTTACAAACCCCAACATTTTATACTTGGTGGCTTTTATAAGAAGCAATGAATGCGAAGATAAGACGCAGATGCAATAAAGCAGCATTGAACTGCAAGGGGTTTACTAGGTCAATATTATTTTATATAATGAGAAAGGTGCTGAAAATCTTGTCATTACAAGAAAAATGCTTTTTAATGACTGTTTATGATCGCCTAGCCTGTCTGAGACTGATTACAAATATGCTGACGATGTCCACCAGTCAACCGTTCGAAATTATGGTTGCATTTTGTACTGACACTTATTCCCTTAATCAACTGAAACTGGCAATGCTTTTTTAATGCTGCCTATGCTTAAAACGCCATATAGTATAGCTTTAGTGTCTTGGATTGCTAATTCCTCACTGGAATTTGTGTATTGATAGGCACTTGGAGGTTTCTGGGTCATTTAACAATATCACCAAGTTGCAGGAGTAACGTAAAGAGCACATTTGGGGCTTTGGCCAACTGCTGAAGGATCCTTCATTAGAGAGTCTGTCTCTACAAAAGCATTGAATGTAAATGTATGGATCGGTGAGGTTTTGCATGACTGTGAGAGGATGCATGCATATGTATTAACCATTTGCAGCTCACCCATGTGTGCCACTTAGTAGCTCAAATAGCATCTGCCTTCCAATGGAAACATGCCGCCAAGATACTAAAAATGTTGACGATCGTATGCTTGTTTAAGCACTTACTGTAGGGCTACTTGGCTCATATTGACTAATGGAAAGGCGTAAGGACACAATCACTGGAAAAGATGAGGAATATAAAGAGTGCCTTTCTTATTCCTCTTCTATCCTGTGATCGTGTTCTTGCACCGTTCTATTAGTCATCTTATGCTGGATTACCATTTCTACTTAAGTTGGGGACAACCCAGAGGGCTGTGGATCGAAAAATGGTAGGGGTAACATTAAGAGATAGGAAGCGTGTAAAGTGGGTCAGAGAAATAACTCAAGTTACCGATATTCTAGTTGAAATTAAGAAGAAATGGGCATGGACAGGACATGTAGTGCGAAGAGAGGATAACCGATGGTCGCTGAGGGTAACAAACTGGATTCCAAGGGAAGGAAAGCGTAGCAGGGGGCGGCAGAATGTTAGATGGGCGGATGAGGTTAAGAAGTTCGCAGGGGTCAAGTGGATGCAGCTAGCACAGAACCGGATTAAGTAGAGAAATATGGGAGAGGCCTTCGCCCTGCAGTGGGTATAGTCATGCTGCTGCTGATGATGATGAATGCGTAATAGCGCCCTCGCTTCACTGCCACTGGAAGATTCTAGTTTGTACCTGGTTCAACAGCAATGGGTTTAAACCACAGCACCAGATCCTGTTCGCCTGTAGAGTTCATGTTGTACAAAATGTCATTCTGTCGTGTGTTAGATGCGTGTAGGTTTTATATCCATTGCTGATTGTATTCTTTTCTTTTTGTTCTTTAGCTTGTATTTCGATGTTTCTTTTTAGGTGTTTCCGGATTCATGCACAAATTTCTGTGAAGCTTTCTGGATGCGTTCCTGCCTGTGCTGTAGTGTGTTCATTTCATTCTCAGGCATTGTCACGTGTCATTTCCCTTCATTCACTCTCCAGGCCTATTGGGCTGCATCGAATAACATTGGCCAGCACTACTGATTCTTGTGTGCCCTATTTTCTGCCTTTCATTTCCACTTTGTTCCCCTTAATACTGAAGAGAAAGTAGTCCATGCAGTTTCACACTTAGCAGACCCTGTTTGCTCTACTGCATAGTTCCCAAGTATCTGATGGAGGAGGGCTGTTGTAATGCAGTATAGTGACGCGCACCACACATGACATGTTATAGTTATGGTCACACCTTGTGGACTAACAGACAATACTGTTTCCTCTTTGAGTATTGTGGATAACCATATTGTGGGGTTCTTTTCTACCAGAAATTGAATAAATGGATCAGTTGGCAAAGCACTAATCTTTCTTATTTATTGAAATTCTGTTTTGTTCACGTAGCAGCCTTGTACTGTAGTGTCAAATCACACTTGTGTAGCATTGCACACTAATGTCTCTGCTCTTTACTAGGCGGTCAAGGTTAACCATGGCTCTCTTTCCCAGAGGCAGGCGTCTCCTAATTTCATGGCTGCAGTCTCCTTCCGGGGTAATCTTGGAGCCCAAGAAGAGAAAATCTGTCACAGCGTCCACTTCTTGTCCCTTGATGCTCCAGGACTTGATAAGGCAAGACGCCATGATCTGTCTTTTTAATGTTCAGTTTAAGCCCAAACTTCTCACTCTCTTCTTGTACGCGCATCAGAAGTCTCTTGAGTTCCACTTCACTTTCCGCCATTAAAGTGGTATCATCCGCATATCTAAGGTTGTTGATACGTTTTCCAGCAATCTTCACTCCAGCTGAAGACTCGTCCAGACCGGCCTTCCTCATGATGCACTCTGCATATAGGTTAAATAGGCAGGGCGACAGTATGCAACCTTGCCTCACTCCTTTCTCAATCGGAAACCAATCAGTAAGACCATGCCCAGTTCTGACTGTGGCCTCTTGCCCTTCTTACAGGTTCCTGAGGAGACAGATGAGGTGAATTGGAACTCCCATCTCTTGGAGAGCTTGCCACAATATGCTGTGATCTACGCAGTAAAATGCTTTCGCATTATCAATAAAGCAGAAGTAGATGGGTTTCTGGAACTCTCTTGCTTTTTCCATGATCCAGCGAAGGTTGGAAATTTGGTCTCTAGTTCCTCTGCCCTTGCGAAACCCAGCTTGCACGTCCGGAAGCTCCCGATCCACATACTGCTGCAGCCTACCTTGAAGGATTTTCAACATCACCTTGCTAGCATGCGAAATAAGTGCGATCGTGCGGTAGTTGGAGCGGTAACAAGCAACCATCGCAAACATACTTCACGAAGCATCAAGCAGTAGATTGGTGCTGATGCCTCGACGCTTCTCCGTACAGCCAAAATCGTTTCGCGCAAGTAAAGTACAGTTTTCAGAAAAGTCACTTCACATCCACGGCATTTCTGAAGCCAGAACACACACGAAACACGATTGATATCAGTGATCAACACGTAACACGAACAACATCGTGCGCTTGCGATCACTGAAAGCAAACGAATGAACGGGATTAGCAGAACAGCTCGAAATTCAACATTCGGAAAACAAAGCGTGCGCAGTGAGATTTTCGCCCGTAACAGATATACTTGCAGGCGATTTCACCAACTTGACAATGCAGCAGGCGTTCCGAACGTATCACTTTCGCTACACTCCCACTTATTGTCGCTGTTATAAAACTGACTGCGCTCACGAGTAATCAATTCACTGCGAGAAGCTGCTTCTTGATGCTGTCCGTGAAAATCCTGCAGTGATCACAAGCGGCTCTAAAGAAACACGTCGAGGCACCGCAGCTGTGTAGCAGTAGTACATCTTTCGTAGGTCTGATGGCCTTTCGTCAACGCAGTGCAGGCCAACTCAACTGGGGGAACTGTCACTCGACGCTGGTGCACAAGTAAACGGAAATTTCCAATTGGTCGCTTTGAATAATCGCAATAAACGAGCAATAGCGACACGATGCCACTATTATATGTTTCATCGACAGGCACCACCCACCTAGGCCTGGTTTCGCACTACACTCGGTCAGCGTTTCGCGAACGGCCATCTTTGCAAAAGTAGGAGGGGCTTGCGATGCGCCTCCGAGGACTCATGCGACCGATGCGCCCAAGAGTTGAAGTTGACCAACTTGATCCGCCACCCGAGCGAAGGGCGGATGCGTCCGCCCGCCCTATTATTATGACCTTGCGGATGAGCCTTCGAGCGGATGGGCGCAGCACCCAAAAACAATCATATAGCGGCTTTAACTCAGTAAGGTAACAGCTCCGCCGTGGTGGTTGCAATGGCTAGGGCGCTCGAATACTGGGCCCTAAGTGGCGGGATCGAATCCCGGCCGTGGCGGCCGTTTTTCGATAAATGCGAAAAGCAAGGCACCCGTTTGCTGTGCAATGTCACTGCATGCTAAGAACCCCAGGTGGTCGAAATTTCCGGAGCCCTCCACTACGGCGTTTGTTATAACCGGAGTTGCTTTGGGACTTGAAACCAAACAGTAAAGTAACGGATATTTTGAAGACGTGCCCTGAGAGCACGAACATGGCACGCGCCGCTGAGCCAAGCGAGGTGAGTTAACATTGGTCGCAGCCCTAGAAATTGACTATGAGACCGCCGGACACTTTGCAGTCAACTGATACTTGTCCGAAACGTACTTGTTATGCGACATGAGCAGTGCAGTGCCGGTTCGCGGCTCAGTGTCTAAATGACTGTATGGATGGATGAATGGAGGGATAAGGCTGAACCCTTCGAATCTGGCGGCGGCGTCACAGGCCGCCTAGCTGCGGCAGTAATAAATTTGTACCTATTCTTGCTTTGATTTCAGCCACCAATCAGGTAATCTTTGTATGGTTATTTCTACCCATTCAAAGTCCATTTTTCCTCCACTATTCTAAACATCAATGCTTTGACTAAATCTGCCCCGTTGCCTTGAACTATATGGCGGAGCCCTTTACAGGAAATTATTAAGTGTTCAGACATTTACTCATCCTCTATACACGCACTGCACAGCGTGTCTGTCCCTTGGTATTTGACTGAGTGCGTCTTAGTCCGCAGTACGCCTGTCCTAGCCTTGAACAACAATGACCTGCGCCTAGAATTATCATGGTGATTTTATTTGGCTACTTCCTGCTTGAAAGTTCTGTACATTTCCAATACTGGTTTGGTCTCCATCCCTGTTTTCCACAAACCTCTCTCTGTTTCTATTACCTTTTTCTTAACTCACAATTTCTTGCTAGTGTCCCTACTGTTATCCAAATATTTGCCTGCTAATGTTTTTGTCCGCCTTCTCCATTTTGTGTCAGCAGTCCTCATGTATAGGCAGCTGAAGACTTTCTTAGCCCACCGCTTTTCTCCTATTTATTTCAATCGCTTTTCAGATGCTATCTTGCTGCCGGCTGCCCTGCTCGCAAATGAAGGCCATCCCAGGTCCCCCTGCACAGCTTTATTTGGCGTATTCCCATGAGCTACCAAAGCAAGCCTACCTACCCCGCGCTGTTTAATTTCCAACCGTGCTTGGACCTTTGATCTCATACACCGGACTTCATTGGCAAAAGTCTTACTAGGAACCATCACCCCTTTGCAAATCCCTTGCACCACCTCATACCTATTGTAATTCCACAGTGCCCTGCTTTTCATGATGGCTGTTTTCTTCCTACCCTTAGCTGCTATATATTTTTCATGCTACGTTAGATATTCAGCTCCATTATTTATCCACACCCCAAGATACTTGTACTTACCCACTACATCCAGCATGTCCTCCTGTATCCTGTGTTCGCCATTCTCATTGTCATTAAAAATCATGACTGCCGAGTTTTCATTGCTAAACTTCAGACCTAATTTATCTCCCTCTGTACCGCAGATATCCAACACCTGAGAATCTACCCTGTTGTCAGCCATTAGTACTATATCACCTGCATTCATTATTCCTGGTAATAACAATTCGATAAATTCTCCTTGCTTGAACGCGCATATCAGGCGCATGGCATCGTCCTCTTTGAGGCCTCGGTTTCTGTTAGATACCCTTCTAATCATGCTGAGTGTCTGTTCGGTTGTAGTCTTGATCTTTGTGACGGCGGCGTGTGCCTTCCCGTCGGTCTGAAGTAGTAGGCCGAGGATCCTAATCTGTTGTGTTGGCTTGATGGCCGTTCCGTCGATGGTGACAATCACGTTCGGCGGCAGCTCTTTCTTGGATTTTCCCGGTTGGATCATAAGCAGCTCTGATTACTGGGGAGCGCAGCTCAGTCCGCATGACTTCGCGTGTCGCGGGTTACCTACTCCACCCCTTATCTCCAGCGGACGAAGGCAAATAGGGACACCCTAAACCCGATGCTTCGTAAGGCAATAAAGCAGCACTGGGCATACCCATATACTCGTCCACGCAAAGACTGCTAGACATGGGCGCCCACAACACAGTGGAGGAGCTCATTGAAGCCAACCTCTCTAACCAGAGAATCCAGCTCAGTCACACGAAACATGGACGAGCCGTCCTACGCAAAATAGAATGGCTACCCCTCAAGGATACCTCTCAGGTTACCACTAGGATACCCCTCAAGGAAGCTCTTCCGGAAGAGTGGAAGACGACCATTCAGACCAAACCCCTTCCCCGGAACATGACGCCGGGCAACGACGACGAGAGGCGCATCGCGCGGGCCAAAGCCATAGCCCGGAAGCTGGAAGAGAGCCCCAGGGTCCTCTACGCGGACGCCTCGATCCGAAAACACAGTGACCGTGCAGCGGTGGTGGTTACGTCAAAAGACAGGCTGATCGTCAACGCGTCCGTAAAGACAACAGACTCCGCAGTTGCCGAAGAAGCGGCCGTGGCCTTCGCACTCGCACAGCCGAGCGTGGACGCCGTGGGGTAAAGCTTCCGCAGAGGGGTAATCCACTCCGCGGCCCGAGACATTCTATCCAAGTGCAAGCTTCTGGGAAAAGCCACAGAGCTCGTGTGGGTCCCGGCTCACTCGCAGGTAGCAGGCAGCACCATCGCAGACTACCATGCCCGAAAGATGTCAATCTGGGGCGAGAACGAGCCGGAAGAGCTACCGCATCCGGTTACCAGCTTTCGGGAGATAACCCGTATGTATCGTGAGGAAAGGTGCGGACTGCCAGAACCGCACCCCAAACTCACCAGGCAACAACAGACGATCCTGCGACGAGCGCAGGCGGGATCGCTTGCGCATCCCGTACTGATGAACCGCATGTACCCTGCGGAACGCGATATGCTCTGTCCTTTCTGCAAAAAAACAAAAAGGCACCCTGCCGCACGTTTTGGCAGAATGCAGAAAACTCAAGACCCCCCTCCTCCCCTTCCCACCAATACCCCCAATCCCCAACCCCTTGAGCGATGGGAGACCTTAAGTTATCCAGCCCCGCCCTATCCATCCAGCTCGCACTGACGGACAGCGGCCAGGAGCTGCTGGGAACATATGGGTCCTGCAACTAGGGAACCACCCCATCTGGTGCAACCATGCGCCACCGAATTATTTCGGGCACGATAAATGTTGATTCTTCCTCCTCCTCATTTCTTGAAGAATTAAAGGCTGATGCTGAGTCCACTCCACCCTAGTTTAGCCTCTAATCCTTGAAGGTACAGCATGAACAACAAAGGTGACAGAGGACACCCTTGCCTAAGCCCCCTCTTTACCTCTACAGGCTTCGATAGCTTTTTCTATTGTATAGGCTCCTGGTTAGCTTTATAAATATCTTTTATAAGATTGCTTATTCCACCTTCCACACCTAATACGTCCAGAATGCCCCATAAGTCTTCTTGAAGTACAATATCGTAAGCTCCTTTGATATCCAGAAAAGCTAGCCATAGGAGTCTGCGTTTCTTTTCTGCTACCGCAGTGCACTGTGCCAATGAGAATAGATTGTCCTCTAACCTCGTTTGCTTCCAGAAACCATTCTGCAGCTCACCTAGCACCCTCTCGCACTCTACCCATGCTTGCAGTCTGTCCTTTATAATCTACATCACCACCCTGTAGACCATTTATGTTATTGTTATGATAGCATGACGGGATGACAGCACGAGTAGCGCCACCTGTCGTGCGCAAATCGAACTGCTGTCTATAAAAGCTTTACAGAGAAGCGGCTGAATATTATCGCAGACGAACCGGAAGTGCCAGAGCGCGTTGCCAACTGGGTTTCATAAGCTGCACAGTTAGCGGCTGCCGACACACCATACAATGATACAATCCCCCAAGATCGGCAGCCAATCAAGCACATCAATGCCCACAGTGGAATGCACGGGCGGTCCCAGCCCTGTCCCAATAGGTGGGATTATCCATGAATTTGCATGCGTCCATGGCGTACGCTCTCATCTTCTTGCATGTGTTTTTGGGCGCTGGAATGATGTTTCATTAAAACTTCTGTTTTGGCGAGTTAGAGCATCTTGAATATAGGAAACGGGACAGCGCAAAGGCATGCTTCGACAAGACGTGTAATGTCATGTGTTTTTCGTCTGTCTTGTGGTTGCACGCCTTTGCATGGTTATGTTTCCTAAACCAAATGATTTTTCATAATACTCGACAGGTCGCGATATCAGGTGTTAGTTGGCAGGTGATATAGCCAGGCACCTAGGCGCCTAGGCGTCAGAAGTATAGACGAACGTGTGATTGGTCGGCGTGTTGTGTGACGTCACGAGACCAGATGACATGGTCTAGTTGGGAGGCGCTCTCAACTCCGCAGCTGCTTGCATGAGAAAGCCTAGAAGAATAACAAGTATGCTTCTGGGAGATGGCGTGGACGTGTGCATTTCCAGCCATGACCACGTGGCTATGATAATCGCATTGAGCTGGATGCTCGATTAATATGTAATTTCTTTACAAATAGGCTTTAGCATATAATGTAACAGGCTCTGGAAACGTAATGCTCTTGCGTATTTGCAATATAAATCTTGTTGATCATCCGTAAACTTTTATTGTGTGGTTCTCGAAATTAATCAAATATGTGCATATATTAATAAAGTGCCGTGTTTGAATGACCTACCTGAGGGCTAAAGCGAAGGAAAAGCTCGTTGCCTACAAAAAATGGAAGAAAACTGCAGCGCCTAACGAAGCAACAGGCTATGTGGAAAACAATGTGTATGGATGAGACAAAGGAGTGTACGAGAATAACGTGCTCGAGGATGAGACGGCAGGGTTATTTCAAGGGGTAGAGCACAGATCCTTGTCCTGTAACAACTGTAGCTAACTTACAAAGGTAACACTGATAACGTGACAGGAATCGGGAGCATGCGCACATTTGCGACGCATCAGTAAAATTGGTATGACAATGAAGGGAGAGCAATTCTGCTCTTCACGTGCGAATATTTCGTGCAGTAAGCGCGCACTATATTCCTCAGACAGAACTTTTCTCTTTTTTTTTTTAACTTACGAATGAGACCTAAAAAATGGGTTTCTGAGCACCGCTATAGGGCCTAAAATTTGGACTCGTTCTAGATTGTTGCACTGCGAGAGGATGGTGAATCCTGAATCCTCATTAAACACAACGGGGCTTCCAACTTGGCTGCGCCATGTACGCTACACCACGAACTACACCGTGTTTTCTATTGACGCGGAGCTCCCCTGCACAGCGACCGAGGATCGAACCTGTCAAATCGTCCACCACCTTCCGGTGTGGAATGAGATGTTGTACTGCATTCACTCGGTGACGGCCGCAGACATCGCTCCTCTCTACTAGACTTGATGGATTGGCACAAGGGCTGCCTTTTGAAAAGCCACCGAAGCATACAGAGCATTGAACCCCTTTACTGGGATGTGTGCTACAAGTTGTCCCACCCGTATGACGACATTTTCTACAAGGCTTTCAGTGAGAACGTGTCGGTGAAGACGCTCAGGATCTCGCTTGTCGCTAAGCACGGGTACGAAAAAGTTTGTACGCTGATCGCGTCATGTGGGCGCCGCCTCGAACGACTCGACTGTTTCAACTCAGCTCCACCCGCGTTCTTTGCCGCACTGACCAGTGTTCTACGGACGACGACGTCCCTGACCATGCTCAAGATTGGCGATTGTCCACAAATGTCCGAACCGGAAGCGCTCGAATTTTTGGCGGCGCTGCGACAAAACACAATCCTGAAGGAGCTGTCAGTGCGCGAACACTACAAAGCCAAGGTTTCCTTTCTGAGCTGCTCCGAGTTCGCCGCCGAGTATCGGAAGAACAGCACCACGCTAAGCACATTAGACGTGTCGCCCGGGTTAACGCAGGCTTATCACCGCGAGAAGTGGCTGTTGATATTGGAAGGACTGTCACAGAGCAGAACGCTCTCTGGGACTCGCTGGGAGACATTATCATAGGCCGACATACCACCCAATTATACCTAAGATATTTACGCAGAATACTGCTCTTTGTTCACTTAGCATGAGGTGTATAAAAAAATCGGAGTATTTTCGAGTGGCTCGAAGCCTTGGTGCAGAGCGAGACGATAGAGGAAATATCGCTTGATTTTCATATGTTCTCGATGGCGCAGTGGGAAATGCTTTTTGTAGCCGTAGCGAGGAAACAGAACGTCCCCAAAGTGACTGTGAAAATAGTCCCTGTGGATTATCGTTGGCTATTGAAACTATTCAGGTTGCTGCGCGAAGGTGGCGCAAAGACAAGGTAGTCTTTGAGACGGAATTCTACTTTGTTGGAGATCGGCACGCATGATGGAGTGTCAAGCATTCTCAGAGGTTCTCGGGTTTCCGGGTACCAAAGGCGATATCTGCCGGGCTTTGCAGCGTGTGCCATCACTGCACCACGTCACAAGCTTGACTTTGGAGATTCCAGCTTTTGACCTCGACGATTCGATAGCCTCAGCTCTGGGTGTATGTGTCAAAGCCGCAACCTCGCTTCGGAAACTACGCCTGACCGCGACCCGGAACGAAGGTGCAGGCGACATCCCACACTGTCCGTGGGAAACAGTCATGTCATCTTTTCAAGAGGACACAAGCTTCGAGGGGTTATTTGTGGCTGCGGTGTGCATTCGAGACGAAGATATAGAATGCCTGGCGGACGCAGTCAAGTTTAGCACCATACTGCGCACTGTACAGTGTAAGGGCGAGAGCTCGGAAAAGTTGGACGTATTTTTTCAGCGGTTGGCCATGAATATATCGTGGAATTATAGCCTCACGTCTGTCTACTTCCTGGACTCAGTGAAACGAAACACGTCATCGTTCAAGCCCTGGTATGCCGTCTGGGATGTGGCACGTCGTAACCGTGACCTGCTCGAGCTCTCCGCTGTGTTTGTCAGCGGCACCCGGTCCGACCGATACGTAAGTCCGAGTTTTGCGCTATGCTTGATGAACAACAAAGTCTCGTATTTTACGGCCCGAGGCATGAAACCAGAGGTCAGTTGATATGCCTTCACGTGCAAATTAGATTGCGGTCGGACAAAATATTTCAAAATTTAAGGTTTTTGTGAGCGGCACGCCAGATTTGCTGACGAAAACATTAATCTGGCGCACTGAAGTGATGTGGTTATTTTGTAGGGTCCTCCTGTATCACATTGTAACCCAGCTGCATTTTTGAAGGTTTCGATCTTAGTTCATTCAATTCACTTTGTGGGGGTTTAAGGGGGGTCTTCCGCCCCGCTCCTTCTCCGCAGGTGCTGCGTCCTCGCTAGCGACCCGCGGAGGGGAACAAAGGGCAAAGGACGGGGACGAGACATAGTTAAGTACTCGAATGCTATTTATTGCACTTGCAAATAATACAGAGCATGCCGGCTAGCTATAAATCAACAAGGTTTTCCTTGGAAGGACAAGGCTACGTAAGAAGGACTTTTGACTCACCGGCTGGGGCATGGGGGTGCGACTTCGGCGGCGGACATTTGCACGCGCCATGAATATGGCGGCCGGGATCTCCCGTGCGCGCCGCATTCTTCGGACAAAGCCATACCACGGCGTTTGCCGCGGAAGGCGGCGAGAGCGTGCGGTATTTACCGGTCGCTTCGCCGTTGGGAACCAGAAGACGGGTGGTCGTGCACGACGGGTCCTCCCGTGTGCGCTGAGTACTCCGTGCCTGCTATCCCCCGGCGTTTGCCGGGAGAGGCGGCGGGAGACGACCACTCTCGTTGCCGGCTGGATCCAGACTCCCTCTCGTCTTCTCGCGGGAATCCGCGTAGACGTCTTGATGGCGCACCCATCGCTGGTCTCCTTCCCCCAAGGGGAGGTATTTACCTGCTCTCCCAGCCGGCGCTGCCATGAAGCTCGTTGGGGTGGTGGTTGTCGGTCGCGGCGAAGGGGGAGGAAACTGGTTTTCCACAACTTCTGTCACTCTAAGTTGTTATTTAAACCAGAGAGCAGATTTTGTAACAGGTAAAGCATGTATATATTTTTTGAAAAGTGGCGCGAACTTCTCGCCTTTCTAAGCCACACAAGAACTGTACCTCTTAACGTTGACTCATTCATTTAGCAAGACTAATTCCTGAGTTCATGTCACAAACTTGACCCGACACGGTTCTACAGAAGGTTGTTCAGAAGCCAGTGCATATTCTGCGTGTCCAATTGTTGAAAATGCTCTGTGTGCAGGGGCCCCTCTGCAGTGCTGCAGTGATTGGGGCGCTCGACGTCTGTGCTTAAGGATGCGGGATCGAATCCCGGTCGCGGGGGCCGCTTTTCGTTGGAGGCGAAAAACAAGCCTCTGTGTGCTGTGCGATTTCAGCGCACGTAAAAGAACTTAGGTGGTCGAAATTTCCGGAGCCCTCCATTATGGAGTCTTTCATAACCTGACTAAGTTCGGGAAGTTAAACTCCATAAATTAAACCAAACCTACTACATTGTGATTGTAAAAGGATTGAACTTTTTTTATCCAGCATTATGTTCTGAAAAAATGGGCAAGAGGGAAAACGTGCATTCTGAAGTTATAAAAAGACTAATTCTGTAGTAGCACTTTAGTGTAGCATAAAACTAAAAAAAAAAAAAACAGCTGTTGCGAACTATGGGCAGTGGTACGCAGCGTGTGTATTTGCTGAACTGTCAATAGAAGCAGTTTTTAATATTTTACATCACCAAACATGCCAAATGCATTGCAGTTCTTGCGTTTTCAATTTTCTGTGATGGTTAGCTTTCTATTTAGGTCACCAGAAACGCTTCAACAACGCACTAGTTTCTATCGCGGATGAATTGTGTGTGTCGGTTTCCCAAGACTATGGTGGAAGTTGTAACAGATTGTATAATATATACGTCATGTTTCTTTTGCTTGTGAAAGGGTCTGTCGCGAAGGGAAGTTTAAGAAAGATATTAAGGGACCACTGTACTCCCCTTCCTTTCCAAGCAAGGAAATTCGCACAAGTGTGAAGGCTGGTCAATCGTTTATTTTCGATGCGAATAGTGCAGAGAACGTGCAGTAGAAATGGGCACGCACGAATGTGCGTTGTGCTTCCGTAGAAGAGGCTTCCAAAAGTCGTTGCTGACGAATTCGACTGCCTGATCCTGATCGTGGGATGTACTTTGGATTGTAGCTTTCAAATAGCATCACTGTGTGCAATATTTCCAACTCAGAAATGACCGGAACAGGAGAAAGTTGCCCTGCGTGCTAGCAAAGTTTCTTGGAAAAGCTGTAATGCCCGTATATTTTTGTTTTGCATAAAATTGCATAAACTTTAGGGATGCGAATGTTTGCAGAAAAATCGGTCTAAGCCGCGACAAATGATGTGCAAGGGCATGGAAGTATGCTGCCTTTAGATATCACTGTTTTTGTTTTTTTTTTTTCCTTTTCTTCAGGCCCTGCGCTAGCGCTCTGGAAAAAAGTTGCCCACATCCCAGCATTGGTGGAGAAGGTCGCCTCGGCGGCGTCGGTCAGAGAGACCGAGGCAGGTGGCATGATTTATTTATTTAGTTATTTATTTCCAATACCTCTAAGACCCCAGGAGTACGGGGTTTTACATGAGGGGTAGGCTTGACAGTATTGGCGAGATTAACAAAATTTTTTTCAATGGCGGTTCTGAATTCTGGCTTGGGTTAGAGTGAGCATGGCATTGGCCCATTTGGAAAAAATAGACGAGTTCATGAGATCGCGTTGTCCGCAGTCAGATGGTGTGTCACCCGAGACGAGAGGGCCGCTTGTAGCTGGCCGACTTGAACCACGACTTCTGGTATTCCTTGAGGCGCTACCTCTTCCTGGACGACATCAAGGACTGCTGGGAACATTAAGTCGGGCCTGTTGGTGTCCACATTCGTGACTGACCACTCCACATCAAATAAAGATTATCAAGAAAATGGAGGGCACAATACGCATAATTTTTAGCGGACACTTAATCCTTATAGTGGGGAAGTGCGAAGAAAGGAGACTACAGAATTGCTGAAAAGCTACGTTGATCCTGTCTACTCTGTTTAACAACTCCTTGAAGAACCTATTGACGTTTACGGATCACACTTTCTGTACACGGCGTGCAGAAGCCAAGGTTTCTCTTTAGAGGAATATAAACACATACAATCTCTGTTTCAGTATTTTTGCTTTAATCTATCTATGATAGTCCAAATACATGCGGAAAAATGCGTATTAAAAAGGCGGTGTGTACAAAAGCTGTCGTTACTGTTAACGCGAAGCTTGAGCGTTCTCCTCAATCAAGCCGTCAAACCTTGCATAACCATGCTGAACACAGCTTTCGCGCGTATCAATAGGTTCCAGCTATGCCTTAAATCCCCACAATTTTTTTTTCTGCGTTATTCCTCTAACTAGCCTGTTTCTTAGGCGCTGAAGTTCGCACGAGCTGCGGAAAGAAGAGGTTAGGTTTTCTAAGCATGGGTGTACGACATGAAGAAGCAATCCTTAGCGCTTGCTAATTTTTGCTTCGTTTAGCTTTGCTTTGCCACGTGTAGCTATTAGCCAAGTATTTAACGGATGCTCCATCATTTTAAGGATATCTGGTTGAGGTGTTTACTCCGACTACCTCAGAGGAGGTGAAGACTGGGGACGACGACATCCGAGGCATAGTACGATGTACTGGCAACTTAGCACGCGTAAGAAAGAGCTGCTTATATGGCGCACTGGTCTATATTGCAGTGTGTGGCAAATACAACCCATTTGTTCGGCACTGGTTCGAAAACCACTAGAGGAGTTTTTCGTTCTCGAATAGTTGCTCGAAGAAGGCTTCATCGCCACCCCGGTAACATCCAAGTATGCAGGTAATAATGGCTCTGCATTAAACTTCTGTGCAAGCTTCACCTGAAGTTAAGTCGCACACTAATACCGGAGTGGCACTGCACTAAGATGCATTTTGATGCAACAGAATAGAAGGCCAGGTTGGTACGGAAACCCCATGGCGTTGTTCAGTGGTTTGGCGGTGCCTGAGAAAATTCTGATTGGATAGCGGGGAGTAGGACGTCACAAGCCACTTGACATGGCGAGGGGCGCACAGGCGGCAATGCGAAGGGGAGCAGATGTTTAGCGGGCGGCGAGGGTTGCGGCGTCACTCACCACGTGACCGGAAGAGGCACCGCGAGGCGTCAGTAAACAGCTGACTTCGAGCGCTTGTAGACACTCCAAGCTCGCCGTTGGCAGAGCCAAAATCAAAGCCATTGTGCTCTGCTGAAATCTGCACCCAATGAAAGTTGCACGGAAGTGCTATGCTGTCGCATTTCAGCACACAGGGATAAATGTTCCCCTTTGCTGCAAACCGTCAAGATATACAGGCTAGATGTGGAAGCTATTTCAGTCTAAACACTGGCATTATTTGCAATAGTTTTGTTTTCGTAATCTCGTTTGATAATGTGGAGACCCCTGAACAACGCAGTGACGAATATAATTACGTTCTCTTGTTGTTATAGCTATTTGTGTTTCGAAAGATGTGCAACTACCAAGAGAAATTATTCAGATCGAACTCGTGTACGCAAGTGCATGCTTTCATTGGGCGGTGCTTCGCGGGTGCGTTTGTTGATGAATGCACTTGCATATTTTCATGCTGCTGAGGAGGAAATCTCGTTTTTCGCAGTGAATAGAACCACTTCAGTTAATCGCCTACTCCTACTCTTCCTACTCACTCCGCCCTTTCTCGCTACGCTGTCGCTTTGTGCCAAAAATTTTTCCAACTCCAGAGGAAAAATGGTCGACTGGTCTCTAACCAGTACCCGGGTCAGTGACCAACGGCGTCTTGTATGCGGCACCAAAAATATATGAATTGAACTCCGACAAAAACGACCCAAAACAATGGCTTTCTAGCCCAGATTATACTGAAAAAAAGACGGCGATTTCACACGCCCAGAGGTCGCGCCGTGAAGCTTTTTCAAAAGTTCGCTGAACAGACATCGTCACGTGTCAGTGCCGTCACTGGCGGCGAAAGAGCGATGCCTGGCAAAGCTTTTGAGACAGTTTGGTTCCCCAGTTCGAGGACCAAGCGAGCAAGTACACATTCATTTGTAGGCACAAGTGATATGAAGCGCACACAGCAGAAAGGTCTTGGGAAATGTTCCATAAAACAGACGTTTATTACACTATAAATCACGAGCACACATACATTCCGTTGCTAGGCGACTAAGTCACAGATATTGCTCTAAGAGTTTGTGCTCCTGACTTCTACGGTGACCAACTATTACACTCAAATAAAGTAAAGACAAAGACGAGCATCGACTCACACACACGTACAGACATATAAACCTTCTTGCAGCGCGTGCGCGGCAGAATTCGTGGAAATTTTGTGGTGCCTCGCAAATGACTCGCTCAAAGAATAACAACTAGCCCAGTGTAAATAAAATAAAAAAGTTGCAGCACTTTTTTTTACTTCACACGTGCCAGCTGCAATGGTAAGTTTACCATGACAGTTTTGGGCTTCTGGACTCCGCGTCAAGTGTTTGGGCATCAAACTAAGGAATTTTGGTAAAAAGAACTACTGCCTTCCGAATGCCTGGTCGATTCCTCCAGCCAAAGATTCTCAAGCTGATTGAGCACTAGCATCACCCGGACAGTGTCGAATACTTCGTCGTGAACATTTTGTACAGTGTTTTCTTGCAATTTCAAAGACAGCAGAAACAACAAATACTTTGTCAGCAAATTTTGTTCGCATGAACTGTGGCTATTTTTTTTTTCTTTTAAACATGTTCAACTCTACGTCGGCGCATGTGGACCGAGGCACTGAGTGCAGGGCTGCAAATGTACTGAACGTCGGGTGAATTCTGTAAAGATGTTTCAGTTTGGGAGGTAAGTGTAGAATGGTGCACGGTGTCATGTGAAACGAAATAAAATGTTAAATCTAGCAAAAACTGTTTTTTTCTTTCCCGCAGGCGTTACGACGAATTTCTTTTATTCGAGCACAAATGCATTGAAGTGCAATCGGAAATACTTTTATGATGCGGCTTAAGGTATGCAATGTCCTGCCACGATAATGCTTCAGAAACAAACAAAAAAGATGCCACGATTAATTAGCGCACTGAAGATGTTTACGGTGATCTGCAAATAGGCTGCAATACATGTGATACCAGTTGACGACACAAAAATGCACACTTTTGACAATTCATGCAGAAATTACCGTATGGAAACTGTATGGAAACAGACATATACTGGATGAAGTACAGAGTCCCCGTCAGCCCTCTAGTTCGTGTTTTCTCCTCTTTCAGCGCAATGCAGTTACATGCACTCCCACCCCCCTCTTTCAAACCTTTTATTTTTTTTTCATCGGGCTAAGTACCCACTGGGCTTATGACGTGGTGCCTTCCGCCTTCCACACTTTTTTTTTTTTTTTTTCAGCTCGTTTAGTTCCAATTTCCGATTTTCCTACCCGGTGGAGTTATTGCGAAACCACGGTCAGATGAACTGCGTAGCTGTTCAATCCCTTGAGAGAAGCATAATGTCTCCACTTGCACTGTCCATTAGAAGCACACACACATAAAAAAACTCCGCGCAAGTTTTTTCCCTGTCAGTTCCCTTTTTCCGCATGGAAACTGAAGCTCTGAGAGACGCTACTTTAGCCTGGTTGTACTACGACCGGGCGTAAAGTTAGTGAGTAATTTCTATGCGGAAAGGTGATTAGAAGCCTTTTGCTGTTACTGGCTGCAGAATGAATATGAAACCCGCCGTGCAATATTGAAGAAAGCCGTGCCCCAGGGGGTGCTTTGTTGCCCGCTCGGAAGCGCCGTGTCCGCAAAGGCTGCTCGCGGCTTCGTACAAATATTCCTTCGACATGCGCCTGTGCTTTGCCACAGAGACCGCGTGGTCGACTTGGCAGCCAACGTTTGATACTGCTAGCTCACTTGTCACCGCTGCGAGCGGCAGAGAGTTCAGGTGCTTCCTGTACATGCGCTGCGCTGTAAAAAATGATACAAACAAGTAGGGCTGCTCTCACTTCCTTTCAATAAAAATTGCTAGAAGTGGTGCACCTTCTGCTCTATTCTAGGTATTTTAAATTTCTGTATAACCTCCACTAACGTCTCTGTTGAATGTCTATCATCAGCATATTGTTTTAATTTCCCAAATTTCAGTTGCGTAGACTCGTCTGAATTCGTGGTTCTCAAAGTAAATCAACCTTCATGTGTCACGGTTATAGACATCAATAAATACTCCTATGGTTTTGAAGCTGCTCGAGTTTGCATTTTAATCAATATCCAAAAAAAAAAAATTGTCTATCGCTTTCAACGTACTCTGAGCTGAAATTTCGTTGGAGGCCTGCACCAGCCTCTAATGTTTTACATCATCGTTCTGAACATCAAGGGCACGTTTCACTGTGATTGTCGGCTCGTGCTTGAAGGTCTACGGAAAGCTCAAATTGAATGGTTACTCTTATATTACCCCTGAACTAAACGCCATGCCTGAGCACTGCACCTCGACGCAGGAGTCAATTCCCTTGCTTCTATCTGACAGCGTCTTGGACTATGACGGTGTATTATAATGTGAAGAAAACCAGTGGTGACTACCGGAGTCATAGGGATCCGAAATAACTTACTACATAACAAAAGCAGCCAAAATTGTAAACAATTTAGTTTGCTCACAATGTTTCTAGTTCACAAAAGTGTCACAGAGTAAAGCGTCCAGAGTAACGTCTCACTAAGGAACAAACGACCGGGGAATTACGGAACCTTTTATTTCTTCACACTACGTCTAGCTTAAACGAAATCAAAAGTAGGCTACCCTGCAGCGCCCTCGGGTAAGTTACAGGTGCGCTGAAACGCCGTTAAGCATCCTGATCCAAATGTGTATACGAAGTGCTATTCGAAAAGTCATCGAAGGACTGTCGGTTGTTTCCTGAATTCCTTTTACGACTTCCAACGTTCTCAGTGGCGCAGTTTCCTTCGACAACAGCATACAATAAACTGTTATATTCGCTGTCTGTCCGTGTGTACTTTCAAGTCTTTCTTGAGCTCCAAGCATCGCTGTGTCCAGGAACGTGCTCACCAATCTATTACACGACATTACGAGCTAGAAGCTTTGCTTGGATTTGATGCCGCATTGCTCGCTCAACTATGGTACCGGTACTGCAGCGAAGACTGTCCGTTTGTCGGAGTCAGTTTATGCATTCGTATTAAGCCTCTATTTGGAGGCGAGACAGGATGCATTGTCACGCCCTCTACGCAGTTTCCATACATCCCTGCAGAAAGGTTCGCAACAAGAATCCTCTTACACTTGTACATGATACTTGCAGAGAAGGCGTTCGCTTGGGGCTTCATTGAGTCCATCGAAGAAAGCTCCAGTGGCACGAACTTACATATCTGCTCAGAAAAACGCCAAGTTAAATTACAGTTTGCTGTGTGCTTACCATCGCCCTGACTTAGCTTGCTGATCTTTATCCAAGTTACTTGAAAAGGGATTAAATAAATGCTACTCGCGTCACAGCATAGTGCACGCCACTCTGATTTGCTATTCATGTACAGATGAGAAGGACAGTCTCGGATAAACGAAGAAAAAAAAAAAAACAATTTTCCCCGGCTGTGACTGAAACACTGGAACTAAACTGCTTTGCAAGTGGCGGGAATTTATTGATGATAAATGTAAATAAGAGCAAACCACCTGAGACAGTGAACGCAGCGCGTGTTTAGAATATTCGACTCGTTCGAGGCTGCAGTTTAGAGAAAACTTAATACTGGTTTTATAGCACCTCGAGCAATCTTCCCTCCTATTCTTCGAAGCCGGCAAATGACTTTTCCGCCAGACAGTACAGACACCTTGACAGAAAATCAAGTGATAAATTACCACGCACGAGTGAACTTCGCACAAGCATGCAATATCACACCAAACTTTCATTCCTTGACTATGAATATGCTGAAGGGATGTGGTGATGCGGCAGGGATAACTCGTTTTTACCGTTTTTCTAACTGAGAATACTCACATCCTGCAGCATAAGCTCTCATACACGCAAAAAGAAGTGAATGTCTCTATGGCTGTGGGAAGCCGCAGGTTGACCTGTATTCTATACACCCATACACCGTTTCAAAAGCATTACACTTATATTTCGCACTGCACTTAGTGAGACCTGCACCTCACACTTTGCCACAGACAAGGAAACGTTTTACATGATAATTTAGGTTATTGCCCGACGAGATAGATCCAAGTGTTAAAACATATGAGTGTATATGATGCAGCGTAAAAACTAAATCAAGCCAGTGAACATGAAAGCACGTCCTCAAGAATTTTTCCAAGCATCGCTTGCGCGCAAGCTGAGTATTTTGAGCTTCCTGCGACCACTTTTCGACCTGAATAGAAAGAGTGGTGGCAGGTAAGACTGCAGCCACTTTTTGCACATCTGTTTAAGGAATGCGCCAAGGACAAGACAGAAAAGCCGGTGCTGGGTGCGATTTCGCAGCAGAAAGGATCACGACCCATTGATGCAGCCTGTAGGACGGTCTGGGTTGCTTTGCATTGCTTTCGCCCAATGCACATGAAAAAATATTTGCCTCCAGTTATGCTGTTAAAATGACATCCAATAAAACTATCGAATGGCAATGTGACACTTTTCTGCTGCCCAATTTCAGTTTGCCGTCTGTAAGACACGCTGAGCTTTAGCGACCATATAAAAGAAGTTACAAGAAGTGATTGCATTCCGAATGCCACAAGAACGACAAAAAAGACTAACAGATGTCGAAAGACGAAACCATCTAAACTGACTTCACTCTAATTTTTCCATGATGTCTGACGTGGTACAGCATGTCTTCGTATACTTTCTTCATACCACCGTCCCCATTGATAAGTTCTGTTGGTGTAAAGCTGCTGCGGTTTAGCAATTTTCTTTTCCATCAAAGAAGGATATATATATATATATATTACCAATTTTCTTTTCCATCAAAGAGGGATATATATATACGGTTAACACAAAAGTAAGTCATTTTGAAGAGGCGCTGGAAGTATTTATACAATGATGACACTGAAGGTTCGCGAAATCTGGCATAAACAGGCAAACACTGAAAGGTCAGTCCGTCAGAGTCACGCACGACTGTCTTCGTAGACACCATAAACAAACATGCACCACAATCATTTCTCATGGAGAAATATAAACAAGACTATTCAACACATGACAAGAGACCGATGAATCCCAGAACTGCCTTCTGGATGGAGTTCAGTCGAAACCAAACCCGCTTCAAGGAACTGCTCGGGGCCGCCCTTCAAGAAAGCGCGCTCTCACACGTGACAGTTGCGAGAGTTCAGGCCTACATGTTCCACCTAAATCGACCTCATAAAAACAAAGTCACACCTGTTACCTCTCATGTGCAACCGCAATGTGTGTGAGAAGACCACGCTGAGGCCTGCGCCGTTCATGTAGGGCAACGTACCAGCTCGCACACACACCACACCTGCCTCTACCATCTCATGACCAGAAAAGAAACAACATAAGAATCGCCCTTGGAGGGATTTACTCAGTGTGCAGCGCGGGAGCCCCATCTTCGCAAAATCTCTTTGCTTTTCAAGGCCCTGCATGCCTTGGAACCGAGCGAAAGAAGTGGCCTGCACTCGCTGCTAAATGAAAAACATCCATTCGACCGATGGTGCAAAGTGTGCGCGTATTCCTCTCTCTCTACAGCTGCCAAAACCCGGGAGAATAGGAACGGTGGGGCGAAAGCAGCAGAAAAAGTGAATGAACCTTGCCTGCGTGTCCAATTTCTTGCGCTCAGGAGAGTTTCTGCTTGGATTCCTAGCTGTCAAAGTAGCCATTGCACAATATTTCAGCATTTTTACCGCGGTCGAAGCGATATATGCATGGGTAAGAATGCTTGTTTTTGTTAAAACAAATGTTCAGGTTCATTAGACGATTATAACTTGTCTCAAGCCTCATTTTTCTGTCGACCGACTTCCCGGGTAGACACTCGAAACGTCCCCACCAGTTCCGAATGATTAGGCCCGACGCATGAAGACGTTTTGACGAAGCTTTCCTGCAATGAAAAGTATTGCTGCTTTGAAACAGGTGGTTTGGGCCGTGAATTCCATCCCTTCCACACCCTCGCTCAGGCGTCGTGTTTTAGAGCGCGTGCAAATAAAAATTCCTGAACGCGTTTACAAAGTGATCAATACTCGTTCATGGCTTGGAGTTGTGTTCGTCGGGCTGCGAGGGCCATAGGGACCTCCACCACAGCTCCCACGAAGACAGCGGTGGCGCGTGCACAGGAGCCAAGGTCAGCGTGCGGTTGTTGCTGACGTTGCGTCTGCGCCGCCTTCCGTGCTGCTGCTCCAGCTGGTCGTGCTGCTGGCTGGTCACTTCAACGCACAGCACCACAAAACTGCTGGCACACGAGTGGCGCTCCTGACCTGCAGCGCGCGGGGGAAAAGCTCGTCCTCAATGATGCGGTGACGTAAGAAAGACAGTGTGACGCTGCTGTCGCAACGCTGGGCTGAGTGGAGGTGAAAAGAAGGCGCCTAAAGAAATACGTGGAACCAAAAGATTTCAAAGCAATTTTCTGATTTCACAGTGCGCTTATGATGTCGGCATTAGATGCAGACTAACTATGAGCATCGTATAATGCATTTTGAAACTATGAAATCTCATTACTGAGGCAGAGCATTTTTAAAAGACCGCGAAACGTATGCTGCACAAGTTGGGAGCACGGCTCATGGAAACGCACGCAACAAAAAAACTTACGAAATATTTTCCATTTTCTTAGAGCATCAATAAACATGGCAGATGGTTAAACGTTAGCCAATGTCTTGAAAGAAGAGTATGACAAAGTACATTACATCACTTTGTTGCCCGTCAATTTTTAAAGCGTCTAGATAAAATCGACATACCCCTGAAAAACTAGCTATACGCTGGGTGCTTCTTGCAATCGCGACTGCTTCCCGTGTGTTTCAACTTGCTTCTACTAGGGCTACATTCCCTCTTGAATACAACCGCTTCACTGACACAAACTTTTAGGCTGAAGGCAGTCCTCACACCGCTCGATAAATGAGCAACGCGCTGCAGCAGACGACCAAAATGCCCCGTCTGCTCACACAAGTATAGCGTTCGCGGACGCCAGCGTCGTCCGCGATGGAATAGAACGTCGTCTTCGTTAATTACTGCGACATTGCAACTAGCTTGGAAAAACACATAGGACATCGACAAAAGGTACCGACTGCGACATTGCAACTAGCGTGGAAAAACACAAAGGACAGCGACAAAAGGTACCGTCGGTACCTTTTGTCGATGTCCTTTGTGTTTTTCCAAGCTAGATGCAATGTCGCAGTCATTAACGAGTACACACCAACTAGTCCAACTGTCTTCCAGGAACGTCGTCTGCGCCGCCGTCTGTTACAGTGGGACGTTCTCTTTCGCTCCCTTTTGAGGACGTTCGACAAGTGCTTTTTGACTATAGTTTCCCTAGGCTGCACAACGTGAACGACTGCTATAGTAAGCAAATTCAGTGCATATGGCTGCATATCAGGGCATACAAGAGAAGCTTGCGCGATTCGGAGAAACACCTATAGCGGACAGGAAGCATGTCGTCGGTATGTATGGCTTCACAACATATTCTTAGCGGCATTTTAAATATATACTGCCTCGGAATGACGTAGTATACTTTGTCACACATTTCTTCAAAGCTCTCGCCAACGTTTACGACCGGTCACTGCTGCTGGTGCTGCGCGAAAGAAGAAAAACTTTGCGGTAAGTTGTGTTAACGTGTGTTTCTATGGGTCTCCTCCCAACTCGCACCCCCCGCAAGTTTCGCGGTGTTTAAAAAAATAGGGCATCTTTTAAATGCCGTTTTATGATTTGACAATCTTGTTTATGGTTGCTGTGCACCGAATAACGATATATTAGGCGCTCCGCGCTATTAGAAAACGGATGTGAAAAGTTTTGCTCGCATATATTCCGATGGGCGCTAAGCCTGCTTTACACCCCCAGTCTGCTGCGGCGTCGTGAGCACAAATAAACGAGGCTCTTTGTAAACACGGTGTTGATCTATAGGGGTCCCAAGCATCGGAGCATGGCGCTGCAATGAATGGATGGATTATAAGAGCGTCGCCTTTGAAACGGGGTGGTGATAGTCTCCATCATGCTCGGCATTTCTTTCTTTTTTTTCTTATATCTTGAATGCTGTTATAAACTGTTGAACTATTTCGTAGCTATTAAATTTTTATTTCTACACTTAGGTCATCTTCCTGCTTTTCAGCCACCAATTTTCTAATCACGTTTTCCTAACTTGCACTGCAGATTCATTAATCCGACCACTGGTGTCTAAACCCGAAGGCCTCGGGAAGAGTGTCTGTGTCTGCCTCGAGACCCGGATGGATGTCATCGCATTCGAGTAAAAGATGTTCAGTTGTTTCCACGGATTTACAACACACTGCACATGTGTCGTCATCTTCGTTAAATTTCGTTTTGTGGCTGTGAGTTCTAAGGCACCCAGATCTAAATTCAAAACGTACGGCACTGCCTATTGAGTTATCAAAGAAAGACCCCTTCATAACCGGTCTAAAATTTCTACACTCTGCTTCTGCGGGCTCTAGAGTTATGATATAAACTCTAGCGAGCGCCAGCGAGAACATCTCCGAGAGACTCCGCGTAACCTATACCTGGCAGGCTGACTCGCTCTCCTGCCGACTTGCTTGCGTGTTGCTGGGTCTGCACGTGAACTTGTGGGTGCGCTTTCTTGCTTGTGCTCTGATGTCGCTGTAAAGGCCGGAATACATGGAGCGTTTCTGCCGCGTCAAAGCCCGACGGCACGCACTCGACGCCCCGCGTCAGAAAAAACGCGCGCCGCTGCCGATCTGGCCCTGCCAGGTATTTGACGCGCGGGCGGCGCGGCGTCCTCTCGAACCGGAAGCTACTGCCGACGCGAGCCAATAGGAGCGCAGAAAGCTGGCATTTCCGGGAGGGTAAAATTTGGGAGGTTAAAGTAGCAAACCGCTGGAATGGAAAGAGGAAGACACGGAGCTGGTGGAATAAGGAAATCAGGGAAGCCATTGAACAACGACGGGCTGCTTCAAGGGAACACCGAATGGCAAAGAAAGCACAGGCTTCTCAGGAGGAAATCGACCAAAAATGGGAATCATATCGACAAAAGAAACTTCAAGTGCAGGCCCTCGTCCAAAGTAAAATAAGACAGTCCACCGATCGCTGGATGGCTGATATACACGCTGCCTCTAGAGGCGGAGCAAGAAAATTCTGGAACCATATAAGCTGGCTAGGGACGAAGAATCAGAGAAAGCAAGATCGGATTCAAGATAACGAGGGAAATTGTTTAAAGGGAGACAACGCAGTGAACTACATTACATCAGTTATAGCCGAGTCATTTAAGAGCGACGATAGGGTAATCACCGCAAATCAGGAAGCAACACAAGGTAGCAGAATACAAAGCACCTTAGAACTGACTAATCTAAACTGGAAAAGGGCTGAAAAAAATATTCCTAAAAACACATCTACAGGAATAGATGCAATTCCGATCAAGCTGATTAATGAACTCGGTCCAAAAAGTAAGGAAACGTTGTTAAAAGCTTTGGAAACAGTCATAACGAATAAGCAAATTCCGGACAGCTGGCGGCAGAGTAAAATGAATTTGATTTATAAAGGGAAAGGAGAAAGGATGCACATAAAATCCTACAGGCCGATTACCATAACATCTGTAATGTACAGGTTAGCCATGCAGGCGGTGAAATTAAAGGTGCAAGCATGGGTTGAAAGTAACAAGATACTCGGAGAATTTCAGAACGGCTTTAGAAATGGTAGGCGCTTAGATGATAGCCTGTTCGTGCTTACCCAATGCATCGAAATATCTAGAGTGGAAAATAGACCTTTGTATTTGGCCTTCCTGGACATAAACGGGGCGTACGACAACGTAAGCAGGGAACTCCTGTGGAACATATTAAAAGAAGGTATCGGTTATGAGATAATAGAGTTCCTACAGGAAATATACCGGGATAACAAAGTAGAAATTACGTGGGAAGGGATAAGAAGTACGGAGGATGTCGAAGTATGCAAAGGATTAAGACAAGGCTGTCCTCTATCACCGGTGCTGTTCATGCTTTATATGATAAACCTGGAACGGAGGATACAAGACAGTAACCTAGGTTTTAACCTGTCATAAAGATTAGGTGGAAAGGCGGTAGAGCAGCGCCTCCCCGGTTTGATGTATGCAGACGATATTGTGCTGCTAGCTGAGAGTCTGGAAGAACTGCAAACTCTAGTTAAGTATTGCGGAGACGAAGGGGACGCTCTAGGCTTCAGTTTCAGCGCAGTTAAGTCGGGTCTGATGATTTTCAACGGCTCAACGGATCAGGGTCTTAAAATACAAGGCCTTGAAATACCTAGAGTAGCAGAATATAAATATTTGGGGGTATGGGTAAACGAAGGATTGGCATACATTGGGAAGCATGAGCAATCACTTAAGGCCAAAGGGCGAAGGAGTGGCGGGATAATGAAGCATAAGGCATTGTGGGGATACAATAGGTATGAGGTATTGAGGGGTATTTGGAAAGGAATTATGGTGCCCGGACTTACTTTCGGAAATGCGGTTTTGTGCCTAAAATCAGAGGTACAGTCGACATTAGAAACAAATCAGAGATCCGTTGGACGATTAGCACTAGGTGCCCACGGCAAAACTACAAATGAGGCGGTACAGGGAGATATGGGCTGGGCATCTTTCGAAGTACGGGAAGCTCAGAGTAAAATATTATATGAGGAACGCCTGAGGAAATTGGACAGTAACAGATGGGCAGCTAAGGTATTTAAATACCTGTACCTAAAAAGCGTTGACTCACAATGGAGGAAAAGAACTAGGAAACTAACTAGTAAGTATGCTAGTAACAAGGACGGAGCAATAAAGAGCATTAAGCAACAGGTGAAAAACACAGAAGGCAAAAATTGGATAAATTCGATGGAAAAAAAAAGACAGAGTGTGGAATTATACCGAAAGTGGAAAATGCAGATCAGGAAGGAAGATTTCTTTGATAACTCAAGAGGCAGTGCCCTACTTTTTGAAGCTAGATCAGGGTGCCTTAGAACACGCAGCTGCAAAAAGAAGTTTTACAATGGAGATGACGCATGTGCTGTATGTGGAAACTCCAGTGAAACAATTGACCATATTATACTCGAATGCAATGGGATCCATCCGGAAGTTGATGCAGGCGCAATCACTGTTCCTGAAGCTTTGGGGTTTAGAGATACCAGTGGCCGAGTGAATAAACCGGCGGTGGAAACTAGCAAAAAACGGCTGGAAGATTGGTGGCTTAAAAGCAGAGAAGTGACATAATGTTAGTAATGTAGGAGCAAAATTTAATAAATAGAATGATGGTTTAGTTAACCATTCTAAATCAATAATTAAGATATATGGAGAAAAATGAGCATAATAGCTACTGCTACCACCCCGTTTCAAAGGGGACGCTCCTATATTCCATCCATCCAGAAATGTGATTATCGTAAAAATAAACGCTTAATCAAGCACGGAATGTCGCTTTTTTGTAAGTATACGACCTACGCTCGGATCGTTATGTGTTTGTTTGCTCCCTGGAGCGAAATTTGTAAAAATAAAAAAAAGAACCATGCCGCTGGTATCCGAGCGGGCATTCCTAGTTATCATCGTCCATTCGAGCGAGCCAAATCCTTGCGCACCTATGTACGCTTTCTACATTTAGCACAGTAGCGTTAGAATGAGCACTTTCGGGATTTTACCACAAGGGACAGCGTCGCTTCTCTCACGTACCTCGCTCTGCGGTTATTTCCGCTCGCTGCTGCATTTGCTTTCGCATCGAGGGATCCGCGGCGGCGCTCGCGCCGCTTCGTCGTTCCGTGTATCTCGAGCTGGGCGTCGTGTCGGCGCGGCAGTTTTCGACGCGCGAAAATCGTGGGAAAAAACGCCGCATGTATTCCGGCCTTAAAAGATCTACTTGGTGCGCGCTCCCGTGGTTTAGAAAAAATAATGTCTTGCGCTTACTTCGTCAGCCAATTTGTTTTTGTGAGGAACGAATGGCGTGGAATGAAAGTGAAAATTAAAAGGCTACCCTAAACGAATCTGCTGCGGAACGAATGCGTTTCGCTTATTCTCTGTCACACGGACACGGCTGAACTTCTTTCAACTCCCTTCAACCAAGGTAGCCATTACCTCGAGGGAGATACGTGCCCTGTCACACGGCAGTCCATTATGGAAGGAAGTTAAATGGAGTTTTGAAGCAAAGGAGATCGACGATCTCCATTGATGGGCGAAGGGAGTACTCTCGTTTCCAATGTGCTTTGCTTCCGAGTCATTAAATAACATATTTCTTCAATAATGTAATTTTTACTCCTAAATATATTAGTTTTTATTGCATAAAATTGTATTCTAACTCGGTTAGTTGCGTTTAATTGTCGCGACTGCACCACGTATTGCACAACGCAGCGCATGGTGTCCAGCAGAGCGGAAAAAATGGCTATGTTTAGGGCATGGTCGTTGTTTTCAGCAAATGTGTGTTCTTTTATATTGATATGACTAAAGCTAATTGCATTTTGCGAGGAAAATAGTAGTATAAAAATATTTCAGTTTGTTTTGGACATTATTTTTTATATCTTTGTGCAAAATAAACATCGCCTAATGGCCCCCTGTTGGCTGCTCTGAGAAGCTCGTTGCAAGCCGTGTGACACGGGGACAACTCCTTTAAGGCGAAACTCCCTGCGACTCCCTTGCGCTCCTTTAGACCAAGGAAGTTCAAGGTAGTTCCGAGTCGGCCGTGTGACAGGGATATAAGTCGCGTGGGCGACGCGAACGAGTGCTCCCGGGTCGGTATCTTGACGGAAGAGAAGACAATTCAGACTTCTCAGATACTTCCCAATTACAGCTTACAGTCGTGACCTATTGCATTAATATATCACTTGCACATATAGTTAGACGTGCCACCTACCGGCCCAGAGGTTCAATGCCTAACACACAAGCGTCATCTGAGGAAAGCAAGACACAAAGGGACACATGCAAGGCAAACAAGACGCATCCCTGCTTTTAGAGAGCCGCGACGCGGCTTCCAGCATCACAAAGCTGCCCACCGACGAACATACAAGGCTCGTAGTGCTGCCACTGGGCGTCTGCTTGCACCAGCCGCGGCCGAGAGGAGACGAGCTCAACGGGCGCGAGCAGCACGCGGAGAGAGAAAGCGCGCGCCTGTTGCGCCTCCTCTCGACCGCAGCGGGTGCTAATGCGTCATCTGAGGAAAGCAAGACACAAAGGGACACAAGCAAGACAAACATGACGCTGGCACCACTGACGACCATAATGGCTCGCAGTGCTGCCACTGGCTGCCTGCTTTAACCCGCCGCGCGTGAGAGGAGACGAGCGCAACGGGCGCGAGAAACCTGCGGAGAGAAAGCGAGCCGCGCCCAAGTTTCATGGTCAGTCAAGGCGCCACGGCGACGTCGCGCCAGGCGAGCACCGCAGAATTTCGCCGCTGAGGAGCGCGCGCTGCAGTCGCGGACCCAAACTTGAAGTTGGGCTCCCTAGTGAGGCGGCAACTTTTCCGCACACGTTTTTTATTCGCGATGGAATTGACGCAACATGAAATAAGCGCACCACCAGTAAATAAGTTATAATCAAATGCATTCTTCTGAGCAGCTTCGCTTTCAGCAGCCAAACGGTGACTGCCGCGTCACAAGAAGCTGCGCTAAACGAGCTAAACTCCAAAACATCGAATGCTTCGCAGAATCTCAAGTACGTTCGAGATCACATTAGGTATATTAAAACTGCGGCGTAATCGCGGCTTCCTTGGCTTGCGATTTCTGAGCGTGCACCAAAAGTGCATGGCGCAGGAAATTTGTGTCCGATGAAGCAAGAAATAAATGCTTCATTCTAATTTGCAGAACTTCTGCATAGATTCATGAGCAACGAAAAAGCACGGTTTCACCGCAACATTCGCGAGTCGAAGCAGTGGGAAACGTCTGGTCAAAGTACTCCAGTGAAAGGAAACGCTATTTTGCCGACTCAGAAGGTAATGACCACTGAGTCGTGGGGCAATGAGGGAAAAATTACGGTCTCACTGCTTGAAGAAGTGGCACTGAAAAAAAAAGAGGTACCCTGCCGCGGTGGTAGAGCGGTTTGGCGCTCTACTACTGAGCCAGGGCCCGGGTTCGACCCCAGCCACGCCGGCCCATTTCATACGACTTTTTCGCCGAAGCTAATATTAAAAAAAAAGTTGAGTACTTAGAAGTAATCGACTAACAGACCAAGAAAATAGTGAAAACTAGGGCAGAAGACTCGCCATGAGATTGCGTCTTTAAAAAAAAACGGTTAAATTGAGCTAGGGTTGCATAGTAGCCATGACTTCATGTAACCTGTATAAACAACTTCCAGGATTCAGCAGGACAACCTTTTTTTAAAGGTGCTTTGTGGTTCTGGGAATGTACGGACAACTTAACTGAAGAGGAAAATTCGTTATCGTTGGAATTGTTTGCTTTCCTTCAGCATACGTACGCGGTACGTCAGTGGGTGCCTAAAGCCTTAAACAATATGGTTGAACTGTGAGCGCCGTCTATGTCTCGAGGAGATGATTTTGGTTCTGCTAACAGAAATTTTTTTTTAAAGAGGAAAGCGATAAGACTTCGCTGCAGCAAAAATGCGAAACTTGAGCGCAGCTCAGTGGCGAACGGCGTCGGCTATGCGTTTCGGCTCGGGCGCGCACATATCGAAATCCGCCGCCACCGATGCGGCGCACTGATTGCCACCTCACAGGAGTGGCATTGGAGGAGGAGCGAAGAGAGTAATTAAGTAAACGTTGCGCGGCGAAGAAATAGCAGCGACTGACTGATGCCGCTAACGGCGCTAGCGAGTCAAGTTAACGTGGCTCTGCGTTTCGGCTTGGGATGCACGCACCGTGATTCGCTGATGCCGAGCCGGCGCTTCGGCAACCGGAGATCATCGTCGACGCTGGCAGGAAGAGGAGATGGGGGGAGGGGGTACACCTAGCGGCGAACGGTGGCGGCAGGAGAGCGCGCTGCCCCGGCTGCAGAGCTGGTTACGAGGGACAACGGCGACGGCGACGCGAAACGCAGGAACGGGCGCCAAGGAGCTGCGCTCTAAAATGAGTGGGGCTAGGTATTTTAAACGAGCACTATGAATCATCTACTTCACCAGGAAAACAGCGGGTTCATTCACACCGTCCTCAGAAACAATCAAATCTCACCTAGAAGGCGCGCCTGAGAGCCCAGGAGAGAAGAGGCGAGGCCGTATCGGGCGGGTGCGCCCGAGTGCCAAGCATCGCAGTAGTTCTCCATGTCACGGGAGCCTAGTACGTCAGCACCGTGCCACACCATCTTGCGATGCCTGCGACGTAAATGCGACCCGAATAGCGTCAGCAAACAGCGGGGCCACCACCGGGTAAATACGTGATCTGGTGTCGGAGTAGTAGCCCGGTACATAGGCCCGGTACAGTGAACACCACCAGGAACACAAACACAGAAGTGCACTGGGCCCCAATTATACCGGGTGTCCCAGCTGACTTTAGCTAAGGGCCAAAAAAGTGATATATTTAAGGCAGGCGAGGGAAACCAGTTGCATGCATCTGCCAGCCGTCTTTCGCACTAGAGGAAATTTTTTATCTTCCAATTGAATAATTACTCCATTAGCTTAACTTTTTTTGAAAGTACTAGGTATTTACTTTGTACAATTACTGTGATTTGCGAACTCGGACAGCACCGTCTAAAACCCCTATTCAATTATTCACGAGTAATGATGTAAACAAGGAGCACCGATCACCTGACTCTAGAGACCATGTGGACGAGCAAGGCACGGCGGAAAAAATAAAACGAAAACCGAAACTGAATGAAGGGCTCTTCTATTTCCCAATGAATGGTGGTATTCATCAAGAAGCGCTTCGAAAGCGGGAAAATTCAATCATTGATAGCGGGCGACCCTTATCGGGGCATGGCTGTCGACGTTCCGGGTCGGTTTGACGCAGTTTAGCTGTCAGTGCTAAAGACTTAAAAGCTGAATTCATCTTTTTAGTCATCACTGCTGCTGTTTGCATAAAAAAATGGGCTTTCCGATGCGTCAACTTCCGCGGAAACGCCCGTTTCACGCAGCAGGAGCGCGCGGCGTCGACGCCATGATGCAAAAATGGAGCGTCGATCACCTGACTCCGGAGGCCATCTGGACGGGCACGGCGGAAAAATTAAATCAAAAGCAAAACTAAAAGAAGGGTTTTTGTATTTCCCATTGGGGGGGGGATGACATCACTTGTCAAGAAGCGCGCCGAAAGCGGGAAAATTCAAATCGTGAAACCATCGATAGCAGGCTATCGATGCGAGTAGGTGCGGACAGGAAAGTGTTAAGAAGCTCTATGAATACGGCGGTTGGGCGCGCAACGGCCTCCATCTGCCAGACGCAACTCTCCTGCAGCCTTCCGCATATCGCCCACAATGAGCGACGTTTCAGTGTCCACTCAGGGGTCGCAATTTTCATTAACAGTATTTGGTGAAATTTCAAGGAATATGTGCACACACATCACAAGCAGCACGATTGCGGACTGCTAACAATTTTCTTAAAATCGAGGATACGCTGCGGTGGAGTCACGAACTATCGCCTTAAAAGGATTGACAGCGCGGAATTGCTTGCTTGCTCCTTTGGAAGCGCTCCATCGCCCTATTCAGACAGTAGTCGAAGTTTTCTGATGACGATACCGAGGATTTTCAAGCCATCCACGCCGCTCTGTGGCCGTGCCGTGATCCCATCAGCGAATAACTTGCTCGGCATTTTCGTGCCGAGCGCTTTCGGATGCCAGCCCTGGTGCGTCATGGAAAAAGAAAGCTCGGCAGGACTGCTGCGTGACTTTGCGTGCGTCAGCGAGATGAAAAAAAAAGCAATGTTAAACTGATGCTCAAGTATCGCCTTAAGAGTACAACGCGATAGCGTCTTTAACATCGTCTTTGCATTCCGCGAATGTTTTTTATATTTTTAAGGCGACAGCCTTTCTAGGCTCATTGGGTGGGGAAATGTTTGCAGGAGGTGTCCGCAGGAAATGTTCGCACGAATTGACTTAGAAAAAAAGTGTCTCTTCTGGGAATCAAGCCACTTTATCGCTCCGATTCTCAGCTGAAAGCGCAGACCACTACTCCACGCCTGGTTCGTGAGTGACCGATAGTAATTCATCTTGTCTTGTGTGAGGATGACAGTAGCGACGAAGATCATGCAGCTAGTGACAATAATAATGATGATAAGGCCATTGACAATGACACTGCAGATAGTATTGATGATAATTATGGTAGTAGCGGTGACAATGATGGCGATTTAGTTGATGATGGTGATAGTAGCGATAGTGATGATGATGACAGTATGAATGACAATGACGATGCAGTTAGTGAAAACAGTCCTGTGAAGTGGCTTTCGTCGTTTTCGCTCTTAAGAAATAAGCGCAGCCCTGTAATTGTTCTTTTGTTTAAGTTTAATTTTGCGTGAAGAAGGCGCAGCGTCTCTCTCTTATCGGTGGACACCTACACTTACTATGAACGGCATACCAGAGGAGGCACACGTGTCGTGGGCTCGAATCCCTGTTACAATAGCAATCAACTTGGCTAGCATATGGATGCTGAATAGCAAGCGAAATGGTATCACACCAGTCCGAATGCTGCACAACGAGCAGGTGCTCCACAATCTTTGTATGAAACCACGCGCATATTTTATCCGACACATTTCAGATTTGGCCTTGAAACTGTCATCTTAAACTGGGGCACAGGAACAGCTTTTCGGCCAAAATTAACATTAATTCGGCCAAAATTAGAGTATGCATCTGCCATCTGGGACCCCGCTCAACTTAACCTAACTAAATCCATTGAACTTGCTCAAAACCGCGCCGTTCGATTCATCTATTCAAATTACTGGTACTCCACCAGTGTTACTTGTCTAAAAAGTAATGAATGCTATACCTAACCTCCAACAACGCCGTATTGTTGCAAGACTTTGTTTGTACTATAAAATGTTTCACAATTTTTCTTATAACTGTCCTATTCAGCCTGCTCATCGTTCTTCAGCCCGCACAAGCCACCATAAGGCCGTTTACCCTCCACCTGCTTGTACCGTCACCCATCTTCACTCCTTTGTTCAAACAGCTTGTGACTGGAACAATCTTCCCACAAGTGCCATCCTTCATACAAGCCCGGACCATTTCAAGAAAGCCATAGAGACATTGTTATATTAACACCAGGTTGTTTGCCCACCCCTTATGTAAAGCCCTCACCCAAGGGCCCTTGAGGTATCCGATATAAATAAATAAATAAATAAATAAATAAATAAATAAATAAATAAATAAATAAATAAATAAATAAATAAATAAATAAATAAATAAATAAATAAATAAATAAATAAATAAATAAATAAATAAATAAATAAATAAATAAATAAATGCGTTATCGCGTAAAAGGTACACGGTTTTACCATGCTTAAACCGAGTAGGGCTTTCGAAATCCTTCCAGCGCAGACTGCATTTGATGATGGACGGCGACGTGCAGCGCACAGCGCGAGAGTTCGTTGCAGTCGGCACACGTGGCGATCGCCGCTGCGGCCACAACTACGACGTGCCGTATACTCGCTTTCCGCGAGAAATTCTTGGACTCAAATTTGCTCCTATGATTTTTTTTTCGTCCGAGCTCGCCATATGCAAGTCACAACATTCTAGGTTAGATTTGACTCTGTGAAATAATGGTTTCAGACTAAAATTATCCGGGGTTTATTTAAGCTGGTTAGACCAATAATACCGTGCAAAAGCGCTAAGTTATCTGCGTCAGTACACATGGACTATGGCGTCATAACCTGGACCGACACAACGGCGTTTGACAAGATTCTTGGCATGTCCCTATGAGTGTTTTTGAACTAAAAAATTGGGAGGTCTCTATTGCTTTCTCACTGCCAGCAGCTCGAAGAGAAGGCAGCTTTTGGTGCACAAATTGCGTACTGGCAAGCCAGTCACAGCGTCGACGGTCGTGTGATCGTAGCGATTTCAAGGGGACAGCGTCTTTCTTGCAACCAAAGGAGCGGAAGCGTGCCCTTTCATCGACGAGGGGAAGCTCCCGCTTTACCACAGTGGTCGGTATTATAGGGCAACCACAAGAGAGGCTGTTACTTCGGGGAAGGCCGCGAAGAGCAATGAACACGCGGCTCGACGTTCGTACTGCAGGCGGTACAAACAGTACAGACGCCGATGCACATAAAAGAAGGCTTCGTACGATGCTCGAAGATTCGATACGTCAACCTAGCTGAATGTAATACAAGAGGAACCTGATGAATGCAAAGAAAGGACTGGTACGCACGCGAGCCTAGAAACGCTAAAATGATCCAGTTTGAAAGAAGCCAATAGTTGGAGAGGCCGAGGAAAGCATGGGGGATTATTTTTCTGTTTTTATTTTTTAATTTTCTGCTGTTGACCTGGATTAGTACTCTTATCATTTCTGTAGGTAGAAAGACGACTAAGTATAAAATAAAACGGCGTGTTGTTTTTTCTCTTACTTCGTATTTAATCATATTTCGCAGTATATTGATTACATTACAAATTCCGGTCAACAGCAGAAATTAAAAAAAGTTGAAAAACACAGGCCTGTCGCTGATGAGCTAATTTCCTAACGTAAATCAGCGAAGGCCGAATGATGTGACAATTGCCGGTGTAGGTAAGTTTAGTGCTACGTATTTCTTTAACGCCCAGAAAGTACATCCGGGCCGGTCTCTGAAATTCATTTCTTGCTTTCGCACGCGACAAGCTGTTTCAGGCTTGTTTCCGACTCTTGTCATTGACTCCTTTTCGAAGAATAAAAGTAAGAACAAAAACAAATACACAGGCTTGAAAGGTGCGAATATGACCAGAAGACAGTTCGTTGCCTGTGCAGCGTTATTTTGGCGAAGGGCGATTGCATGTCGTACCACGTGGTGTCTGTGAGGACGTTGCGGCCGTCGAATGAGTAGATCCTGGGCGGGTAAGGGAACATGCCACCGCCACCGGAGAACAGTTCTCGCCACGAGTTGAAGACCACTTCACCCTGCGAGAGATATCAAAGTAATGTCAGTATGCCCCGCCGCTCAATGATGATGATGATGATGATGATGATAATAATAATAATAATAATAATAATAATAATAATAATAATAATAATAATAATAATAATAATAATAATAATAATAATAATAATAATAATAATAATAATAATAATAATAATAATAATCAATCTTTATTTAATGTGCGCAGGAACAACCATGTGGTCTTCGTGCTGCAGCACAAATAAAAAAAAGAAACAAAAATGAAAATGCACAAACATGTTTAAACACACAGAGGGAACACAAAGAAGAAATAAATAACACATGAAATGAAACTGAGACGAAAAGTATCACGGAAAGAAAGCAATCAATGAGTAGCGTCACTTATATACACAGTCAGAGAATTGTTGAGCACATCACGAAAGAAAAAAAAAAAGAACGGTAGATAGAGAGAAAAAAAACAACAACAAATAACTGACATTGATTATAGTCATATAGAAATATACATAAAATAAATAACCATTTCAGGCGCAACCAGTGCTTGGTACTTAAAACACAGGCTAGAAATACTGAATAATACAATAAAGAAACAGAATTGAACACGGGACAGTAAGATTCGAATATAAAGTTTAAAGTTTCAATATAAGTAAGAAACGGATAAAAAGCAGTTCAAAATACAGACAGCATTGAACAGGAGAAAAAGCAAAAAGTGAAGTAAATACAATATTTTAGGCTAGGAAGTGGGAGTTATATGTGATAAAGTACTATTTAGAATACAACGCTACGAACATCCAATGTAAATGAACAGAGCGAGTTTTGGAAGATGTCAATAATAATAATAATAATAATAATAATAATAATAATAATAATAATAATAATAATAATAATAATAATAATAATAATAATAATAATAATAATAATAATAATAATAATAATAATAATAATAATTGGTTCACAGGAAGGGAAAGACGCAATTTCTGTCACACTTGTTCTGTGGACACCTGAATCGAGCCGTAAGGGAAGGGAGGAAGGTTGGAGTGAAAGTAGAAATAAAGAAAGGGGTGCCGTAGTGGAGGGCTCCAGAGCAATTTCGACCACACGGACGCCTCTTCGTTTCACCTCCATCGCGGAAACACAGCCGCCGGCGATCGGGATCGAATCCACTGCTCAATGCTTTCGGCGCTTCTTGGCGGAGAAGGAAACGGCGCTCGTGAGCCGTGCATGCTACGGTCATGTTCAGCCACCATATACCTCACCCGGGTTGGTGCACGCGCTGCACGCGACATGATTTGAAGGCCAGATTTGTTCCGTTCGCATGGGTTGGCATCACTGAGCGCTCCAGCCTGGTATTTTCGGCGAACCGCTTGTTCCTCTGGCAACGCTGAAATGGGGCCGCGAAACCATGTCTGAAGCTGTAGGTACCATTAGGGGGCATGTTTTATGGGCGGAGTCTGTCTTTGGACTCCATCTTACATTATGTCTGGATTAGCAAATAACGGTGCATTTAGATCTGTGTCGTTGGCACAACCAAGTTGCATACCAGTACGGTGTGTTTTCCCATATCGGGCGAATCACTAGCGCAACTATTTTGTTTATTTTTGTCGCTTGCCGCCCCCCTGCTGTCCTTGAGCTTGACTGTCTCGCTACTTGTACTATTCAAAAAAAGCCGGAAGAAGAGAGGCCCCAAACACCCTCGCGCCTACATTAGTACCAATCGAAACACCGTGCCAAACGTTTCGGGCATCGAAGCGTGTTGGGAAGCCGCTGCCGTCATTATCGACCCGGTTTACTTTCAAGCACCAAAGAAGTCTCATAACTGCACGCACGCTGTATTTTAGGTCAACGTTGTAACCTTTTGGTACGGGTAATGATAAATCTGCTAAAATAGAGCGCCGAAGACGTAAGCAAAGTTGTTGCCGGTAAGCACGTACCATAGCGCACATAGAATCTTATGGTTGAAAACGTTGTCTCCGTACAGGTAGAGTGCTGAACGAAGTAGGTTGCATTTATGTATGATTTGTGCTTTGTTGAATATATTCCCGCGATGACTTCGATATGACTGGATATGATTACGTTCAGTTAACGTTCAACTCCCGTGGAAACATGGATTCTGAACGTGGTTTCTCAAAATATAGGTAACCATCACGACAACTTGGTTCACGATTTTTAAGTTAACGAATAAAATCATACTTTACGTTATCGGCCAGGTTCTGCACGATCAACAAGCGGCTAGTGCATTAGCTTGACGGCAAATTTTGCAAGTTGTTCTTGTTTTTTGCCGAGCTCAAGTCTCAAAGAAACCATCATGGATTATTTAAGAGGGGATGAACATTTGACGACTTCTTTTTATTCTTGAGTTTACAGAATTTCACTGCTGTTTGTACGAGGTTAGTGCTTTAATACTTTCGACATCAACTCAAAAAGACCTAGTCTACAAGTGTTTCTTGGTAGAAGATAGGTTAGCCCTGCTACGGGTTTCCTTTGCCCCTTCTGCCTTATTGGTGATCAGGAGCTGCATGAAAGGATGAAAATATGTTGAAGTGCCTACGAGGAGTTAACTAGGCTAGTCATTCAGAGGTATTTAAGAAGTTTAGCTATGGTCTTTTCGGACACATATACATATTTTATGAGGATTCTGTCGTTAGTTACACCATGATTCGTTTTCTGTGATTGCGAAGCGGTGTCTGGGTGGAAATGGGACCTGCCAGCATTTTGTAGCGAAAAAGAAACATGTGGCTCTGATCAAAGCGAAAATTGTCACAGCGTCGAGAGAAATCTAGTAGCGATTTAAGAGCTCGATGCATCACGACCAAGAACCGTAGCCTAGTATAGAAAGTTTTAGCATAACGTACACCATCTAACTTCATTGCTACCGAGGCCGCCACTGCGCAATCGCAGCTGGCGCCACCTGCTGACCCCTGGCACGTCATCGTCATCTATCTGGACGTACACATTGACAGGTCACGGCTAAAAAAATCTTTAACATCTAAACTGATCGGTGGGACACTTTGTCGAGCAGCGCAACGTACAAGATCACGGTTTACAACACCTTGTCCGAGGAAACTTGGAGTACAGTCGAGCGCGATTTGAAGGTTATCGCGCGAGCGAGAACATGAACAGCGCCATGGCCCAGAATTCTCTGCCGAGGCGAGGGAGGCATCAGGCCAGCTTCCCTCACTCTTTTTGCTGTTCCTTCAGCAGCCGTCACTCCCTTCTGAACTATCAGTTTCTTTTTTTTTTTCTGCGAACAGGCAGTTATCGTAGTGCGCACGACGTATTCTAGGTATTATCTGAAATTGGACTCTTTATCGCAACAAATGGAATGCTTGGAATAGGGAGAAAGGGCGTTGAGTGTGTCGCGGGGATGATGGTTGTTGTATGGAACAGCGAAGGAGGGAGAGAAGAGTGCGAAATCATGGTTTTTCCGGTTCCAAAACCGGCCGCCAGGTGCCTAGGATGCTAGGCTGGTCGGCGCTCGCGCGATAACCTTCAAATCGCGCTCGACTGTACAACTTAGCGCTCCGCGAAAAGAAAAGGAAGCAAAGCGGGGGAAGTAGCACCTTGAGGTTGACCAGCGGCAGGTCGGCGTCCTTGGCGCGGACGATGCTGTCCAGGTTCTGCACCCGCGAGGCAAGGAGAGCGCGGAAGGTTCCCCGCAGATGTGCCTGTCGCGACTGCCGATAGCACTCATAGTCGGCGCCCCGCACCCCGTGCAGGTCGCCCGTCCACGGCTGGTTCAGCGCCGCCACGCGAAGCTGCACACCAGAGGCATCTATCAACACCAACAAGCCTAAAGGTATTTACTAAAGGTATAGCGTGACTCGACGCTTATGTTCTTGTCTTTTTTTTCCTGGGAGGTAACTAATCTGCCACTTCAAGTGACATTGTAGCCGCGTTTGATTTACCCCCCTCCCCCTTATTGGGCAAATTTAAGCTGGACTACATCGATATATCATCGTGCTTTAACGAGAACGGCGCTTCAACTGGAAATGAACCGTTAGGAACTAGAAACCGCAAGGAACGATTTGGGTGTGCAGGTCTCATCACCGGGTGATTTCGCAAGTAAATTAAGTGCATGCATCAATTCAGTTCTTTCAACCCGAGCCCCTAAGTCTAGGCTGCGGCGCCTTGTTTCACTTGAAAGATTTCCATCAGCGGATTCCAAATATTCATAAGCCATGATTAAGAAATAGAAAGAGGCGCAAATATTACTGAAACGGCAATTTGCATAATATATATATATATATATATATATATATATATATATATATATATATATATATAGCATTAGAGCATTAGACATATATATATATAAATATATATATATATATATATATATATATATATATATATATATATATATATATATATATATATATATATATATATATATATATATATATATATATATATATATATATAGCATTAGAGCATTAGAGCATATAGCATAAGAGCATTAAATGCAAAGTGGGAGGAAAAACAAGGCGCCGATGATATATATATATACATATATATATATATATATATATATATATATATATATATATATATATATATATATATATATATATATATATATATATATATATATATCATCAGCGCCTTGTTTTTCCTCCCACTAGCATAAGAGCATTAAATGCAAAGTGGGAGGAAAAACAAGGCGCCGATGATATATATATATATATATATATATCATCGGCGCCTTGTTTTTCCTCCCACTTTGCATTTAATGCTCTTTATTCTCATAATCACCATAAGACAAATTCCCGTAAAATGTCAACAGTATAAAGTATAAACAACAATAAAAAAAAAAAAACGTTTGCCTTGCGGTTGTAGACTGTTAGCTCCTTGAAATGCTATATATATATATTATATAAGCAAAATCAGTTCATTAGGAATAGGAAAAGTGTACTGCAGTGCACCCACCACACCAGTGGGGTTTTACAGAATTATGATGTCATGACCATGAGGCTATAGGAGAGTGTCATTTACCTTTTCTATCTTTCCTGTGTGCCGAACGTCCGCACTCGATCGGAGTGTTGTCAACATGAACCGATATATAACCGCAAACAGAATTTATCATATTGGAGCAGTCCCCACTTCCTAGGTGCTCGAATCGACCTTGGCGAGTCTGAATTATGAAATCGGGCATGAAATGCAAAGGAAACAAGCGGATTTTGCGTAGAAGGACACCTGATGTAGGTGAGTAAAGCCCACAGACGAAAGACAAACTCGACATATGACGCATCTGTTGTGTTTACCGTCTGGTTGGCCTTATTTTAATGGCGGAAAAGAAACCAGCACTGTGTGAAAGGATGCCTCCGCTTCGAAGGCTTTTAGGAACACGATACATGCAAACCTTCGTTCATGCATAAAAGCAGTGGTCGTTCGCCATTTCTTCGCCCCTCAGTAAAACACAGGCTTTAGGGTAACTCTTTGCTGCTCTACTGTTCTAGCTCAATTGCTAGCTCTATGATAAGAAGAAAACGCTTTGAACATGACTCTTCTCATACGATTCAGTGTAAAGAGAAGCTGCTATATCTGTTGACGACAATATTTAGGCAAATATAGCACAAGAAGACCGGTGGAACGTAGCGTTGTTCGTAGTTTAATTCAAATGCCGACAAGGTCAGCAACTTGATGAAAAAAAATTTTGACACATTTCTGCGCCATCAAGGAAGGAAGTTTCTCTTACCTTTCTTTTTATCTGTTTTCCCGTAGCAAAAAGAGAAAGATATACAACAGGATCACAAACGATATTTTCCAAAATGTTAGGATGGCGCATGAAGATGCTATACGAGCGCTTTATCAGCCGGACATATAGGTTACTCATTTTGCACTACAAAACTATTCAGAATGCAGGGAAACGTCGTTATTTCAGACTTTGGTTTTACATTTTCTTTAGAAATCTAACTGTAGCATAACCGCAACTGTACGTTTCTCCAATGTGACATTATACACAGCTCTGAATTCAGGGGCGTAGAAAGGCCTGCTTATCTACACGTTTGTAGCCTACAGTAACAAACGTTGCGTTTGCAACCCTTCCATACACGTATTACATTCTATACTGTTAAGAAAAATGTGAAGATTTCTGCTTTTTTTTTTGAGCCCCTTGTTTCCCTAATACAATAGGAATAATCGCAGGATCCACACTTCCATACTCATGGAATTTAGGCCATATTCTTAAAACCACGCTGATGCCAAATTGTTATCTTCATCATTCGAAGAATTTTTCTCAACAAATATTAATTACATAAAGTGAGAGAAAAGAATAGGTGCTCTTCCTAAATGAACCGTTGCTTTGTCCTGTCACACCTTTATATTTATTTTTTTTTTTATCCAGCAGAATTTTGAAATGTAGCCGGCATTAGTCAGTGCGTGAAAACTACGCAAGACGTTTCGAAAATAAAAATGCGAAAAGTCGCGTGCGCAATCATAGACGGAGTGGCAAATTACCCAACTCTGAACGCGTTTATTCAAGAATTACACAAGTAAGTGGCGCGCGATATCTATTATACAAAAAATACGAAGGCTGCAATTATCTTTCCATCACTGCTATTTCTACCAAAATAGTAAAGAAAAATCAGCTGGAGCCCATACTGCCAGCGGAAAAGGTACAAGAGCACACACACACACACAAGGAACCTTGCTACCAGAAAATAGAGCTTAAAGGTTTTGTTAGGCACTTGTACAAAGATATTTAATTACACTGTGTCTCATTTTCAGTAGCCGTTTTCATTGTTACATTTCAATGTTGCTTCGTTGGATCCATGAATATGGACGAACCTTGTTTTGGGCAGTCTGGCAACTGGGGTAAGCGGCTGGAGCAACGCTGCAGATGTGCCCTCAGAAAGCTTCATGTTTTTATTCTACCCGCATTTACATAATTAAATCGCGAAATAGCATCATAAGCAGCTACCTGAACAGTCTTAACGCTTGCAAGTGTTTTTGTTTTTTAATGCGCCCAGCTGAAATCATTTCTTTCAGCGTCTAGCTCTAATTTTGCAATGTGAAGCGCCAAATCAAAGCTAAAACGATGCACGGGGCATCATCAAAGCACTTTTGCTCCGATAAAAAAGCTGGAACATCAAAATCGAAGCACTGATTAATGAATTAAAATTATTTGCGTGAAACAGAGGAAATAAGTAAAAATTAGATATGATCGCATCAGGCCGCGTCCAATAGCCACCCGCACCAAGTGAAAGAAAGTGATATCAAGTATTTTGGGTGCAAGAAACATGCGATATGTTTGACAGTTAATAAAATGCAGTATAAATAATTCCAATGAATAACATACCTTTTTTTTTTTTTTTTGCATAACATCCAGCCTCACCTAGTCTTAAGATGCATAGACGCAGTTTCAGCAGGGGAAATGAGACCCCCGAGGGATAATTATTGAAAGCTTATCGAAATAATAATAAAAAAAATTAGCGCCATTGTGAATGTTCCGTTACCGTTATAAAGAGAAACACCTAGTTGTGTTTTCAAGTAGTAAGAAAACGTACTCAGTTTTTCTTAACCAAGGGACGCCGTCATAGTTTCAACATGAAATTAGCATGCTGTTTGAAAGTTTTTATTTATACGGTTCGATGGCGTTTCAAGCTTGCTCAGGCGAAATTGGCAATTTTTTTATTCTCAACGGTGCGGAATAAAAGTGCAACATTATAATTTTATTTTGCCATTTTACCATTGCGTTACGTTTCCTGCCACTGCGGTGGTGTACAAGTGAACTAAATTCCTTTATTTTTGCACGCAGGGCATTGATTTTTTTTTTTTTTGCAGTGCTTTTAAACTGCGTTCTGCTTGAATATTCTTCTAATAACACCTTCTGTTCAGTATTTTGCTGGTAGTACGTCTGAAATAAATAAATGAATAAATAAATAATCCTAGCTGTAATCTCCAGTCGTACCCACCGGTTAACAGTACCGGCATCACATGTAGGGCTTTAAACCTTTGAGGCACGACGTCTAGAATTGTGCACGCGACTTTTCATGTTTTTTTCCCAGCGTCTAGCATACTGTTACGCAGCTAATTGATATTAGCTACATTTCAATTTTCAAAATGCGAATTTCTTGCCAAAAACAACAAAATGAGATGGGCTTCACAATGTTCTCCGTCGCGCCGAGGGCATTCGATTTTTTTTTTTTCCTGAGACATTGCAGTGCGGTAGCAAATGTTCTAAATACAGTGAAGTATCAAACAACATGCCGGTCACAATGGAAGATAATATTTGTTCTATTTTATTTCCGAATATATATGGGACTTCACGTGCTTTTACGTTTTCGTACCCCCCATCGTGCTCTATATTTGCCAAAATGCGGACTTGTCTGCTACACTTTCTCATTAGCCTGCTCAACCCTATGAGATATGTAAATGTTTTCCTATAGACATCCAGAGCCATGGAAGGCGTCGTCGCTCTGCTGTGAATACATCTACTGACCTGCTTTTCAAGTTGGTGATAAAGTTAGGTGCCTCAAATTCAAATCTCACTGATGTAGAAGGCCCGGAAATTTAACACATTGCTGAACTGAGTGCACAATTGGGTTTTGATTCTATAATTGTAAGTTTTCAGAAATAATTTTCAGATGAACAATGGACGTCCATGTCACATGGACGCTGCAGATAGAGTACAGTTTTCCTCTGAGTCTCTGGGAAAATCAATGTTTTTGGAATTTAACTCGTCCCTCTCCTTTGGTATAATTGACCCGACACGAATAATTGAGTACAACGCCGTTTGTTTTGTCTTGCATTCAGTGTCAAGTCACAATGTGCAGATATGTGTACGCAGCCTAATTTCTCTTTTCTTCGTGGTGTCGAGCATTTACATTATTTTTCTAATATATGAGGGCCCAAGGAGCTAAGTAAGCACCACAAGTTTTCAGGGTTTTTTTTTTTTTTTAAGGTAGAACATATGGGTTAACGTCCCTAGCAGCTCAGGTTGTCAGGCGAGTCGTAGTCGAGAGCTGCGGAATATTTTGCGGATACCTATGGATCTTTAATATGCCCTAACATCGCATAGCACACAGGCGCATTTTCGCGTCATGCCTGCATTCAAACGCGCTTTCCGCTGATCCACCGCTGATCCACCGGCTCAGTAGCTGAACAGATTTAACCGCTGATCCATCGTGCCAGGTGCCGCCGCATCTTGCTTACGTCACATATTGGTGTGCCGCTATAAGCTTTCGTGAGCAGCAACTCGGTCCTCACACTCTCTGCACCACGTCGTGTATCCAGCGCTCTGTCCTCGCGTCCTACGTTCAGAGAAGTCGCACTAAGTTGGAGTATGAAAGATGATCGGCTCCGTATCAGAGCGAGTGCATTTGATTCTTGTTTCATTTCATTAAACTGAAAACAAAATAAAAGAAGCTAGTGTAGCTTCGCCTTTGTATCTTTTCCACCCCCAGTCCAAAAGAGCGCGGTTTGAGCGATTGTTACACTACGAGGGTAACTTGAGCTGCGGTCATAAAATATCTTGGTCCTGCATAGTAAATTAGGGCCTATAATACTCGTTTACTGGAAAGCTGGCGCGGGATTCAAATTATGCATGGGTCAGCTCATTGGGTTTTGTCATTTTAACTGATGCTTGACTACAACCTCGATACGATAGACGCTTAAGGCGGAAAGGAAGTCCTTGTTGAGGGAAATGTGATGTTCATAGAGGGTACGAGACATCGCTGAGCTGGTCAGGAACCGGATGTTTCTATACATTTTTAAGAATGTGATTTATTATTATAGCGAAGAAAGGCTTCATGTATTTTCAAAGAAATCGCAGAAAGTCGCGAACATAAAGCAGAGGGGCCTCCACCCACAGTATCCTCTAACTCATTCGATTCACAAATGCCTTTTATACTACATAGTAACTGATTGCAAAGAAGAAAGCAGTCATAAGGCGTTCGTCACCGTGGCTGTGCGGGGAGTCGAACTGCAAGATGCGGACGATTCACTCCGGTAATTGCTCTGAAAGCACGTTATAAGCATTGTTCTCCTTGCCAGTAACCATAATTTACATGCAGCCATGCTTAGACGCAATATAACCGACTTGGTGCATTGGTACGTTTAGTGTTCCATGTAGTCAATTAATTGACAGAGTGCCCCATCAAAAGCAAAACACCGGAGACATCGCATCTTCGGAAGCAACTGTCGTCCTCCTTCTGCTTAGTCGATTTCAGTCTCATGCGCCTACATTAGTGCACCCCACGACGACGTGGACGATTTTTGTAACTGCTCCAATCATGGGTTTCGGCTATTCGGCGGCACAAAGAGACCAGCTTCGCTGACAAGTGCACGAGTGCACTATGCGAGCGCCACAAGTGACCACCAATTGTGGTTGACTGTCACAACACGTCGCTACTGCATCGCCCTCTTAGGGTGCGTTAAGAGGCCCCAACTGTTGTACTGTGCTGCCACTAGAGTGTGTTAATAACCGGTTTCGCAGATTTTTTCCTGAAGCCTAACCCTAAAACCCTAACCTGGAACCAAAAGCTAGAAGAAAACCGACGTGCTATAGCGCATATATACTTCACAAAGGGCCAATTTAGCCAAATGGGCTACAAGTTTTGCGGCGTCAGTAGGGGAATACATCTGACTGTCGCTTTAAAATGCACGTGACGAAAAGATTGCCTTGCACCGCTTACCTTTGGTGCAGGTCCATCAAGCCGCAGACTATCGGGTGGCAACAGTGGCGATGCTGTTGACGTAGTCTGCATAAAAAAAAAAAAAAAAAAACAGGAACAGAGGCGCTGTGATATTAGACAGATAACTTTTCCACGTGAACGGAGCCACACACATGATGTAAATTTCCTTTTTACAGAACCTGGAAGCGAACCATTTCGACTCCCGCTATCTCAAAAGCAAAGCTGCACCAGAGGCAAGGATATACATTTGCTACCACTGTATAAACGCTTTTATTTCTTTCCATTTTTACCATGTTCACCGTCGGCTCCGAAATCTGCGGTAGAAAGTATTCATACGTAGTTACCGCCTGAAAATCCTGCCAATGTCTGTAGGCGATATTCTCGGAGGTGCGTCATGCTTCCGATTACATCCTCACATTTCAGTTTCTTGCCTGCCTTCGCATCGAAAGAACATGTCATGTGTATAGTGGACTTAAACATCGACGAAGTACATGACCTAGACGAATATCATCGTGAGTGCATGTCGGTGCATGAGCCTGCACTGTCTCTTCGTCTGATAGTATCCATTATTGTTGATTGCTGCAATCAAACAGAATGCAACTTTTGCAGTACATTGTTCTGTATTAAATGACTCGTAGGCTTACCCATTAGTATTGCTGTCATCGCGAACAGCGCTTTATGCGTGCATTTTTCACAACACTGGGGCACACCATGCCATTCTACGATTTATTTTCTACCAGCACCGTGTTTCATTCCGCACTAGTGCACTATGCGAAGTGTGAAAAGCAGGCTTAACACTCCTTCAGCCTGAAGTCGACATCCATCTCAGCTTTTTCAGTGCATGTACCGTCTTTGTGAAAAGTAACCAGGCTGCAGGGTTTCCTTCTCGACTGTGTTTGGAGCCCTTGATCTATTTCAAAAGGCGAAAAATGATCTTTACAGATAAAGAGTGATGGGCTTTTTTTCCGCACAGGTGATCAATAATTTGGCATGTCCTGTAAAATGCTTAAACTACAGGGCTAAGGAGCAAATCGGGAAGCCTGGATACTTTTGGCAAAGACGGTACATGGTAGCTGCATGGTTATTCTTATCGAGCGGATGTAGAAAAGCTTTATGGCAAAGGTTTCTCAGAATGACACAGTTAGGAGAGCGAAATTGCGTTAGCCTGGCGAAGTGTTTAAAAATTTATTGCCACAGCATAACGCTGGGAAAACTCGGGAAATTGTACAGCGGCTGCTTCAGCCAACAACCTCAAGTGTCTGGCTAGGTGGCGCGCCCAGAGACGCGTAAGGCGGCATAGGTTTGACTTTTCAGGCTTCCCTGTACTGTGGATGTTTCATGTGCAGCCACTCATATTTCTTTTCGCAGGATAATAGGTAGTGGGCATGCAAGAAAGACCTTGTTATTTTGAACAGCTCTGTGATTTATTTCTAATCTCCACATCTACCTTTAGGCCCAAAACCGCTATCCCGAAAGTAAGCCCTTACCTTATGTGTCTTCACATACAAATACCTGTCAGCGCCTCCTACCTGTTGTATCCCCCACAATACTCTGTTTTATTATTGCGGCACCTTGTCGTCCTGTTGCGATAATACACTATTAGTGGTTTTGTATGTGCATTACGTCAGTTCTTCGTTTATTGATTCCCCAAGATATTTTATTCAGTAGCAAGCTGCGTGGAGTAGTATACTTGCTTCGGCACGGAACCAATTCCAAAGAAGTGCCTCACCTTATTTAAATGTTTGTTTTGTGGGGCATTTCCAGTATAGCTTCGCATCACTTACTACATAAGATGCGGTACGACAACAGTTATTTGCTTAGTCAAGGCAATAATAGGGATTCAATATTCACCTGTATACAGATAATAGTTGTGTAAAGGACTGCGCTACCATATCCCAGACCTTGGCTGCTATCTTCTTTTAACGGAATGAAAAAGCTACACTAACGCATACAAAATGCATGCTTAATGCTGCTAGAATAAAACCAGTAAAGAAGATATATGGGTTTCATGAAGAGCGCAAAATTAAGAAACCGTCAGGAAAACTTCGGCCAGCACTAAGGAGGCAGTTATGAAAAATAGCTCTTTTTTGCCATTTTCGCTTTTAAACTTATACCACGCGTGAGAGGCAACGGAAAATAAATTACCGTTGTCGTCTTCTTGGGTAACTGTACCAGAGATCCGAGCTGCACACACAAAAGAGACAAACAAATAAAAAACACGTGTTTCAATCTCCAAATTAACATGCAAAAGGTGACGTTGGACGACTCTCGATAATTGTATATCGCAGTAACGCGATGGTTAGTAAATGCATATCTAAAATAGATCACCCTGAAGGTCGAATTTCGAAACAGTTGACTGCTAAAGAGGACATAGTTATTTAACGGTGTATGTGCCATATTTACAAACGCACGCTGCTTGAACACGCTAAATGAAATTGAGATGACGTAATCACGGATACTGATCTAAAAAAAAGAACGCGGGTGATTTCCAGGATTCTATGACTGGAGTGGTACAGACCAGTCGTCTGGGCTGCATGCACTCTGACCGGCTTCTATACGGAGCCGAGTACTCACAGCCACGTATTGCCAGCCACTGCTGACACGGACGAGTAGTGCCTCCTCGTCGAGCACGAACGCCTGTGTTCCCAGGGGACTGATGTCGGACATGCGCAGCAGAGACTCCATGTTCTTGAACGTCACCGCCTGCAGAGGCAAGTGCCTATCTGTCTGGCTTACAGACAGCTGTGGAGCAAGACACGTGTCTTATCACAGAAAAAATGCGGCGTCGGCGTCCAGGAAAAGCGGCGTCCAGAAAGTTAAATTGGTGAATAAGGACTCTGACATCCTCCCCGTGAGGGCCAGTTAGGAGCTGGCGAGAAATTAAAAGAGCTCCTTGGCTCCCACAAAAAGATTTGGTGGCCTTACTATACCAGTCAATGTCTAGACCGGGATTTTGACGTTACCTCCTAAATATGAGATTCTGAGCCGAGAAGCTCGATGTACTTTAACCACCCTTAAAACTCTGAGACGTTTGGGTAGGCCCGAACCAATTGCCGAAATACAATTTGTGGGTCCACCCGGGAGCTTCGAAGTCCGCTTTGGACCACAACGATATTTAGTGCACCCCCCCCCCCCCCCCCCTTTCGAAATTGTGGTTCGGACTTCAATAGTCATCCAATGGCTTCGCATTACCTGCACGTAAGCACTTGCAGTGCCCCCGGGAATTTTTATGTATGGATGTGCACACTAAGTTAAAACGTTCGAACGCGGCACTAATGCTAGATAGCACATTCAAACGCAGTAGACAGCTTTCCTTGAATTATGTATGCAGTGCCAGTTTAAACATAGCTGTACAGTTTCTCGTAATCAGAAAATATCCGTAGCCAGAGCACCTTCGTGTGATTCCTTCGTCGCATGGGGTAAGCGGTCGTATCGCCACCTGTTCAAAGTTCTTGAAATCTGCAATCCTTCTTGCGAGACGATATTAGGCACAAGTATAATGCACCTTTGGCTACTCATCAGAGAAATTCTCTCTCAAAACCAAACTGAGTTGATAACATCACAAAACGTATCCATCAGTCACAGATCAAGCAGGGAAGGCAGTCAAAAGCGGCAAGACCCATATACATGCATTTCCGTGACCACAACGCACACATAACCATAACGCAAGAAATGAAAGCAGGACAAACAAACGCACTGGAGAAAGACAGTGATATCTTTCAGCAACCAATTTGTACGAAAGGAGTTAACCAGATTGCTGCAAGGCATAGAAAGTAGAGACAGTAAGAGGCGCTGAAATTCTTACAAGTAAGCATACAGGACCGTTGGACGGAAGTAAAGGCATGGACAGAAACAAAGGCAACCATGAACTTTCGACCACAGCTGCAACTAAAAAGCTCGTCATGCACTGAGTCACGAATTTGCCAATAGTTTCGCAAACCTGCCAGCGCTGTCCACTGCCGTTTGATAAATAAAATAAGGGAGCTGTGTACATTTCTGAGGGAGGACGGATTGAGGGCAGTGGACGCGGTATTCCTTTTTGGGCAATCAGGACAAAAAGAAATTCAGCATGAATTACGTAGTGCCTTCAAAAAAAAGTTGCTATTGCATCCGCTTGTGTGTGTGAAGGGAAATCATTCGTTAGGACAATGCTTCTCGGCGAATCGATCGATCAGTGGATTGATAAATCAATCAATCATTACAACGGTTTTTATTTCACAAAACGAGAAGGAAAGGTGAGCGAAATGCTCTATAAGCACAGCTTGACCATGCCGCCCTTCCACGTCGTACTAGTGACAAAGATATATGTCATAACAGTGCATCCATGTTATGTACTCGCCGAAAAACATCTCTGTACCTGCGAACTCATACAGTAACAAAACGTGCGGTAGAAAGAGAAAAGAAAATATCAGAGCCGAGATATCATCCATGCGTTACAAGCATGGGTGAGAAAATGACATAAAAAAAAGTACTTGTTGACAACGAAAATATTAAAAATGTATCGATTTCTTAAACATATAACATCTGCCTTCCTTCAAAATAAAATCCCTAAAATGTTAGGTAATGCGTGTGAAATGCCTTTCCGCCCATACACTGCGCGCGATGATAGAATCTTCCAGAACACTTGATGATTATGAGGACCCAAGCCGAAGCTATCCGCAAGTGTTCGTGAATCAATAAGACCTGTAGAAAACTCAACACTACAGTTTTAAAGCTCTTCATTAGGTTATAGGCATACATGCTAGTAGTATTTATTATCTGGTCTTACCCCTGGCACAATGGAGGGCGGAGGGACGGTGTTCTTGGGCGGAATGTACGCAGGACCAGGCGGTCCCGGAGGGCCCGGTGGTCCTGGAGGTCCAGGAACAATCTGTCCCCCTGCAAAATAGCGATGTGTGCGCACGTTCCAAACTCCGGCGACTCGCAATGAAGAATCATGCGTTCTTTAAGTGCTATTCATTTTCGCTCGGCCGAACACTCAGAGCTCGCATTGAAGAAACCGGCAAAGACCGAACATGGACGACAGAACGGCACAGAGTACCTATTGGGGCGAACCAGTGGCTGTGTAGAGGCAGCGGGGCGAACGTGATGCGGTATGTCGGTCGCTCGGGGCTCCTCGCATTACCGCTTCGCTCAGCGCTCTCTCTCTCTGCTTCCTCGCTCCCGTTTGATGTCTGTTTCTTTTCTTGAGAAAAAGAGAGAGGATGCTCTCAATCTGCACACTCTCGTGGCGTGCCTTATTTGATACCTCGGCCGCATCTAGTTAGCGCTATAGCTGCAAGTGCACTCAGCCGTTGTTGGGCTCAAAGATGGCCATTGTTATCGGGTGCGTTTTGTTTAAAAATGACTAAAGCGTTTCGGGTAAGGCTATGTGCTGAGCCCGAAATACATGGAAGCAGTCGCGCTCAACGGCGCGCATCTCGGAGAAAACTCAGCGTCTCGCTTAGAAATGAAAAAAAAAAAATACGGGACGCATAGTACCTTTAAGAGTTTATGCGTTATGCGACAGCGTTGCCATATGGCCAATTCGTGCGGTGGCAAAGTAATGGTCGCAATCAGTATCGTTGCCTAGTAGTGCAGTGTAGTAGTGCTACGTACTACTTTGTACTGCGAAGTAGTAGTACTAGACAATACTGTTTGCTAGTAGCTCTAATTAGTGGTCCCATTTTCCACTTGTAAGTGTTGCTGTAATGCGTGGAACCACATCGAGTGATAAGGCAGTATCATTAGTCCTCTAAACTTGATGGATGGATAGATGGAATATAGGAGCGTCCCCTTTGAAACGGGGTGGTAGCAGTAGCTATCATGCTCATTTTCTCCCTATATCTTAATTACTGATGTCGATTGGTTAACTAAAGCATCATTCTATTTATTAAATTTTTGTTCCTACATTAGTAACATTATGTCACTTCTCTGCTTTTAAGCCACCAATCTTCCAGTCGTTTTTTGCTAGTTTCCACCGCCGGTTTATTCACCCAACGACTGTTATCTCTAAACCCCAGAGCTTCAGGAACAGTGATTGCGCCTGCATCGACTTCCGGATGGATACCATTACATAGAAGCAGCGTTGAACTATCGCATTGAAGCAGCGCTCCCTAGAGATGTGGACGTAGCGCACCCGGCTTCAACTGAAGTAGTAACAGCTCGATTGTCACTGGACTTTTTTTTTTAAGAGGCACATCGCAACTGTAATTGAATCACATGAAGACCTGCGTCGTCATGGCAGATCATGAAATTTCATTTTTAGACCGGAATTTTTTGTCGAACGCGCGCTCTAATGCTATCGCGTTAAGCCTGACAAGGTCGCGCCTTTGCTTGTGTCCCTGCTAAGACAAAGTGACCTTACTAAGGTGGCTTCACACCACTTGCGAAAAATCTCGTCGCCACAGCTTGTTGACCGCATACAATGCGCGCTAAGTAGGGGTAAAACCACCACCCGGCGCACGTCAATCGACCGACACGAAATGTCGGTCTGCTTAGCTGCTCGCCGACAACCCGAGCTACAAGCTTCACTGGCAGTTTCGCCGACAAGCCGATTAAGCAGCTGTAGTGGGTTACTGACAGGGCTCGCAGACACAAGCGCAATATCTCAAGACGACAATAGCACACGTGACGCGAGTACTTCAAAAAAGCTTCGAATCCTTTTTGGCGAATTTTCTGTGTAACGGCTATGACAAAGTAACTGTAGCACCAAAAAGCATAACAGACCGCTAAAAGGACTCGTCGGTTCTTAATGCTGTACGCTGTATTTTTCTGTGCTAATTACCACCAAACAGCACCAACGTTCTTCTTTGATCGTACACCGTTCTGTGGAATAAAGCATTATTGTCCCAACAAAGCGGGCCATCGCAGGCTTTGCAGCTAACTTGTTGTTGTTGTTGTGGCTGTAGGAAGAAGGAAAAGAAAATGCACGGGCCTGCTACTGGCTCTGTAGCTGAGCCACCTCCGCTGCCTCGTACAGACAGAAGAGAAAATAGAGAGAAAGAAAAGAAAGAGGGAAAGAAAGACGCGCGCCCGCAACAATAGCCGTCGTCCACCACCGAAGCGGTGGCAGGTGCAATGACGGCCTACAACATATAAAATTTCGGTGGCAGGCCGGCCCCCGCCGCAAGCGGCGGTGACCTACCTGTCCCAGCTAACTTGTTGGCGGATGAAAGTGTTCCCAATACTCAACATGTTGCCCCTTTCAGCTACGGGTTTTTAATCGGCTGGCAGTCATTTCAGCACACATAGCGAAACTTCCAATGTAGCCGACGCGGAGGGAATAGTGAGTCCTTTTTACACGCTTGAGTTGTATGAACTTGCAGTAAGAGGTGAGGCCAAATGTAAGCGAAGCACTCTGTGCGGATACCGTCCAGTATGAGATTTAGAAGACTCTCAGTAGCGCTGCGCTCCCTCAACTCCTCAACATCTTTAACAAACTATAGCTAGATTGCGTCGCACCAGAAAATTTGAATTTGACGATTGTGGTCGCCATTCTAAAAACAGAGAAACCACCGACGCGCATGACAATTTCGGTCCTCTTTCTGTAGCGCTAACGCGACGCTGTGTAAGCTGGCAGGGAAACTCCTAGCCAAACTACTACTGCGGTGGCTGGAGCATCACATACGCGACCACGTACTTCGGCCAAAGCTTACGTTCCGTCTCTCCATAGGCACTAAAGATGGGTTGGCTATCTTGGGGTTATCAGATTTGTCACCACACCACAACAACAATGAAGCATGTACCGTCGTCACCATAGACGTCAAAACTCGAACTGTATTTGCATGCTTCGTTTCACTCTTAGAAACCGAAGTTTTGTCATTTTTTCTTGAAGGCAGACAATTTGTCATGCGTCTCAGTGCTGACTACGCTCGGTAATTTGTACATCTTCACGTGCACCCCAGGAAATGGCATTATCACTCACATTATCTTATATTGCTTTTGTCTCCTTGCATGGCGCTAACATGTTGTGCCTACAGTAAGCTTTTGCTTTATATGGATGATATCACGATATGGAGAACTTGCTGACTCAAGCGGTTGCCCTAAAGTCAATCATAGATATTATCGCCGCTACAATGGTGCATCAGACGGCCTTCAACTATAATAATAGATTCACCAAGAAGGATCAACTAAAGGCACAGCTTTGGGGCTACCAATAAGAACTTGGACGCTACATGACCTCCCGCAAGACACCACAATATAACTTTTTTCTATAGGTGTACTAGGTTGCCTTTGATGCAATTCTCATACACGAGGAAACTCAAAAAAAGAAAACAATAATGCGAAAAGAAAAAAGGTATTTTAAGAAGTCGCAGTTAAGAAAATAACAACAAAAATTAGCAGATGTTTAGTATAGAACATGGTATTCAGCGAAAGCTTCACAACATGGTTACCTTTGGCAGAGCTCTTTATTCGCTTATGGTTCTTGGCTTGGACTTTCACCCTGACTAAGCGCAATGTACACAGCTTTATAGTCAGAGAAAAAGTGAGCCATGATTTCAACTTGGGTAACGATGAATTTAGACAATGGTGTTTGTTTAGTGAAGACGATCTATGTAGATCCCCACTGAGCAAGCACTAAACGGCATATTTGCAGACCGCTAAGCGCACTGCCATCTGCGTTGTCTCCCATGGATGTCTCCGAGTTAAGGCGCGATTGATCCGAGCTCATATACCCCACTGGCAGCTGACTTCGTGGCTGTTTCTATCACGCGATGGCGCGGTGTGACGTCAATCATGTAACCTATCATAAAGCTCCACCTCATTCATCGCTCTCGCAAACCAGATTTGAAAGGCCACCTGAAAAGGCAAAGGTCAGAGGTCAAAGGTAACTGAAAGGTCATCCAAGGTCAAAGGGTTGAGGTGATTATCTTGTAGTGCGACATCAAGGTGGTCCACGAGGTTAGGCTGAAAGATTTAGCTGCTGTGACATGATGAACTATCACATGAGAACGCTGACGTGTGTTCCATAGGAAAAAAAAAATGCACAGTATCTGTCGCATCTTCTGCGGACATCTGAACAGCATAGCAACAGTTTGCACTCCTCCTTTAAGGTCAAATGAAGCTCAAATTATCAGACACGCGAAGCGCGGCTCTACGTAGCGTAATGAAGCTTTCGCTTCAATAGTACGACAGACATTCTCCCGAACAATCGCTATTCAAGAGCTTGACCAAAGCTAAAGGACTAGAAAATGGCTCCCGGAAAAAAAAAATCCTAGCGAGAAACGGTCCACTCGAAAAAAAATACGTTTGAATGTTTCAGTCCTTGCAGAAATTGATTCCAGCAAATAATTTCCTCACTGGTGTGTTCCTCTCAGAGATAACTAAGAATTTTAACTAAGAAATTTGGAATGAGGTAAGTTCAGTTTGTGCTAACTGTTTATTTTACGAGGGGCATGTTTCTGTACGTTTTAAGTGGTGGAACGTGACTGATCTTCATTAGTGCATTATGAATATATAACCACCTACAATTTTAGCAAATAAGCTTAATCGCTTTTCTTTGCTTTATATCATGCACGTAAATGTCTTAATGAATAGGTTCCATAGGTCCGAATCCTCGAATATAAACATAAAAATGCTTCGTATGAAGATACTTAGAGGTTATTTGGAGCAGGTTGAATCTTTCGCCTTAGATAGGACAGCTTGCAAAACGCCGAGGAACAAATGTCGCAAATATGGCAGTCTATGTTAGATATTTGTTAAGGTAGCTATTAAATATCGACGGTGCACACGATGTACATGGTGTACAAAATGAAACAGACTTTAAATGAATTAAAGCGATGTAATAGTTTTACTAGACGCTGGCAGAAATAGTCTTATCTACGTTCAGTTCAATATCCCATTGAACGTAACAGTGATGACAAGCTAATAGTGATTTAGTGACCATTCTGCTAATTTATGCTTTTAAAGACATGCAGCCATCTGCAGGAAACCTGACGGAGACATACTAAGAAATAGCGATAGACAGATTACCTATTAAAAATTAAAAAGAACAGTGGCCCTAAAACGCTTTCTTGGAGTACACGTGGGGTTACAGGAAGCGCTTGAACTTAGCAGCCATTAACTTCACTCGTAAGGCTAAATTCGTTTTTTTTTTTCTCAGCTTAAAATGAGTAGTCTCGTGAGCTTTATTCGGCTTGCAGAATATTTGTAGTGGCGCATGCCAGCTATATATGCCATTAATTTGATAGGGCGTTTGAATGCGAATGCGGGTTAAGTAGCGAAATGTCGCGTTTCATTCAACTCACTTAGTGTCGCAGCACATTCAAGTGCATCTAGTAACGATGCAGTAAGACCAGTAAACGTTCCAAATACTACCAGGGTGACGATTATTGGCGAGTGTTTTTAGTTTTCTTCTTCAAATCTGTAAAACGGCAGTTCTTTGGGCCGCGTCTTAAGTTTCTGAACGAATTGGCAACCACGTGGTACAAATGTGTCTCCATGTTAAATTCTGCTTGGTTGTCATTTATGTTAGAAAATGAAAGAAAACAACATACTTTTCATAATGGCCATTGTGCAAAAATGTAATTTTGACAAGCCTTCATGGCTTGTCAGATTAATAACGTTTCTCTTTAGACATTTTTTTTTTTTTTGCGTCATTTCAGGAACCAGCAGCAGCAGAACATAGCATTACCTCTCGTGTTGATCGTGTTAGAAGTGTCGGACCAATGGCTCAGTCCAGGGGGTCCGGGTGGTCCCGGAGGTCCAGGTTCTCCCTGAAAGCAGACAGTCACCCGGAGCTGACATCTCACCGCCTCTTCGCATCTGGGCTCCTTCCTCATCGCGACAGAAGAGGAGAGCAGGAACCTTCTCACTTCACAGTTGTCCCGGCCGAGCACACTATTCAGAATTAGACCTTCTTAAGTAGCAGTTCGAAGGGATGGTGAGGAATGTTACCGGGCAGCTGTTTTGTTGAATAAACTAGGGCACAAAGAAATTAGGTCGAGTTACCTGATGAAGATTATGCGCGAAGAACGTAACGCCCAATTTGAAGAAGTGTGATCACAAACCTTTTCGCTTCGTCCCGATCCAAAACCTGGAGGCCCAGGTGGGCCGCTCTCGCCTTTTTCGCCCTGTAAGAGACACAATCAGAGTCTAAGTTCATTTTACGACAGCTAAACTGTATAAGGAAGAACAGAGCCTTTCAAGGGTGAACTGAAAAAAAAAAAACAAAAAAAAAACATGTGAATGCACTAGTAAAATAGATTTCAGCTGAGAAAATTTGAAAACATTGTTTTCTCGGTCATTTGCTCTATGTGGAAACTGTAAACGAAACGGAATGGTTTCTAAATCTGGCTGAAGATAAATGATAACAATTTGATTCGCTTTTGTTTTGTGCAAGAATGAAATTTATTGCTTTCTGAAAAACCTTTATGCGTGCAATTTTCAGAACATGAAATATTTTCTCATGATAACTTTTACGTTTAGTGCAATTCTGAGGTGTACTCGAATCATTTAAAGAGAGAAAGCAAACACCGGTCAAACAAAGCAATTGATGGAGAAGTAATTTGCAAACTAGAGCAAATTTTTTACGGTTTATAATTAGTCAGGAAAACATAGGAAGCCCGCGATTAATTAGCAAGGAACCAAATTTGTTTTCATCAGTCGTATGACATCTCAGTGCTTCAGTTCGAAAATTATAGTTTTTCATCTTGTATATTAATTTGCACCCAACCGAAGAAATTCAGAATGCAGAGCGGTGACTTGATTTCATGGAGGTGATGAGAACGCTCAGACAAGTGCCTTCTAGTTTTCGGCTGTTTACGGCACAGGAAATTTCCCGCTGTGTAGTTCGCAAAACAATTATTGAGAAAAGTAAGGAGACGTGAACCCTTTAGCTTGGAGTTGACAGCCTCCTGTCAATAACGTAGCTTTCCAAAGCGTGCGTAACTGCTACAGCATTACAAATTATATTGTCATCATTGATGATATAGCTTGCATTCTCCTGTTGGCTCTTGCTTCGAAACAATCAACGAATTCGCTCTGAATATTTTGCGTTACAGTATGCGCTATTCAAACAAAACACATTAAGAAACACAAATACACAATGACCTTTTAATGCCCATAGGAAGTTCAATTTATGATGCTTATATAATCTTGAATGAAAGAGTTTGAATTACACCTAATATTTATAGCCATACTCTGCACGGTGTCTATGGCATGTATCCCACTAAATATGGGGCCTTATAGCTGCCAAGATTAGCTTCAGTTGGGATGTCACCCTGACATGACCACTGCAAAATAGTTAAGCGTTCTCTTACACACCAAGTGTAGAGCGCGCACAGATAGCAAAAGTAGTGCGTCAGAGGAGCGCCAGCGGCAACAGCTAGGTTCAGGTATTGAATATATCAACGTTGTTAACAAGGAATCTTGCCAGTGCCAGCGAGCTACAATATTTGACCACAGTGCTGGAGTACCCTAGAATGGGGGCTGCACTTTGGGGCATCAACATCTGATATTTATTAAAAATTTTCTTCTCCTCCTCCGCGACAGCATCCGAGGGCACCGTCGCTCGCGGCTGCACTGCAGTCCTTTTGGATATACTGTGTCATAATAAGTTGTTTCAGTCATAAGCAGTCACCACCAAGATCTTGACAATGCCTGCGCACCCCTGCAGCCTACGTCACGGCAGACGGATGGGCGATAAAGTGCTAGCAAATGAAGGTCTGAGTAGAGTCACGTGGTGTTCTCTCACCCCTTTACCCAAGCTCGTACGCGCAGGCTCATTGACGGATCCTTTGCATCGTAATCTAGGGTCTACAGCGTAATTCCCTAATAACTTTTGGGCTCAGAGGACAGAAGATATTAAGATAACCCAATGCTACGAACTCATTTATCAACTGTCGACGTAGCTCCATACTCTTAGTTACCTGCTGGATTCAGGCCTACTTAGACATCGGAGGCCGCGTCAGGAGAGAAGGTCAGGCAAAGGCCTTGTTAGAATCTCGGTGGTCGGGCAAACAATTTCACAGGAATTGAACAATGCCAGACCAGGAAACATCCACACGCAATGTTCAAAAACTTGGCTGTGGTTTAGCTTGTGGTTAAACCTGTAGTTACACGAGAGCAATCAGGTTCGGCTTGAAAGCAAAGACATGCCTTTTGCACATAGTTTATGATTTCAGCTTTATTTATGCCACAGGGGAATCACTTCTCGTATGAGCACGCCTTGCCTCTCGTCGTTGACCATTCTCATTCTGGTGTAGAAGACTTCTGGTGGTATGACATCGTCTTTATACGTCGAAGTCCGGGGCACACCGCCGTCACGACGTTCGAACGAACCTCTGTCCTACATTCACTGTTGTCTTTCGACGCTACCAACTACTGAGTTATCTGTCTTCTTCTTCTTTTTCTTTCTCTTCTTTTAGGCTCGGCGAAATGGCGAGACTGTGGCTAATGTAGCTCTCGCTACAAAATACTCTTGACATATGCTCGATATCACTTCATCTGGCAGGTGGCCGCTCCGCTGATACCCTGCTTGATCTCAAGTGAAACGTTGCTCTTGATAATGGCCTGCAGTTATGTTTAAAAACTGCAGTTGTGTTAAATGAGTTGAACAAGAAGGTCCAAACATTTGGCGAAATTGGCCAGCCTGGTAACCCAGAGTTAGAAGCATAGATTGTGCGTTGAGATTCTCACATTGACACGCTGATAATTGGTGCCAGCTGCAGTGCTGATGGGTCAAGGATTCAAAGCTACAATTTTCAGAAATAGAAGGGAAAAGCATATTTGAAAAATGAGGCTTCAGCAGTGCTTTGTTGTGAAGTTTGCGGGTAACAGGTATGGTCCGAAGGCTACTTTATTTTGTTTGCAAAGAAAAAATGAATGGTGCAGTTAATTTGCCCAAACCAGACGAATTACTTATATTATCCGTTTGCCGTTCCCTGCACGTTATCGAATTGAGAAGAGTCATAGATAAAAAAAAAAAAAAACAGTGCCGAGCAAATTCCGCAAAATGTGGTAATATAACGTGATGTCGTATAAAACGTTCCAAAACTTCGCATGGAAGGTATGAGATCGCCCCGTATGGAGGCTCCGTATCAATATCGACCATCTGTTGAACGAGCAACAGACGAGCATTTTCGCATTCTGCCGCCTCCACTGAGATGGGATTAAACTCGGAGCCAGTGAGCTACCGGGCGGGCGAGAAAGTTGAAGAGGTAACTGAAAAGGAATAATGCCGATAAAAAGAATAGTATCATCGAATGCAGAATTGCTACTTTTGAGTAAAGCCGCTAGTTTTCCTACATTCGGTTGTGCAAAGCCTGTCTATACGGCCCGTATCGACAGGCTTTGAAGAGCAAAAGCAGGCAAAGCAGCACCTACCTTCAGACCAGGGAATCCCATTGGCCCTCGCTCGCCGGGTGGTCCGCGAGGACCTGGTTCTCCCCGTTCGTTCCCTGCGTTTATCGAAAAAGCGGATGTTGAGGATGGCAGACTTCAGCATGTCCCCGACAGATCCTCCTAACCCACGCAGCGCACTATGTAAGCGATTTGTAGCTTTCAAAGGCACCAACCATGGACTTCTTAGCATTAATACATAGGGCTATACTGACAGGCTTGGTTGAAATAGCTCTGTTACTGATGTTTACCTGAATGGGGATCGCTTCTGAGGCTTCGCGTTTGGCAGTGCTCTCTTAAGTTACAGCTACGCGCTTGTTGATCATCACACCCATTCTCGCTGTTACAACCGGTGCGGTATTTGATTTAGAACAGAATTTCGAAACGCTCCTTAGCTTAAGCGGTTTCTTCACCCTACATGAGGGTCCCTCCATGCTCCCTCAATTCAAAGAAGCGTTGAAGAGAACATCTAATTTTCGAACCATCCTTATCAGCCGTTCTTTTTTTGGTAAGAAGGTATTCAGAGCGAGGAGGAGCCGCTTGTTCGCGTCTTGCGTCTAATATTCGAGATATATTGTTCTAAATTGAAAAAAAAAAAACAAACAAACAAACATTTCAGAGGATTAACGTGGTTAAACCTATTATAGCATGCGAAAGCACTAGTTTTGCTCAGTATATCTTGTATACATGGTAAATACAGATGACATTGTCGCTGTATTCTCTCTATGACCTGCCAGGGTCACGCTCGTGAGGAGTACCGTGATGTTATGATACACAAGTTGCCAAGAACGACTTATATATAAAGCCGCATTTTTACCACGGCATGCTAACGTGCCTGCGTGGCCTAAGGGCAGCACGTATAACTCCGCATAGAAAGGTCCTGGAAATCTGAAAACTGATCTCAGGCTTTTTATTTCAATAGCGAAGCCCAAGTAGGCGCTGACTACTCGGGTCAATTTGGCGACGCTCCGAATGGGCAAGCGGCTTATATATACTTATATATATAGTTTTGCAGTAGTGATTTTATAGTAAAAATCAAGTGATACGTGTGTGTGATTTAGTATTTTTTGGAGGTACGCTCATAAATGCCACAGTTTGCATTTAACACGCATTGCTTCAATGCTCTCAAAGGCTTGTCGGAAAAACAACATTGCTTTGCCGGTATGTGCATTTGTTTGAAGCGCAGCAGCAGTGCAGGGGAAGAACGGGGTACAGCTGCGAGTGTTCGCTCCGCCCGCTCTGCCACTGTGGACCCGGTGTTGACCAAGTCGCAGGAGACGGCCTACCGCGCAAGCGTAGAGGACGAGGTTGTGCAGTGAAGGAGAAGGAGGAGGACGATGAGGAGGAAAGGCAGGGAGGTTAACCGGTAAAGGAACTGGTTTGCTACCCTGCACTGTGGGAGAGGGGTAGGTGGGTATAAAAGTTGTGGGTGAGAGAGGGATGGGTGATGACAGTACAGTCACATCACAGACATGTCACATCACAGCACTTCACAGTCATATCACGTAACATAAAAAATCATAGCCTTTCGAACAGTCCTGTGCTTTTCATAAAGCGGAGCAGTGCCTGGGAGGCCTTCACCGCAGACGATCGCCGTGGACAGGGACCTAGGATCTTAATTTCAGTTAGTGGGCGTCCATCTAGACGCTCCAGCGCACGGCATAGACACTTTCTTCGCTGTATATGGGGCACTCACAAAGAATGTGGCCTATAGTCTCGTCGCACCCGCAGTTTGTACATGCAGGGCTATTTGCCATACCTATCACAAAAGAATAATAGTTTCTAAACGCTACACCAACCCACAGGCGGCACAGCAAAGTTTCTTCACATCGGGGTAGGCCAGGTGGAAGGTGGGTGCAGTGAAGCATGCTTCCAGGTCAAGGTGCAAGGTAAAGAACCACGAAGGTGGCGTTGCGCCTACCTCGAAGAAGTACAAGAGGGAGAAGAAGATGAAGAGAATGAAGAGGAAGAAAAAGATGAAGACGAAGAAGAAGAAGCGGCTCCGAGCGATGCTCACTAAGTGCTCATTAGTAAGGAAGGCCTGTTTATGAACTGACCCAAGGAATGCGAATCCCTTTCGAGGCATCTTACTGACATAAGGAGCATTTTAAAATTTGGCAGCTCCAGAATGAGGCATTAAGTTTCGCTTCTTTCTGCGATCCCATCTGGAGTTTCAATCGTCCTCTTAGTGAGTCATGAGGACGATGTTTGCAACGCCGGCTACCCTCGCTACGCAGTTCCGGCGTCGGCGCCGTGATATGGAGTTTACAGATCTTGCCTTAGCATTTTACTCTACGATGTCGCAAAATGAGACACCCGTGTGTGTCATCGCATGTAAAAAAAAAAAAAAAAATCGATAGTTATATTATAGTTGCACCTTTTGATGATGTACTTTCTAGCTAGAAAAATTATTATGGTTCTGAGAAATTGTCTTACTGAGCCGCGCCGCAAGGAAAGAAGGTGATGAGAAAGGGGAAACAACCAAAGTATTCCAGCCGACGCTTTAATTTAAGCCACCTGTTATTCTTTAACGATCATTGAAATATACGTTATGGGGGAATTTCGACTTTAGATGCCGCCTCCTTATAACCAAACAGCCGAACGCTGCAGCCACTGGGGCACTGCGGCGGTCCTTTGAGATTCGAAAAAGAGAAGAAATACCACCACCAGCATCGATAGTTGCACAGAAAGGGGAAATGTGTCTCGAAACACAAAAATGTTTATCACTTCTGAGATCTTTCGCGTACGTTGGCCGTTTGCCTATTGCTCTGATACTCAGCTGTCATTCCGACTGTGTCTGCAAGGGAAGCAGCGCGTTAATTCCTGTGTGCATTATTCCCATCTTCTGTAATAAGTGCTAGTGTTGAACGGTATAGTTGAAATCATTACAGTATATCAATTTACTGCCTTTACACAGTTAATTAAAAAAAATCCGTATTCATACAGCGGGTGAAATGTTACCTGGAGTAAAGATAGGGTTCGAAATCTTTAATAGTAACTAAAGAGAAAGCAAGCGCAACATTTATAAATCGTGTGGAGAAACAAAAAAGCTGAGCTAGATCTTTGTTGGGATCTGCCACAGAAAGTCTGCCATGAACGTTATTAACCATGCACGTATATGCTATATAAATCCCGAGTACAAACTGTATCCCTTTGCAAAAACTTAGAATGTGCCAAGTAGGGTTTAAAATCGTGACTGGAATTACTTCAGATGTGTTTTGAATTTTTGGCTGCATGCTGAGAAAATAGTAAAGCTGCCAAGCTAAAGCATATAGATATATTTCAATTGAACTGACTTTTGTTCATACATTCCTCACATTTTTTTTAATTTGTTTTAAGATTTAGGTCCTCTCTGTGCACTTATCTTGTTTTGCTGTCTTATATTCGTGCTTTAACTGTTGTACTTATTCACAGGAGGCCCCCCTGAGGGTTTTTACCTTGGGGCCTCATTCTGTAGAAATTCATTCACATGCCTAATATGTATCGCATCAAGGCAAATCAAAATCAAAATCAAATCAAATCAACTGTAAGTAATGTATCTCTTTAATCACTGCCAATTTGTTATGTTAGCCATTCGACCTCTGTATCAGGCCTGCTGAAAGTGATGCTGTTCGCATGAGGTACGACTAGGATGACCGCTGCAACAGCCCGGTGGTGTTGAAAAATTAAGGAATTAACTATAGCACCTTGACTGCGACGCCGTTCAATGAGCAGTCAAGCCATAAAGCTTTGGCACCGGGCAGGAAATTCATATTTAAAATCGAGACCATAAGGCTACTACCTTTGTTAAAAGTAGCCAAGGAACGCGGATTGTACCTTAGATATGTAGTGCAGCACTTACAACGCCCTTTAAATGCAACACTTCTTATCATCTTTTTGTGTATTTCGGCCCTTAGTGGTACCATAAAGTATCCACTAACTACACGGCTGAGAAGTAAGCCTTGCTGCCTTGTTTCTTTCGGAGACGATGGTAGTTTACGCTTGTTTACGAAGCCACGAAGAATAATCACTGCACGTTGTTTCAACAATGTGGCAACGCGTTGCTTTTAAATTTGTGCAACTGACTAAAGCAGCTAACAGGCGCTTTAACTAAGAAGGCATTTGGCCGGAACTACGGGTGCAGTGATAAACGCTTGGCTGCCTCTTTGCCCCTTTTTTCATTCCCGTATTTCTCCTTTCTGCTCCAGGTTTTCATTTCATTTATCCAATATTTTTTCGGCAACATTACAGTGTTGAGAGGGTTACGCAGCCAAAAAGACGGATTAGAGGGTTGACTGGGGCTACGCACCTTCACCAGGCAGTTGCGAAAGCGAATGTGTTGTCATAAAGTAGTGAGGAACGACGGACACACTCAAGATTAGTTAGGACATATCTGGTGGTTACTGCAAAAAAAAAAAAAAGGATTCGTAATATATATAGCAGGAAGCAGTAGGAAATACTTATGAAACAAATTAAGTGGCAGAAAAGCAAAATTATAATCAAGAACGCACCCAGAATTCATCTGTAAATGCAAGCAATACACTCAGACAACAATGCATCTACACATACGCTTGATGCAATTAGCAAGAGACAATGACAAAGTTGTAGAAGCTTGCAGTGAACGTCCAAGAAGGATAGGGGAGGAGAATGGGTGAGAAAGTCACTTTGAGCGATTTCTCGCAGCAATCCAGGTAGGCACGGGCGCTTGGCGATTTCATGCGGGCTAGCACCCCATGCAACAGCATCGACCAGGAGTCAGCTTCATAGTGAAAGCGAGCGGTGGACTTACTTGTCACGTATGAAAGGCCGTCCTGAAAAGATAAAAAAAAAAAGGATGGGACAAATATGAGACGCAGCTTTTCACGGCAAGTCAAAGAAAACAAAAATAAATAGAATACTATAGCACACAGCAGTAGATATGAGGTGTAAGCGGCCCCTTAGTGTCACTTTTTTAGTGCTATGCATATGAGCTACACTCCGGTTTTCAGGTGCGATTTTACTCGTCATTGCGGTCCAAGGCAACTGAGTGTTCAGGTAAACACGCTCCGATCTGAAAGCTTACCCTTCAGAGGCCCGTGCCCTGTGACCAAAGCAAAGCTCCTCATCCTATCAGCCCAGTAGCTACTGACAACGCAAGTACGGGTCGGCTGCTATCCAATAATGTATTCCTGTATTGTTTGCAGAGTCAAACGATAGCAAACAAGTTAGGAAATCTTGTTCCTAGCAAGTGCGCTGCAATTGAGGTAAGTGCGCCATAGCGAAATCCGAGTTACAAACGAATTGAAAAGTAGCGAAGCAAAAGCACCGTCATAAAAGCAAACAGTGAAAGAAACAGTAAACAAAATGTGCAAGTCGAAAGACTCCGTCTAAATAAAGCGATTTCTTTGCCGGCAACGAAAAACGGAAAGCGCATGATCTGCATACACATTTATAGCCACACTTGCAACTAGAAACAAGACCCATTAACTTCGCTCTATGTTTGAGCTTCGTACATGGGAGAATATTAGCCAACCCTATTAACAGCGGTGCTTTGCGTAACCTCCAAGGTGGCTTCCCGGAGGCTGTCAGTAGTTTACAGGACAGTAAAATAGCTGGCACATCATATATTTAACCTGAGTTCGTTCTGTCGCGTTTGTCTCCTTTACGTAGATGTTTGGACTCAAAATATGGCACTTTCGGACGTCATATTCTTCTGTGCAAGGCAAGACGCGGTGTCATCTGAGCTTTAATGATTTGACAGTGTCAAAGTTTCCTATTTTTGAGACCACTCTAGTTCGTGTGCCCAGTGCTGAAAATTTCGTGTTGCTCATAATTCATGAGGTAACTGTGCTCCTGCATGTCTTGTTAAATAAGGGAACCTCGTTTAGTTTCCCGCTTCAAAATTGACTAGCTTTAGTATGCACTTTTTAGGCGCTTACGAATTGCGGCGCCATCTAGAAGCGGCTAACAACCGTTATTTGTTATTGCGGTCATTGCATTCTCAAAATCGGTTCTTTCCCATTTATTTATTTTCCTCTCTTAATTATCGCTGCTACTGTGTCATGTGATTTTTGCTACAATATCTGTTTAACTGATTTTATTTGCCAGGTAGTGGTGCATTTCTCAGTAATTTCAAAGTTTGCAGCTTAGAAACAGTTTATTTTAATGGCCGAGGGCGCCGCCCCTATCCATAAACATCCGAATTTTGAGCCCTCAGAGCCGCCATTTTTTATGTATGGGTCCCATGGGAAGTTATGCAACAGGCTGGGCGAACTGGCAGCGAAATGAAGGCTTAGCGCTCAAAGAAATACGAGGAAGAAAAGGTTTTAAAAGCAGCTTTCCGATTTCACAATGCATTTATGACGCCCACCCTCGCTGCAGGGTAACCAAGAGCATGCAGAATTGATTGCAAAGGTTGAAATTTCATTGCAAAGGCGGATTTGCAAACACCGCAAAACGTACACGCGCCCGCGCACGCGTGTGTGTGTGCGTGCGTGTGTGCGTGTGTGTGTGTGTGTGTTGCGCGTGTGTACGTGTGTGTGTGTGTGCGTGCGTGTGTGTGTGTGTGTGTTGCGCGTGTGTACGTGTGTGTGTGTGTGCGTGCGTGTGTGTGTGTGTGTTGCGCGTGTGTACGTGTGTGTGTGTGTGTGTGTGTGTGTGTGTGTGTGTGTGTGCGTGTGTGTGTGTGTGTTGCGCGTGTGTACGTGTGTGTGTGTGTGTGCGTGCGTGTGTGTGTGTGTGTGTGTGTTGCGCGTGTGTACGTGTGTGTGTGTGTGTGTGTGTGTGTGTGTGTGTGTGTGTGTGTGTGCGTGTGTGTGTGTGTGTTGCGCGTGTGTACGTGTGTGTGTGTGTGTGTGTGCGTGCGTGTGTGTGTGTGTGTGTGTTGCGCGTGTGTACGTGTGTGTGTGTGTGTGTGTGTGCGTGTGTGTGTGTGTGTTGCGCGTGTGTACGCGTGTGTGTGTGTGCGTGCGTGTGTGTGTGTGTGTGTGTTGCGCGTGTGTACGTGTGTGTGTGTGTGTGTGTTGCGCGTGTGTACGTGTGTGCGTGTGTGTGTGTGTGTGTGTGTGTGTGTGTGTGTGTGTGTGTGTGTGTGTGTGTGTGTGTGTGTGTGTGTATGTGTGTGTGTGTGTGTGTGTGTGTGTGTGTGTGTGTGTGTGTGTGTGTGTGTGTGTGTGTGTGTGTGTGTGTGTGTGTGTGTGTGTGTGTGTGTGTGTGTGTGTGTGTGTGTGTGTGTGTGTGTGTGGAAGGTGGGGGGGGGGCATGGTATGAGTCGGGAGCGCGATCCATAGTAAAAAAAAAAAAACCGAAATATGTCTTCGATTCCAGAGAGCGACAGTAAAGGCAGCCGGAAGTTAAAAGTTAGAAAGTGCTTTAAAGAAACGTCTGACAGAGTGCATGTCATTCCTAAGGCAAACTATCTTTGAAATGACCCGGTAAATGTGTGTCGCGAAGCCGGACATGCCTTCGGCCTCCGAAAGGCTCGTTATCCTCTCGGTGGTTCTCTCACTCGCTCGATATTCTGATGTAGTCGGAAATGTATGTGCTGCCACGCAAGTTATATTACCTCGAAAATACCACCTCTCAAATAAAAAAAAAACGTTTATACTGAACACAGTCCATACACAGCCCATTAAAGGAACCGCGCACAGCAGCAGACGACCAAAACCCCCTGTTTACACCCATATCCCTCGCTCGCGGATGCCGGAGCCGTCTGCGCTCGTATCGACCACCGTCTGCGCCGCCATATTTTACAGTGGGCCGTTTTCCTTTGTTCTATATTGCCACGAACTTTACGAAGTGCTTTTTGAATGCAGTTTCGCCTAGGCAGTGTAGTCTGAACGGCAGGATTATAAGCAAATTTTGCGCATGCGGCAGCATCAGGGTACACAACAAACATTTTTATTGGCACATTAAATATATATTATCCTCGGAATCACAGTCATGCTTTGTCATACATATCTTCAAAACAGTTGCCAAAGTTTCACGGCGGACCGCCTCCACAGCTGCTCTGCGCAGCGAGAAAAAAAATAATTCGGCAAAAAATTAATTCGGCAAATTTTGCTTACATGTATTTCTGTAGGTTGCCATTCTACCCATTCCACTATAATATAACAAATGAGAAGATAAAAAAATAGCATCTATAAGAATTCTCTGAGCGTCCTAACGCGATAAACTCTAAAAATCCTCCCCAACCACTGATAGGAAGTATCATTTAGAACATATAGTAAGGATCTTAACACATCAGTAGGTTTGTATGATCTCCACGCAGTTGTTGCCGCTCAAGCAGTACACGAAGCATAGGCATTATCGGCTTGCGCAACAAATGTAGCGCGATTAGCATTGCTACTACAAAAAATCATGGAACGGCTACATTCGCTTGCTTTCACTGCTCAAACTGTTACGATAGCCCGTCTCTAGAAATCATATTAAAGGATAAAAAACAGATCAAAAGCTGTCCTGCATTGATTGCTCCACCGCCCTTGCGACCAGTGGTACTCCATCGCCTCCCTGTACCACATAAAATTTACGCACTAATTGTAATCAGGTTTGTAGTCCTCGCAAGGCCCGATCAAGCGCATAAGCTTAAAAGGGTTAGGGTTAGGGCTAGTGCGTAACCTACATGAGTTTCTATAGCGCACAACAAAAAAGGGACCACGGTGTTAGAAGTAACTACTTCTAACACCGTGAAAGGGACACAAGATCAGTGCTCGTGTTGTGTCCCTTCTCTGTTGTGCGGTATGGAACCTCAAGCGCATAAGCTCCGGTAATTTGTGACCGAATGGCTTCATTGCTGCTGAAAAGCTTTTTCTTTCTATCAGGTACTTTCAGAGCACACAATTTTCAATACGATAGCTTCGAAATGCCGGTGTGCGGCTTGTCTCCAGTTCCGCGGATGAGGCCGCGCATACCAGCATGGCAGTTGTTCTCAACATAGCCGCTAAATGGCGTAACTTACTCAAAGTGCGGCAAAAGCAAAACAGCAAATGAGGCGGTACAGGGAGATATGGGCTGGGCATCTTTCGAAGTACGGGAAGCTCAGAGTAAAATATTATACTAGGAACGCCTGAGGAAATTGGACAGTAACAGATGGGCAGCTAAAGTATTTAAATACCTATACCTAAAAAGCGTTGACTCACAACTGAGGAAAAGAACTATGAAACTAACCAGTAAGTATGTTGGTCACAAGGACGGAGAAATAAAGAGCGTTAAACAACAGGTGAAATACACAGAAGGTAAACATTGGATAAATTTGATGAAAAATAAACAGAGTGTGGAATTATACCGAAAGCGGAAAAGGCATATCAGGAAGGAAGCTTTCTTTGATAACTCGGGAGGCAGTGCCCTACTTTTTGAAGCTAGATCAGGGTGCCTTAGAACACGCAGCTACAAAAAAAAAAAAAAAAATAACAATGAAGATGACGCATGTGCTGTATGTGGTAACTCCAGTGAAACAATTGGCCATATTATACTCAAATGCAATGGTATCCATCCGGAAGTCGATGTAGGCGCAGTCACTGTTCCTGAAGCTCTGGGATTTAGAGATACCAGTGGCCGGGTGAATAAACCGGCGGTGGAAGCTAGCAAAAAGCTACTGGAAGATTGGTGGCTTAAAAGTAGAGAAGTGACATAATGTTAGTAATGTAGAAACAAAAATTTAATAAATAGAATGATGGTATAGTTAATCAATCTAACACAATAATTAAGATATAGGGAGAAAATGATCATGATAGCTACTGCTACCACCCCGTTTTAAAGGGGACCCTCCTATATTCCATCCATCCATCCATCCATCCATCCATCCATCCATCCATCCATCCATCCATCCATCCATCCATCCATCCATCCATCCATCCATCCATCCATCCATCCATCCATCCATCCATCCATCCATCCATCCATCCATCCATCCGTCCGTCCGTCCGTCCGTCCACATCCATCCACATCCATCCACATCCATCCACATCCATCCACATCCATCCATCCATCCATCCATCCATCCATCCATCCATCCATCCAGCGGTCTATAAGCAAGGATGTCATTAACTAGAGGTACAAAACAAAAATGTAGGTATAATTGGCACCGGTAAAACTTGCAAAAGAACAAGAAACTACACATATCGACACAGTTTTAGGTACGCATCTCAGGCACTATAACCTAACTCACATATCGCCTCCAAAACGATAATTAGAGTCATTTATGAACATGGAATCCCGAATTGGAACTGAGTGTAGGGGAGAATTTAAATGCAAATTGCTGAGCAATAAAGCTGCGTTTTTAACCCGGCAAACGTGAGCGCCGAAAGAAATATAATAATAATTATTTTTTTTTTTAACCAAAGCACACCTTTTACCCGCAGTGGTGTGCAGTGGGCAGGGCGCTCGACTCCTGTGCCCTAGAATGCGGGGGGGGAGGGGGGGGGGGGGGAATCGCGGCCGCGGCAGCCGCTTTTCGACGGAGGCGAAAAGCAAGGTGCCCGTGTGCTGTGCGATGTCAGTGCACGTTGAAGAACCCCAGGTGGTCGAAATTTCCTGAGTCCTCCACTACGGCGTCTCTCATAAACTGAGTCGCTTAGCGACGTAAAATACTACAAAGCAAACCAAACCAGCCAACTTTGAATTTAGTAGTCGTTCACAAAAAGATGCATTCGGGAGAAGCGATAACCGACGCCCTCTTGGGCTATCAGAGTGGACTCCAAAGGGATGCCAACGAAGCATGGGGCGACATAGAGTGAGGTTTGTTGAGGAGATTGAGAACTTGGCTGCCATTGGGCTGCCACGCACGACTGGGAAAATCGTGAATAAATGGGAAATGTTTGTGTTCTTGGATGAGCGTGTCAAAGCTGGAGAGTGCCAAAACATTTTCACCCGCTCTGGCTTGTAGGCGCATCAGATACTGTAATAGTCTACATGCCAGAGCGTGCCAAAACATTTTGACCCGCTCTGGCTTGCAGGCTATTACGAGTATCTGATTCATGCTGTGTGCTGATAGAAGAAGAAAAAAAAAAAACATTGCCGTTTCTGCGCATACTTTCCGAAGCCTAACTTCTAGAACCCAAGTGTGACTAGTATATTGACCTTCCATCCTCTTTATTTGATATCCCAACGATGTTAGCAGCACAGCTAAAAAGACTAGGGAAGGTTTGGCTATATAGATTGGAGTCGAGGTCCATTATTTCAAAGCACTTCCTGTTCACTTGTGACATATTAGGTGATCTTAGTATAGTATAAGTTTACTTGATCTGTGGTTTGTCATACTATAGTCTGCGTTACGTCAGTGACAAGGTACGTAAAAAAGTGCCGCCGCACGGCGAACGCCTATTCAGTGCATGAAAGCTGTTGTCCGTTGAAGACACTCACCGGCCCCAAGAAGGTTCCCAGTCCTGGCGGTCCTGGTGGCCCCGGTTCTCCTTTCGGTCCGGGCTCTCCCCTGGGTCCGTGCGGAATCTGCGATGGAGAGTTTTCTCTAAGGTAATGTAACACAGCCTCGTCATTCCCTTGGACCGAAATATGTGGAATGGAGCTGTGTTGGAACCGTGGCGGCACTCATCAAATTGCGCGATTGCCTTTTTTAGTAGCGGTAACCCACCAGAATGTCTGGTGAATAAAGCTACATCTCAATGATTCATGTCACGCGCTCCTTGCAGGTACCGTGAAAATACGCTGGTGGTATTAAAAAAAAAAAATAGCAGAGGTTTATCTCGGTTAAACATGGTTATTCCGAGCTTAAACTCTGTTAAGCATGGCTGCACATTTCTTTGGCTTTTATTAATAAATCTTTACCGCTTAGACATCGAAGACGAACTGTGCCTTGCTGCAGCGAGTCATTTGGAGGGACGTCCCTGACCCTGCGTCCACTCTGCGGCTCAAGGTCGATCGCACGAGTGAATGACCTTTAGAGTTGCAGATCGGGCAGTAGACCTCCCGTAATAATAACAACCCGCTTCAAATTTAGTCAGCCGCCGTTTTGTTATGTTGTCGGCAGCTTTACCTAATATGACGAATGCTGTCAGCTTCTTCTTACTAGCTGCTTTATATATTGGTGGTATTTTTGCGATGAGCACTCGACAATGGGACGTCTGAGCATAACAGGGGGCTGCCCAGATTTAGAACTCTCAGGAGGTAGCAAAAACGTTGTTTTCCGCATTGTGATAAGTTGAACATTTTTTTATTTGATACATGAGTCCGAATAAGAACTTCCAAACCACTCGGAGCATTAGCACGTAGTAGCAGTGGTCCATTAAAACTGCCGCCGGGTAAATAGAGCGGCTGGCATTGCCTTTTCGGCGGCAGGCAATGCCAAGTCCGAAAACTTGCTGAAGTAAAGTTAATGCTGGGCTCATTGGTGCAAGTCTTATGGAAACAGGTTAGCGCGTCGGCCATGTGTATCTCTCTTGTGTTGTGTCTCTTTTGCGCTAACGTGCTCCCATCCGAAAGCGTTTTGACTAAAACTGCCTCGTATACGAAGGTTTAAAACGAGTTGATCAAAAAGATAGGAGTGGGGAAGCGCAGCTACGTTGCCAAGAAGTGTAATAAAGCGCACAGTGCGGGACTGCATTTTAGGTGGGCGCTGCTAAAAACAAAAACATTTGGGCACTGCTCGATCGCCACGAGAGAGAAAGGGAGAAAGTGTTTCCCCTCCACTAGACACGTATGAAAAAGAGTGCAGATAGAGATTGATGACGTCATAACTGTAGGGATCAAGGCACGCACAAGAAGCGGCCGACATTTTTGGGTTGCATAGGTGTTTCTTGAAGTGCACCTTGCCTAAAAAAACTTCTACACCTTGGTGGATACTTTGTGGATACGCCACATAAGTGCGTAGTTGTAGACCAGAGGTTATAATACAGAAGAAAAGCAGAAGAGAAGCAGAAGAAAAGCAGAAGTGGGCAACAGCGTGTGTGTGTGTGTGTGTGTGTGTGTGTGTGTGTGTGTGTGTGTGTGTGTGTGTGTGTGTGTGTGTGTGTGTGTGTGTGTGTGTGTGTGTGTGTGTGTGTGTGTGTGTGTGTGTGTGTGTGTGTGTGTGTGTGTGTGTGTGTGTGTGTGTGTGTGTGTGTGTGTGTGTGTGTGTGTGTGTGTGTGTGTGTGTGTGTGTGTGTGTGTGCGCGCGCGCGTGTGTGTGTGATGTCGGTTAGCCCTACTTGGTGAGCTTTCCTGGACTTGTGCAATAGTTGCGTCCAAGCGTGGATCAAATGAGCATAAATACGCGTGAGCATTGCTTACGTCGCGTAGATCTCTTAGATTTGGCACTTACCTTTTCCTGCCCATCGGACACTGGCCTTTGTGCGCACGTAGTCTGGTTCAATACAGCACACAACTGCCATTGCGTGAATTTCCCTCTCCTCGTCTGAGAGTCTGCGCTCGCCTAAGGCGGCATACGTTTACGTACCGTTCTTCCGCTTTCGTCCACCAGCGTCCCCGGAGGTCCAGGTGGGCCCCGTCGGCCCCGACGACCACGCTCGCCCTTTTCGCCTTTCTGCAGAAAGTGTGACATTTCACTTTCAAGTTGGACTCCGCGATCACTGCTGTTCCACTCTGAGTGCTCTGTTTTAGCAACAATGCGAACCTGCTTCGTCGATTTTCAACCACGTTTTTTATCGGCGCCCTAGAGACTTCATCGAGCTTCGATTACCAGATGCAGTCGGGAAGGCTGAGATGAAAATATACAAAAGCAGAATCTCTCACCTATTGTTTGGCTAGTGGCATATGGTTGGGAAGACACTTAGGATACATGGGTGCTGTGCATTGAATCAAGAATCTTGCGGGCGAGTTAGAAGCGTTTAAAACGTCAGTTATCCAACAGAAAATTTAGAATACTCAAGATGTTTTTAGTGGACTACACACTTTTCGAGCTGGGAAAAGAATTACAGCATGCACATCCGTTTCCCCCTGATTCTCTATTATTGGACGAAGCGGAATAAAACTAAAGATGACTGTAATTCAAGACACGTTTTTATTATTGAGCAGTCAAGGTTGATCAGCAGTCATAGAATGTAAATTTACCGAATAAGTGAATGGTTCTTGAAACTAATAAAATCAGCTAGGAAATTTTTGAGTTCGCAGATTTCCAAGGAAAAAATAATTGCATAATCAGTTCATACGGAAAACATCTTGCGCAGAAACTAGATAAGGTAATAGTATGTGGGACCTTATCCTGCGGTTTCCGCATGTCGGATACATTACTTTAAAGACTGAACTGCGGCCGAATGTGTTTTCGTTATGTTTAGCGTAACCCTTGATAGCATTCACCAGCATGACATGCGACAAATGAGGTACACTAGGTGCGTATTGTTATGGCGAACGTTATATATTGAGATACCACAAATTATCCTGAATTTAAAATGATTATTTTGTTTAATTTTGTTTATTTGGAGTTTCTACAGCGCCTTGATGGACATTGTTTAAGTGGGGTGGGAGGGGGGAGTGGGGAGGGGGCTACACTCGCCGCTTTACTGGCTAAACGGCGGCTGTTGGAACGCCATTCTGTTTGGACCATACCCCCGACCTCAACAACGAGGATGGCCGCGGCGACGGAATTTTGTTTAAAGGGCCACCACCTACATGGAGCGAACTTTCTATGCGAACTCCGTGTGGCGCGACGGAACGGCGATGCGCTGTCGCCGTGCTCTACGACTTGCAGCGAAAAACAAGCGGCTGTCGGCGAGTAGGAGCCCGAATGATGAGAACACATGAGCTGGTCCGCTTCAGCAACGTACACTTTTGACACTAAATAACGTCTCAAGAGCAAAAATAAAATATGCAGTGTCTAGAATGCTACCCGACAGCGCCTGTTTACAGCCTTCGAGTACTACACGTCCGATGCCGCAGCAGTAGCTTACTGCATGCAGGCCCATCTCGTCTTTGCTGCATGTTTTGCGCGAGTGTTGTTGAGCGAAAGGAAAAAAGTCCCGTCTCCGCTGCACCATCAAAGTAATCAAGATCGCAAAGCTGAAAGCGCTGGATGACACGAGCCTACCAAAGCGATGTTGCCCCCCTAGTACGGCGGATGACAGCGCGCTGGCCATGCAATTTCCAGGCGGCGCTACTGCAGCACTGCGTCCAGCGCCGCAAACGACGGCGCCGAGTAATTTGAGGCGGCCGGCGCGGTAGGGTTGCATTCACGTTGTGCGGCGGGAAGTATGTTGGTCGTCATTTTTTTGCGGTTTTAAAGACATCGAATGCTTTTAGAGCTATTTTCGATTATCGATACAGACGAAAGGACGCCGCCTGTTCGAGAATGGTCGCGTTTAGAACGTGAAAGTTGTCGACAATCGGCGCTCACCTCGAATCGCCGCTTGAGTGCTCATATACGACGCTGAGACGGCTTTTCATTTACATATTACGAGCACACCTTATTCCCAAACATTGAAAGTGCAGCACGAAGCTGAGAAGGCATTGTCAAGTAATAGGGAGGCAGGTGCAGTACCCTGTACGAATGCTTTGGCGACAGCAAACACTGAGCGGCTCTAGCGTGCTTCATAAAAGAAAACGAGCATCAGCAAGCGTTGTTGTCGGGCTACTTGGCTTGAATCTTGTAATGGCTCGTATTGTAATGACTCGAATCTTGTAATGCGCTCGTCCTTTTGTCTTGTTGTGTTTATCTTTCTTCGTGTCGTCGTTTTTGCGCATAACCTTTCCTGGCATTACAAAAAAAAAAAACAAAAAAAAACGAGTATCCATCTTGTACGTCCGTAACGCAAGGGTGGGGAAAATCGCGGATAACACGGCATCAACGACAGAGCGTCGATAAGTGAAGTCGTTAGTGGCGGTATTTTTGGCTTTTGCTACTGGTGGTGGAACAATTCGTCGCCTAAAATATAAATTCTTGAGCAGCTTGCAGTCGGTGCAAGAGGTTTTTGATACGAAACTAAGTATGAAGTTCCTGCTCCCCGCGCAATGGTCTCACGTATGGGCCTCCAGATACAGCGATTCCACTTGTTCGGCACCTTAAGAGGTTTATTTACCGAGAATTATGCTAGTCCACATCTGTATCTCGAAGTTTCGAGCGTATGCTGGGTTTTACGTCCTGTATAGACGCCGCAGTAGAAGTTTGGTTTGGAGAGCACACAGGCGTTTTATTTTTTTTATTTCGTCTCCCGTATTGAAATTCGGAATTCGATACTGCGACTTCGTAGCTTGTCTGGACGTTCCGTACTTTAAAAGACAGGCAATATGCCACTCGATTCTGCGCAGTACATACCAGTAGCCGCCAAATTTCACATCGCGGAGCGCGCACAGCAGAAACTGCTCCAACAAGCGTGTGGCTGCCCGAGTGAGAAGTTTAAGTCGACTCGTTTTCTTCGCTTCAACAGCAATCTTTTTGTCGCCCCTTAGCGTCTGTATACCATTGACGCCATTAGCCAACGTATTTTACTTTCTTTATTTTCGCGTAGCCGCTACCCGTTTCAATCATCACTTTCCCCCTAAAGTTATCCCCAGCAAGCGGTATGCTTATGTGACCTTCGCGATTGTGGCAATCTTTCACAAAGCAGTGACCGCGGTTATTAGTCTCGTTCGCATCCGTATCACTGGAAACGTCACACAAGCTCAGTGAAGGTATTAAACGAGTAAATTACACTCAATGACGTAAAAAATGCGAACGAAAAAGAAACACAGCGGCCGCAAGATACACCGCGGCCTCCTTCTCGGCCGTCTCATTGCTTGCGCTTGTCGGCAGCTAGGTGGAGCCACATGTTTCAGCAAACTCGTAAGGGTGCCATAGTCGTCACTAGGCCTATATTGTTCTGCATCGATGGAACACTATCGATACGGCGCTATGAAATTCTCCAGCGCCATAGTAAATGGTCTACTCATAGAACTGCCTATCAAACCCATTCTCTCACAATAAAAGCAAATTGTGACTAATTTCGGCTGCACTTTAGTAGCGGAGCTAGCGTGGAAGCGGACCGAAGCAGCCGGGCCACAACGGTGGCAGTTGGCTGGGAGTAGAAGTTTGCTTGTATCGCTCCTACCAACAGCTAGGTGCGGGTCAGCGATCATCAAAAAATATTCATTTTTTACGTTCGGCTTATTATTTACGAGAACAACAAAATTTAGGACGCTTTTTGTATCGTCGGCGCGGACGGCTTGCGAGAGGGAGGCGCAGCCGGCGATATGGGGTGGCGGTGCAGCAGGTGCGGCGGTCGGACTGGGGTCGCGCCCTGATTGGTCCTCGCAGACTGCTGCGTTGGTCGGCCCTGGGGCACGGTGCTCTGGGGAGCGGCCCATCGCTCGACAGCCCGGCGAAATATCTAGCCCGGCTTTACGCGGCGAACGGCCTCCGGGCGTCTGTGTACGGGTTCTCCGCCGGAAAAATAGCTCCAGGTGGGTGGGCTTTAATGGGGTCAGCAACAATTTTGCTGCAAAACATTTTAGTGGCTACAAAGTGATGTCGGCAGTGCTTACGAGATTGTCGTGTCAAGAACGTTACGGGATGAGGCTTCGATGCTGTCCAAATATGCAGGTTTTGCTGAAGCCCCCTCTACCCCACTCCCAAAAAAGAAATCGCGTCCTGCTGAAATGGTGCCTGTGGACCGCACATACGGAACACTGAGCTCGTACGATTTAAATTTGTTCACGCTATAGAAACGCCTTTCGTGTTCTGTGGATGCTATTTCCATATGATGCGCATGACGTAATATGCCACCCGTAAGAATTTCTGTTTATGCATTGTCTGCAATAATTCCGTATGCTCTTCCGTATGAGCCACACGGTAAGCGTGAAATTATAGGAATCTTCAAAGGGACCACTTCTATAGGGGTAATTGTCGAGTTCGGTTGTGCCGAAAGCAGTCACAATATGCGGGTTTGATAGCGCATTAGCTTTTTTGATGTTTTCAGATAAGCCCGCTTCATTCGGAGTCCCCAGACACTCCTGGACAGACAATGGGTACTGACCTCCAGAATGATGGTTTTTCCTTCCAGCTCTTGGTAATGAACGACGCCCGGGTCTCCTCGATCTCCTTTTGTTCCGGGGATGCCATCCAGGCCAGGCTCGCCCTGCAAAAGAGGCGCGTTCAGCTGCCTTGGCAGCAGTTGGGGACGACACGATTCACAGCACAGACGAAAGCTGGTAGCTGCTGCAGTGGAAAATCTCCGTATTGTAGCCGCCTTTTAACTAAAAGAAAGAACGTGCACTCAACTCGAACGCGGACGGCTGGAAGAGAATCACTCTATAGCTTATAGAATCATATGACGTAGCGACTAAGTGCCATTTTTACCTGCAATGCCAAAAGATTTCCCTTTTGAATCCACTAAGACTCCGCCAAAAAAAGTTCATGGCAAAATTAGGCAGACTAGGAAATACAACATGGCGCAAAGGCATTCACAAGTGATTACGTAAGGTTCAAAGCCACACGCAGCTTGTGGTGCACGGAAAGGCCGCACGAGATACCTCACAAATCAGCATGGTTATGCAAATAACTGTAAAATGGCCTCATGTAATCCTAAAAAAAGATTCAAGTGCCAGAAAACACATTATACCCAAAGCTGCCTAATGAATCTAAGTAAACCACGACATTCCGATGACGTACAATTTTAACAGAGCGAGTTTTAAAATATAGGGCGACCCTATCGCATAGGCACATGGGGGAACAGCGGGGCTACTGTACTCATGCGCAGAACGCCACGCTACAAGGAAGAAGGGTGTGGCTAGGTGTGGTTAACCTTCTCTTATCCGCTCATCCTATTCTAAAGCTGCCTAAAACTATGTTGGATCCCAGTTTGGGACTTAAGACTGAATGCAATTTTGTTTAGAACTGAGACGAACATCTAAAGCAGAACATTGTCACTTGCCTGCCATGTTCTTCCTTTCTAAATGTTCTTTTAGCCCACGATACCGGATTCTCCCTTCATGTGACCAGTGGGAGGTGACCAATACGCAGAGTCTCCTTTCATATCTGCCTTTGGTGAATGTGTATAGTTCACCGTTCGAAGAGGGTCCTGTAGTTTAGGAGAATTTAATTTGATCATTTTCTCCTCTTGCAGCGACAGAGGAAGAACTTCGCCTGTCTTTGGCGAGAGTGTAGCGAAGCAGCTGTGACTGCACGGCGCACATAATGGCTATTTCACGACGCCGGCGAATCAGCGTTTTTAGGAATGTCCGCTTGTACGAGAGAAAGTCACAAGAAGGTAGCAGGCTGAACACGCCCGCCTAGAACTGTACCATGCGGCACATACTCTGCTTCTTCGCGCGTAGTAATACTGCGTCCATGTCGCGAGCAGAGCAGTGTACATTCGGCCACTTGTTTTAGAAGTGTAGCGCGAGCATCGATGTCCACGTGCAGCGGCACCGAGGCGATACAGAGCGGAAAGGAAACGAGCATGCGCAGTAGCCAGCGTCGTCTGCTCGGCTGTTCTACTTTGGGCGAAGCAACCCCACGAAAAAAGCGCGGTGGCCGAGTCATGAGAACGTTATGCTTCGGAATTGTTACTTTGGTGCAAACGCGTAACGCTCCCTGCCCGACGCTGTGCTCTTGTCATGTTTGCTGGTAACATCGGGAGGGCGTTCTTTTCTCTAAATTGATGCACCGATATCGAGCGTCTTCAACGAATAGCTTTTTTTTTTCAGCAGTTGTATCTAGTTTCTTACGCCTGCCATGATGTTTATAGCAGATGTGTGTGCTTAAAATACACTGTCCGCTATAGACCTAACGAGGGCCTCCTAGGCGCCATCATATTGCTAGCTGGGCTGTTGTGTGCGCTTGACGTCAACACGGTAGAGGCGGCAGCGGAACCGGTTTGCAACAGTCCAGAGAGGAGGCGTTTCGACAACCTCCTCGCCCGATGCAAAGGTCTATATACAGAGCGGATAAAATATAGTTGGCCACAGCTTCTTGGGAATCAGATGCATAGCATCCGATAATGAGCAGGGGTTGACTCGCGCTAATCAGAACGACTTGACAGACGGCTCTCACTACAGCCCTTTCCCTCGTATGCTTTCGCCTCTCCTTCGCCTTACGGCGCACCAGCGGTTAGCCGATCGACCTCGCGAGAGAGTTTTAAAAAAGTGTCCGACTGTGCAAGGCGTGAAACATACAACGTCGGCGATGCCGACAAGCTTGTTCCGCGGCAGCGGCTACTATAAGATTCAACAAATGGTGTGAAATCTTAGGCAATGAGCGCATCTAAAGCTATCGTGTGATAAATCTTTTTCTACTTGTTTTTTTTCTTTCTTTACGCACACATGAAACGAAAAAAAGCTTAAAATTTCAGCTCGGCTTTCATTATTCTGCTTATGCGATCACTATGTCTACTACAGAATAAAAATGACCCGGTGTTAAACATCCAGCGGGTGTACACATAGTCTTTCTCTGGACCAGTACATTGTACGAGCTACATGACGCTTTATTAATTTAGTGAAATTAGAGAAGTGCATGCGCCCGCCTTGATCGACTATAGTGGGCAGCGGTGATTGAACACAAACGAATAAATAAACTATAAAAGTTTTATACAACACAATGCGCACGGCTCGTTGCAAACGTAACGAAGAGTATACGACCTTTGGTCCCACTCGTCCTGGCGGTCCCTGGGGCCCTGTGAAGCCTCTGTCTCCTTTATCACCCTGCCAGATAGACACAGAATGCATTTCGTGAAGGTGATGCACAGATGAGCTAATCAGCCGTGGGAGTGGGATATGGGGGGGGGGGGGGGGGGGGTCCTCACCTTCGGTCCCGGTAGGTAGTGGGACAGGCCGCCGAACTCGAGGTCACCGTCCCGTGGAACCGTGTACACGCTTCCTGGGGGACCCGGCGGTCCTGGTAGACCAACACCGGGTTCTCCCTGCAAACGCATATGCCTCAGCACTCACTTGTGCACGACACGCACATGCGGTGTTCGAGTAGCAAGGTACCTCGTGTGAATATTGTTCAAGGCAACAGCCACTCTATTATTAATGGCTGTCAGAGGCGCCGAAAATAACGAATCAAGCCGCTTTTGCAACTGTAAGTGAGCTACTGTGAGCTACTGTAATTTTTCCCTTTCACGCCCAAGGAACTAGCACGAAACAATGGACAGGAATGCTAAGCCGGAGGGTGGATGCCACGGTGAAAACTTCAAGAGGGACTATTTGTCTATTGCACGAGAGGAGCAATTCGGAGGACAGATCTTACCAGCCTGTCTCAACCGACGTGCAGGTTATCTGTCACTGCTTTAGGTGATCTTTAGAAAAAAGCTCGGAGTAGCTAGTACTGCCACGCGCGGGTTGTTGTGCGGATGTGTGTCTTTGGAAAGCAAACAAAATTATGACGGACTTTAGGGACTAAAGTAGTGAAAGGCGAAAGCCTGAGAAGTCATCTTGTCTAGCGCTCCTGCCATCTGCAATCCCACACTTGAACGCGCTCCAAGGAACGCTACGCGACAGGAGCGATAGCGTACCATCCAAACGGACACTTGTCAGAGAAAGTGTGAAAGATACTGCGCCTTTCCTCCAGAAGTGTCATCTTGTGTGGCGTTCCCAAGGCGGATGTACCTTGGCGTTCCTGCCATCTGCAATCCCACACTTGAACGTGCGCCAAGGAACGCCACGCGACAGCCGCCGCAAAAGCGGGACACAGTTTGCCCACGACAGTATGAGCCATTAAAAGCTTTCGCCTTAAAAAAGAACAGAACCGGATTGCAATATGCTCTTTTCTGGCCCATCACTCGTAACGCTAAAATATTCACGTAACACACTGGTAAATATCCTCCAATTTTTTTAGCTCTTCTTCCAAGATTTGTAATGTCTTTTCCTGATTTTAGAGTTTCAGGTCATCCATTTTACCGGGGTTATTTCCTTGTTGATTTGTTGTTTTGTTCTTGTATACAGCTTTTTTTTTTTCCAGCTTTGGCCATGCATTACGTAAAGCCGTGAGAAAAAGTGGTATACTCTACGCGCTTTGAAAAAACTGTCCATCAGCGTTTTCTGAGAGTGAAGCGGTTATTTCTGAGATGTGCATAAGGTACCCTCTTAATTTACTTGTCATCTTATCTAAGATATTTTGTCTGGCGCATCTTTTTGTGCTGAAAAGATCAATCGTAGCGGTTCCAGTGGTCTCTACACTTTTGCTCACGGATGTACATGTACCTGCATTTTTTTAGCATCGCGTAAGATGTTTTCCACTCGTCATTGGCTTTGGTATATTATTTAGTTCTAAACTGCGTGATCTAAAATGCCTAAAGTTACCCATGGACTATAAGCATTGGATAAGTGCAGGGCTCTGGATTAATTTAGACCGCTTGGTTTTGTTTAACGTTCGCTGACACAACACAGCACATCGGCGTTTTTGCAGCTCGCCTCCATCTAAATATGACAGCGCAGCCGGGACCGAATAAAAAGCAGCCTTCGGATCAGCAGCAGAATTCCATCGCGCTGTATAAGGCTGCCTAATTGTCAAAGCATTTCGAGCATGACATGAGTTTCACTCTGTGTCTATATTTAACGGGAAGCTTGTTGCAAAAACGTTCAATGCAGCGAGCGGCCCATCATGCCCACACTGTGACAGAGTTCTTGCTTTTTTGGAGTGTGTTTTTCTTACTACCAAAAGCAAAATTGAGCCCCATGAAATGCAGGATAACGGAGAGTGAAGCTTCAGCCGCCTTCTATAAAGACGGGCGATGAGATAGCATTTGAGAAAGAATTAATGTATTTTGTAAATCTCGGCTTCGCCATCTGACCTTTGGTCCTGGTGGGCCTTCTGGTCCGACGGGCCCTCTGGGCCCAGGGAGACCGGGCAATCCCGACTGTCCTTGCTCCCCGCGTGGCCCAGGCGAACCCTGCGAGTAGCATTGGTCAAAATCATGAGCAGATTACAAGTTTAAACACCAGAGAGTAATGCCACAAAAATGACTGAAGCTCTTGTTTTTTTTTTAAATGATCAAACAGAATGGACGCTACAGCGTCAGGGATTTCCAAATAGTCTTACAATAATGCTCAAAGCGACAAAAAAGAGGAACTATGAAATCAGGTAGGGGAGCGGTTGAGGAGTTTACGCACTGCTAAGAAAGAGAAAAAAAAAAAGTTAATTTCCTGCGTCTTACTTGATCCTACGGAATTCTCTGAAACCAATTTGTTTTCTGATCTAAATGCTGCCAATTCTTAACAGATATTAGTTTCGGCGGTTGTCAAGTTTGGTTGCAGTCAGACTCTCTACAGATACTTCCTCCCCCCACGCAATAAAATCGTCAGTTCATACATATGAATACAGAACTTTATCTACTGGGCTTCTTCGTGGCCCGACTCTATCAACGTCCCACGTGTATCATTTAGAGCAATGTTCCTCGGCCGCATGGCCGTTGATCGTAGTGCCATCCTCTTAGAGGTCCTTATCGAGTAGCTCAGGGAAGGAGCATTTCACTGTTATTTAGGGGCTGGCGTGTTTTGTCACATCCCTCTTCGAGCCAAGACGATCCGGTGTGTGCTGTTCCACAACGCATTGCGTCCACCAGTGCTTGTGCCGGACACACGTTACTTGCCCACAAGGGTGACCCGGCCAACGGGCGCATATGGCAGGAACCTTGGCTACAGTCAAACCACTCGCACTGTGACATCTGTTTGCAGGGAATCAATATGCTATAAAACTGCGCCTTCGTTCACATTTTGCTTGCAGGTTTGCATGTTTCTATGACACATTTTGCGTGTCATAGAAACTGAAATTACCGAGCACTTGTCATCTGTCGTGAGTGCGCTGTGTATGTCATCCTCGCGAGCGAGTAGCTATTTATTTGCCTCAGTTTAAACGTAGTAGCCTCAACAAACAACGAAATATTTATTTCTCTGCGAGAAATTTGTGAGTCACAAAGCAAAAACAATTGATAGACCACCAATAGCGGATCAATTCAACATGCTTTCTAGGGAGGCGCACTCCTATTTCCCGAAAAGCAGCAGCTGCAACATAAAGTGATGTCGCATATAGATATGTAGCAGGCGTAATTAACGGGTAATTGCTGGCGCCACCAAAAACGCATTGTCTTTCTCGACTCGCGAAACAGAAATTCAAGCCAGATGACAGGGGCGAAATGGAGATGTGGGGGCGAAAGTCAGTCACCTGTTGTCCGTCTCGGCCTCTGGGTCCTTGATCGCCTTTGGGGCCTTGGTGGCCTCTCGGCCCCGGCAAGCCTTGAGGTCCTCCCGGCCCAGGCCTGCCATTGAAGGGGCCTGCCCCGCTGAACAGTCCTGACGTGTAGCCATTGTCCAGCTGGTGATTAAGGAAGAACAGCGCTTGTGATTTCAAGATACTCCATCATTTCAAATTTGAAGAACTGCTATCGAAGATATTTTGTATTCATATTAAATTTCCCAGCCCACCCCTCATGTAATGTCCCCGGACCTTTGAGGAATAAATAAATAAATAAATAAATAAATAAATAAATAAATAAATAAATAAATAAATAAATAAATAAATAAATAAATAAATAAATAAATAAATAAATAAATAAATAAATAAATAAATAAATAAATAAAAATAAATAAATAAAAATAAATAAATAAATAAATAAATAAATAAATAAATAAATAAATAAATAAATAAATAAATAAATAAATATTCTCTAGCTCTTGTTGTAGATCTTGCGTGGAGGCCACATGACCTGTGCGCTGGAGAAATACTTGTGCGCCATCGGTGTTCTCTATTCCCTCTCGCATTTGTGCAATAGTCGTCGACTGCAAGCTAATAAAGGGATGTCTTTCACATTACGCGCACCTGTGCGTGTACTACGCTAAATGCAGAAAGTGGACAGGGCTTGGCAAGCTACATCTGCGGCCTCCAACTCCTGGGCGCGTGCAAGACATCTTGTACGATCACTGGTTAGAAAAAAAGCCACGCGTGCCATCACAAATCTGCTGTCTTTCTTCAACGTTGACATTCGGATTTACTGGCATGGACACAGGATGCATGTAACAGCAGAATAAGACACAAAGACGCAGCAAAACAAAACAGAGAGACACAGAGACAGGCAGCATAGAACTGGATCTGCTTTTTAAGCATTCTTCCCAGAGAGTGCTCAAAATCGCTAAGATGGGATTCGTCTTCAAGAAAAGGCTTACGTTAAGTCGCCACCTTTCAGTGTTGTCACAGGATCAGGAACTAAATCTTCATTATACGCGGTTGTCTCGCACTACAGTGCTGTTGCCATCTTGTTCCACATTTCGACCCGTGCGTTGATACTTAAAAATCGATTGTCTGTTTCAGAGTCTGAAGCCTTTTACTTTGAAAAAAAAATATTAAATATGATAAGAAAGGAAATAAATATGGCCGCGATTGGGTTTCGGACCCTCGGTGGCGCGATCAGAACAGCTTCGCTGGCCACCACACTAAAGTACCATGATATATCGCCGCCGCATCCAGTTAAATATCCGTACTGTGAATGAACAGGTACGGATATGTAACTAACGTTCGACAGATCGTGATCGTTGAAAGTACGTACTTTTAAATGCAGATGCGCCGAACAACCATTTTTCTCACTGAGATTATAGTACGTATTTTTCATCCGGCATGAAACGTCATTGGGGCAAATAAATTTATTTTTGAACTTTCACATCTAGGAAGGAAGTTTTGTTGTTCCCATTGACAGAATTACGCGCTATTTAACCATTTCCGACCGGTTGTAGAAACAACCTTTAAAATATTTTTTTTCCCTGTATGTTGCTGTTACATTTATTTTTGAAGGTGAGTGTACGTTCTCACTTCGTTATGTAATATTCTTATCCTGCTATTGACTCTTCGTGCATGGTAAGTTGATTAATATGGACACGAAAGAAGCCTCGCTCTTACTCGAGAAGATACATCGGTGCCGATGTCTCACCTCAAATATCCTCGGTGCGGAAGGGCCTGGCTGCCCTGGTGGGCCCGGCAGGCCCCTGGGTCCGGGAATACCAGGCTGTCCGTCCAGTCCTGGCTGGCCCGGTGGTCCCTGAAGTCCCGGAACTCCCTGTGGTGAAATACACATATATCAACCAATATGATGCGTTTTCATAAAAAAAAAATATTGATAACACCTTCAACCCGGATATGCAAGCAATGTTATCGGTAATAATCACGAAGAAAGCACTCTGGTATGCATGCCTGTTTGCTCCTTGTCCGTAGCCAATCTTAGTGAGGCAGACAGAAAATAAAGTACAGATAATTTGATTGCTTGTTTCGGCAGATGATTTAATGCATGTGCAATTTTCCAGCGCTGGTGCCATACGACGAACTAGTTTTTCTTGCTTATTTTTATGAAAACTCAACATTACATACTTAGCAGGTCAGCAGCAACCGGCCAGACCACGTGCTCAACGAATAGCCGCTTTATGCTGTCGTGGTTAATGAGAGGTTGCTGTGAGAGACGATTCCTTGCTTTTCAGAAGTGAAACAAATTGAAGCCGAAAGAATGAACGATTGACAAGAAATAACGCAGGAGAATTGCTAGTTAAAAGTGCCATGAGGGCTCCGTAGAACCGATGGCCCTTTCTTACCTGGGGTCCTGCTGGGCCTTGCGGCCCTGGTGGCCCCTGCGGTCCCATGGTACCAGGAGGACCCTGAGTGGTATTGAAATTTGATCACAGATCAAGGTCGCCTGGCAAGCAGTCTGCCAAACTTAATTCAAGCTGGACATTCCTGCCGAAGTGGCGGGAATGGTTAGGGAGACCTCGCCCACTCTCATTGAGAAAAGATCTCATCTGGGGCCAGTGGGAGACGGTGCGTGCACAAGAAGCCCCTTAATATCTTAGAACATTTGCAAGCATACGTTTGGCCGCGTTAAGAATTGTGCATTCGGTGAAATAAGCGGTCGTGCGAGGTAGCGAATGCGCTATAGGCAGTGAAACATTATGGGACTTCCTTTTTTTTTTGCAGGGGGGAGGGGTGGGGGCAAAAAATAATTGCAGTTCTACTTCGCAATTTGTTACCATCGGGCAGGGCATACGGCCTCCTCATTACTTGAGTTAGACCAGGCGGCTGGATTACGCGATTGAGCACCAATAATTTTTCTTTTACATATTTGGGCCCCTTAAGCATTTGCTGTCTCGATAGTTCAACACCAGTTTGTACCGTCATGCCCAAGTAAAATATTTATGAGTAAACCACAATCTGGTGAAGTAAGAGGCACCTACTTCCTCTCGGGACGGCCTCAAACTGGACAGAAAGCTGCGTTTTCGAAGCGACCCTTTCCTCAAATGCGCTGGTCTCGCGCAATCACGAGTTGTTCCGAGCAGTTGCATCGCACTGGCATCTCGCATTCTACAGTGTGCAATATGCAACCGTCACCAAAGAAACATCGAATACCGCAGTGATCTTAATTCTGCAAACGTCAAAATGACGCCCGGATGCGTAAAAGTACACGTTTAAATGCTTGAGCAGTAACGATAACATTGGACATCATTGGGCATCTGGCAGATTCTATGTAAAAGAGACGCGGCTACTGCTTTGCGTTTCGCGCTTTGTTTCACGAATCACTGTCAGAACATGGACATGACTTTCGTCTTAATTATTTTCCACGATAACAGTATCCTGCCCCTTAATAGTCGCATCATTACCATTGCGAGCGTTGGGGCACAGAAGAAGCCGCAATCGATGCACTGCAGCACAAGTTGCCTAATGGCGGTGCTTTTTCATTCAGTTGCGTCAAATATATCGGAGGTCACCTATTTAATACCCATCCGAACATTTGATTTGAGCGCTTATTCCACCTAAGACGCTCTATAAATTTGGGGCTATCTTAAGCTCGGCCTTTAAGGGTGTGAGGCTGTCATGTTAAAGGCTCCCACGTCGGCCTCTCGAGTGTGATCCTCGTTCATACTGATGGACTTAGCTATTCGCTTAATCACTAACCCTTTAATGTTTGCCTCTATTATCTCACACATGCTAATCGACATACAGCAGTAAGTTACCACAATAATGTAAAAGACTACCCGGCATAGATATAATCCCCCATTTGAGCCGTATGAACGTACCAGCGTGACTTATGGGTAACGCCAATCATCTTTCAATCTGGAGCCTTAGCGCCCGCGGCTTTGAAACAGCGCTTCACGCGCGTGTCCGCAGCACGCATATTGCCCATGTGAATTCCAGAAAACCTCAACCCGTTACAGCAACTAGGACATGGAAGGAAAACCCTGTGTAAAGATATTCCGGTTATGACGACAGAAGGCTGAGAGGGAGAAAGAGGAAACTCTTTTTGTGGACTAGCTGTCTGTAAGCTAAGCCACCACAGCTCCGGTCCTGCCCGCTACCAGTGCCCGCTACCAGTGCCTGAACCACCGCTTAACATTTGGTGGAGGTGCGAATTTACATTTCATTTCCTCGCCTTGGAGCTCCGTAGCCGCCGCATTCCGATCTCAATGACTGATTCCAGCACCAACACTACCGGCCCCGCTTCCTCGGCCATGCTCCGGGGTACTTCGCTAGCGGGATCCGCCGGCCTTCAGCGGTACCGACGATCAGAACGTGGAAGACTGGCTTTCGTTGTACGAGCGCGTAAGCACCCACAGTAAATGTGATGACGTGTTTAGGGTCGACAAAGTGATTTTTTACCTTACGCGAGTATAGCATAGTTGTGGATACGCAAATCACCTTAATACCAGAAACACATCTTAACACCCGGAATACGCCACAGACTCCGGATCCTCTCTCTCAGACTTTTCAACCTCCTCCTAATGCTTAGGATATAGCCAACCGACAATACCCTCTTCGTCTTCGCTGTGTGACTCCCTCTGAAACATTTGACCTGTTCTTCACTGTATAGAACTGATAGTATAGGTAATAAGGCAAAATATTTAACTGTCATCCAATTTATCTCATTTAACGCAAGTAAAGAACAGGAGTGGTTCTCGTCATTCCTTACTTGTCCTGTCCTTTGTGTTAAATGACGCGAACGCGATGATTATATATTCCAACTTGACTAAAGGTAATAGCGCACAGGTAGACACACACACCCGAGTAAGAACAACCCAGGCCACACGTTGTATTAATGACCGGGCAGGGATCATCTGCGGGCTTTAAAGGGTGGAGGGACAAGTATGGCGGAACATTGCGCAAACTGCACAGCATGTGAGCCGCGACTGAGTGTCATACGCTTCCTGAGCAGAGGTCGCGCTAAGACAGCGCGTGAACTGCTGGAAGCTTTTCACCTCAGAACAACGGGAGGTAAAAGTTGAACGATACGTCGGTGAAGCTGTGCAAGGCAGAGATCAAAATTTTTGAGCGTGGTTTGTAATCTTTTGCATTAGTTATGTCTGGGGCTTTCCATTATTGATATCTACTGCACATGTCTCCCTTTCCACGTATATTTTAATCAAACTGCAATGCACCATGCAGTCCTCCTTCAAGTTTTGTTAAATGATAGTATATGCAAAGTCCGTTTAACACTAACTACGATGACATTTGCGTTATCAAGGTAGCAGTGCCAGCTTGTAAGCAAGCCGTGGTCGACACTGTTTTTAACCTTGCAAAAATACAAAAACAAACAGAAGTGTCCACAATGCGTAGACTATGAACTCGGCACGGGCTCGTTTTGCCACGGGACCGTGCATATGCTGCGATTGAACCTTACTTTGTATCACTTCTCGCTCCGCTATAGGCAAGAAGAAAGCGAAGCGGTGTTTGCTTCCTTAAGATGATCGCAAATTTGTTCTGGGCGAACATCCGCACGAGGCACCAACGGATAACTAACTTTACAACGACGCTCAGTGGACTCTTGACAAAAACTAAACACATCTTAACAGGCCAGTTCGGCGTGACGGAATACGTGTAAAATTGCAAACAATGCTCCGCACAATATTCTTTATACGTATATGCGGCGAAAATGTGAAAGCAGGTACGGTGATGACCGTCAACTTGCACGCCAGCTATTCTCGAATAATAAAATACAAAAATTATATTTATTTTAGGATATATATTTATTTTGATTATTTTGGGAATATATTTAGTTTGGTCGTGTATGGTTATGGTGGGGTATCAGCTCACTGTTGCGGCATAAGCCCTGGCAGGTCAGGCTATACACGCAACCGTATCAGCTTTGTTTTCTCTTTGTTCGTTGTTGGGAGTTTGCCCAAAGAAGGGTCTTCTGTAGCCGAAGAGCTGCGTAACGAATTATACTTTTGCTTAACAGCATTAAAGTGTACACTGAGAACAACTGAGTGCCTTCAGCAAACGCGATTCGTTTTCCGGCTATGTTCACGTATGACCGGCAGCAGTATAAGCGATAAAAATGGGAAACCCCCACCAGTTCCTTAAAACTTGCAACGTCCTGATCTAAACAGGCAGGTTGCGACCGATTTGAACTCACTGGCGATGCAGCGTAGTCTTTGGGATCCTTGCCCAAACGTGGGCGTCAGCGAACGCATTTTACTTGTGTAATTGGCCGGTGATTGCGACACTTCGTTCTTTTTTTTTTGTGTCTTCTAGCCTAGAAAAGTTCCGAGTCAGAACGCGGCACTCCATTAATACAGGCGAACTTTCCTTTGGGTCCCTTTAACGTCATTACGCTTTTCTATTTATGCTGCTCAATAAGTATGCTCAATAAGGAGCGCTGTGTTCGCCTCTGTAGTCTTCCTTCTTCTTCTTTCCTTTGGCCGCATGCCTTTGCGCTGAAAACTATGTCCTTAAATCTAGAATACCAACTAGCCCAACAACTAACTCAATAAAGATGACTTTTCGAATGTCCAACCGCCGAGCTAATGGAATGGAATGGAAGGAGCAGTTAACTCGATCTACACTGAAGTGCGAATACATACAACTGTCAACGGTTCCCAGTATTCTGAAAGTCAAGAACATGCTAAGCAGTGCAGTAAAAATTGTGTAATAAAATATTTGATTATGGATTTCTTTAAAACATTTACAGTATCAAATACGCGGGCCAATGCAAGGAGTGCACAATGCAAGTAAAGTTTACAACATTACGCTGGATTTAACAGCGTACAAAGGGAATGCGGAGTATTTAAAATGAGAATCACAATCGTGTGTGAGAGGTGTGGTAACTATAGTATACGGTAAAAAGCAAGAACCTTGATAGTAATAGTCTCTACGAAGCGCTAGAGTAAAAATTCTGGCTTCTATTTAGGTGTTTTTGTAGTTTACGTGGTGTAACGTCCTAAAGCGACTCATGCAATGAGGGCTAGAGTAGGGGAGGTTTCTGGCTAATTTCAACCACCTGGGGTTGCACTACACGGGTGCTTTGCATTTCGACCCAGTCGGAGCGCGGCTGTCGTGGCGTTCGAACCCAGGTGTCCTGGTTCAGAAGTCTAAAGCCCGTAGCACTTAACGATCACGATCGAGCAGGTGCGTTTCATTTATTTGTAACGAGGTAGCTAAGCATGACGCCATTACTGAACTCGTATCTAAAAGAAAAAAAAAAAAGAAGCGTCGATATAGTAATGAAACACTACTGGAATGCTTCTATCATGTTTCCCTCATTTCTGGTTTAATATAGATTTAACACCTTATGCGTCAGTTAAAGAAACAATATTTACTGTAGAAGTTTGGCGCGCGGTTATGTGTTTTGGGGTATTGGTGCTTTGTTTATTAGCACCGTGAGTGGTCCGTTAGTCTGTATTTACAGTAAATACATTTTCAGTCTGAGGCATCTGTAATCTGTTGGTTAATTCTCAATAGATATAGACGAGCCGACATATAAGCATACTTGTGAACTGGGCGTGGCAAAAATATTACGAAGTACAAACTATTCTGTTGCAATTAGTAAGTATGGCGAATAATTAACGAAATATTTTTCATGTGCATTTCGTTATAAGCAAGTGTCAGTTTATTTTACGTGACATTATTTAATAACTAGCACGGATAAGTAAATAGTTTGCCGACTTAGAGACTACGTGACCCGAAACTAACTTTCTAGCAGCCATCAGGTAAATCATACGTCACGCTTCCGGAAGCTGATTAGCACGATCTCCGCGAATTCACTCTGAACACTCACCTGCAACCCGGGAGGGCCATCTTCGCCAGGAGGTCCCCGCGCAATGGTGGAGTTGGTGGTGCAGTAGCACATATCCAGCTACGCGACAGCGGAGGAGATTAGTTAAACATGACAGTACCGCTACACCCACTGCACTTCACTTTTTTTTTTGTCGTTTGCTACCGGCGGTGGTAAGAACGCGCGCTGGAAATGTCACTAGCCGAGCGTTTTGTTTTCCGTGCCGTTGGGTTTCTCACGGATGCTTAAGCATATATATATATATATATATGAAAGCACTGCCCAGGGAACGCCGCCAAGACGGCATGCAAGGCGGCCATACTGCACGAGGAGACTCTTGTGAACGTTTTACCTGCTACAGCCATTGAAAAAAAGTATGTTTATATGCTTGCTGTGAGCACATAATAGACATAATAGCACATAATTCACTGCCAGTTGATACCAGTTACCAATTGTTACAATATTTTCACTAGAGTAACACGCTAATACGCATCGTGATTAAACCGTCTTTATTCGGTTATCTGCTTCAACCCATGAAATGCCTGAAACTAACATTATTAAGAATCCCTACAGCTGCATAACGTGAATGTGGTCATGACCAAGCGATTACTGGGGAAAAAAGTAGGGCTTCTGAATAATAAAAGTCGACAGCAGACACCGCATTTCGTGACGCACTAGCTGTCAATGCGTTTATGCTGTCTTCAGCTAACACTTTGTGAACGCTCGCCTTTCGATTAGAACACCTCGGAAATCCGGAGCGGTTGGCCACCCTGAGTCACATTTGTATTTTCTATCGTTTTCAGCGGCATAGTTGCTCTGTGACTGCAATGTGCACTCAACATCTGTACGAGCTTCAAGTCAACGAAATTTATCAGCACGTGCCAGTCTCGGTACGCTTTTTCTGCATTGTATAGCACCAGAGATGGCCGTCTGTGACTGCTTTTGCGAGAAAGGAAAAGGCTTAGCCAAAAGGGCGTTTTGAGGCCTCTTTGTGAGTGGAGTTCTGACAGAAAATCTTTGCGACACTTTATTTAGTTGTATTCAAATGCAGTGGAGGTGCTTATTAGGACATACAGTGTAATAAAATACGAGCGTGCAAGGTGAAACGATGACTTTGTTGATCTTTACAGGGCGCTTGAAACCGTACTTTCTTCAATATTCTAGCGCAAACCATTGAAGTCAAATTTGGTCAAATTTGCAAGCTTTGCGTAGAGCACATAATATACAAATAACTTTTGAAATGTGCTCCTGGCGACCGCTTGCAACCGGTTGAGGCGACACATCCCTGTGCGCAGTGCGCGCAAACCTCCCATGTGACGTCACATGGGCTGGCTGTGCGCGCCCGCTCATTGGACGCTCCCGAATCGCGCGGGCGAGACGTAGCGCGATGGGGCGCCGTCGCGACTTGTTGACTAGTTGACTTTTTTTTCTTTTTTTTAGAGCACAGCTCTTTGGCACCCGCTCCTGGGTTTCGCGTCGGCGTCGGCCGCGTCGGTCTCCCTCGCAACCGGCTGCGCGCCCCTTTCATCCCCCCAGTTCTAGCTGGCGCTTCGGCAACCGGAGCCTCGCAGGAAGAGGGGGAGGGGGGTACACTCAGCGGCGAACGATAGGGGCAGGAGCGTGCGCAGCAACCGGAGAACACGAGGAAAAGAAGGGGGGGGGGGGAGGGGGTTCGCCGGAGGCAGCGCTAGCAGCGACTGACTGATGCCGCCGACGCCGCAAGCGAGTCAAGGCAACGTGACTGCGTAGAACACCGCCGCCGCCATGCAGAAAGAGGAGGAGGTGGTCCCCCTCCTCTTCTTGGGTATGGCGAGAGTGCTCTCCGGTTACCGAAACGCCGGCTGATCAAGGTGCGTGCATCCCGTTCTCACTCGCTTCACTCGCAAGCGGCGTCAGCGGCATCAGTCAGTCGCTGCTATCTGTTCGTCGCGCAACGTTCCTATGGGCCCACGCGCTGCCTCCCGCAACCTCCTGATAACTGATCTCTTCATTTCTCCGACCACAAAGTTTCTTTCATGATAGCCAAGAACTGTTTCTTGAAGGAATACGTGTGAAAAATTAAAAAAAAAGTCTGTAATTGTACATACGTGTCTTACTCGAAGTCTTTGCCTCAATCTATCGAAAAGGTGAAACAGCTGATAAGCTGCGCTCAAATTTCGCATTAGGAAGTAACGTAATTGTCGGCAATTTTTTTTTTCTTGCGCACCGGCGTGGGCTGCGTTGAGAGAGGAGGAACATCATTTTCGACCGCCTGTATCTTCAGGGCTAATTAAGGTAGCTTAAGAATTTTTGCGTCGCGGGGACGATTGATGGAACACCTATTGCTCTTGAGCTTTTGTAACTAGCATGGGATCTTTAATGACAGCGCCAGCTGGGGAGCTTACAGGGCGATGATAACGTTGACCAAGCTCGACAGCCTTGTTGCGGTGCCGATGAAGCGTTCTTTGTCTGGGTGTGCTCTGAGGAATTAAGCATTCTGTATGTACAGTGATGGAAAGGTGGATATTGTGTAGAATAAATAAAATTCACCAAACATTTGCTAACTGTCTGTGCTTTCGGTCTTTTTTTCCATCACGAAACCGCTCTCTGAGAGCATCTCGCATATTTCATCGGATGCGCCTCATCCGGTTCAGAATCAGAGTTCTGCCCGATCGGCGCGCTCTGGCACAGGCGATCAAAGCTACAGCTGAAAGCGACGTTACACTGCTTAAACCTCTAAATTCCTTCGGCAGCCAATGCAGGCCGGACGTTAGTGCGTTTGTCATGGTTGTCTTTCAAGGGCTTGTGGAGAAACAAGCACTGTCAAGATTAAGGCGTTATTCGCACAGACAGTTCTTCCAAAGCTGACGATTTCTTTACGAAGAATGACCATTATAATACCTGCGCTCCGTGCTGACCCACCGCTTATCTTCAGCGCAGTGCGGCGACAAAGCCTAACTTGATCAAGGCAACGCGAATGTCGGCGACCACTTAAATGATCATTCCAGCATTTCTATAATACGTCCTTATTGAACAACTAGTGCGACAGCCCGCTTTTCATATCTCCTCAGTTGCATTTCCCCATCCAGAGAAGTACGCGGTGCCTTTTTTGATTCTATGTCGCCTCTCACCCGTCACCCTGAGCAAAGCCGTCAGTATCGCGCTTCACTCTGGGGTCTGCGCGGAGACTTGGCACGGTATAGAGCCTCAGCGCGAACGTCTCTATACTCCGTTTCAGACATCTGGTGCAACGCAGCGAAAGCTACGCAAGCAGTCCGCAAGAAAAAAAAAGGAGGTGTATCACTACGCGCTCGTTTAGTGGCCGAGCGGTTCTTGCGGAAACAGGCTATATTCCGAGCATACACGTTTGCAATAGCTTGCTTCGCATGCCTAGACATCTTCGCAGTGCAGATCTTAGAGAAAAATGCGCACCGAAGAACCATTTTCTCAAAAAGAGATGCGCAGCGCGGAGGGCACAGCCAGCGCCATCTAGTGGCACAGCTGGCAAGGTTGCGTGGCAGCGAAAACGCGACACGAACGAAAACGACATGAAGAACATACAAATTCACCGAATCCAATCCTTTCTCCCTGGAAAAGGTGCTCTTTATGAAGTTGATGGCAAATGTAAGACGTAATAAGCTTGCAGACAAAATAACTATTATTTCCTCTCGTCAAGAGCAGGCACTATTTTTCATCGCGGATGCGGAGAGCGCAAACAAGAGCTGTAGCTTTGGCAGTGTTGCACTTGATGTATGAAACGGAGTTTAAGGCTGCCGACGACACTCAGTTGACCCTTATGTCACGCCAATAGTGCAACCCGTGTGGTCACCGCGGGCACCACTTCCGGTTTAGAGTCAACAGCGGTTGTAAATGGAATGAAAAAACTCACTTCTGAGATCACGTCAAAATCTGTCCTCGATGACGTGCGGTCCACGAGCCGTGTCACTTGTGTCTTGAAGTAAACAAGTATAAAAAAAAGATGTAGGAAACACATGCTACATGTAGCTATCGAGATAAAAGTGATACAGAAAGCACATCAATATTTGACACATTAGATAGGACACAGCACACAGGACACAGCACACTACAGTGACAAAGCACACAGGACAAATAACTTAGCGCTCCACAACGCTTTATGAAAGCTTAATACGAGTACCAGGTGAACAAAATTTAAGATAAGAAGAAATGCTATTTTTTGCGCCAAGCGACGACTTCATTCAGAGACCTTTCTTGAGAAAAACGCAATATCCATTCCATTAGCCAAATGATAACAAGGTAATTTATTGATAGCTGAGTAAAGGTTGGTGTTTTAAAATCGGCTTTTTAAGGTACTAATATGGCTTTTTGTGGTGCCATAGTAGCAGAATCGGTGGACATCAGAAAACGAATGAATTCTGCATTTTGCATTTAAGCTGGTTAACATATCTCCTATAGTTAACTAACTAGTTAACGCTCTAACTATTGTATTTGAGTGCTAGATGCAAATGAAAAAACTTCCCCGGGGGGGGGGGGGGGGGTGCGGTGGCACTTAAACCTCTTATGTGTGGCAGTGCAATAGCATTTCGGTCCTGGCATGCTCAGATATGTCTGGATATGCAGCGGTGCCATCTACTCGCGCTATTATGACGTCAGACGCTGTAATCATGATTATGAATAACCCTGACTATCTATATCTGTGACTAACCACAGTCATAGTAATGGCTTGTCATATTTGCTGTTTGTCGATAGTCATAGTTTGTCAGTCAACAGTTCATCATATTCATGGTTACACATGTCATATTTAGTCATATTCATATACTTAGTCAAAGTCATGGTTAGTAATAGTCACACTAGAGTCATAGTTCGTCACATTCATGGTTATTCACACTCATGTTTCGCCATAATCACATCCATGGTTAGCCATAGTCGTGGATACTCAGTCATATTTTTAGTGGTAGTCACGGCTAGTCAAAGCAATAACTAATTATAACTATGACTGACCATGACTATGAGCAGCCATGGCTCACTCATCATGACTAGCCATGACTATGACTAATTATGACTATGAATAACCTAAACCTAATTATCACGATTAATTATCAGTGATTATTTCGTTATTATTGATCTCTCGATTTACAGGCGCTAATGACCTTTTCAGGTCAGACTTTGATCTTGGTCACACGAAATGTAAAGCAATAAATACTATCGCATTAAAAATTTCAAGTGGCCGTTAGTAACGCCGTATCGCTTTTTACAATTTCGATAATGTGATTACCCTGGGCGCATCGCGCGCCAAATTTTCGCCTCCGTGCACCCGAGCACGTGTAATGAGCGGGCCGAGAAGCGACGCCGATCACTGTACGCCAATCCATGGCCTCTATCTGGTGTGGGGCGGAGCAGGGAAGAGTAAGCAACACTGCACCATGAGAGGGAAAAGCATGTCACGTGGCAGGTGCGTAACGTAGTGACGCCTATGACTGACGCCACATCACTGCGCGCGTATTTCGAGAAGTGCGCGTGGTCGATGAAATTTAGTTCGCCGCAGAGTGGAGAGAAGGCGCGTTTTAGCATTTTAAAATGTGACATGACTATTACCCACGGGCAGCTGCGAGTCTCCAATTACTGCATTCAAGCGCCTAAATTTAATAGCTAAAAAGGAAACTATTAGAATATAGCCTAATATTGTATTATATAGCATGATTCACCTTTTTTACTGATGTCCACCAACACTGGTGTTGCAACGTGAAACAAGCCATCTCGATGTCTGAAAAAGCTTCTCTTTAAAAATCCCGGTTCAGTTTCGTTAAAACACGCGGTATTTTCCTGTTACTCCTGCACGTTTTTCGAACTCGTAGCGGCCTAGCTGTGTGACTTTGGCTTTCTTGTAATACAAGTGCCAGGTAGCCGTTGGAACGCGGCCGCTTTGATTGAATTCAGGTGGAGGTTAAATTGAGAAAGTGCAAGAATTCAATGTTAGAGTACAGTGTGGAACCTAAAATTATGGCGCCCTTAACGCACGCACGCACACACACGCGCGCGCATGCATGCACACGCGCAACACACACACACACGCATGCATGTACACACGCACACACACACAGGCACGCACGCACGCACGCACGCACACAGAGCGGAAAGGCATTCTGAAGTGATGCTTGCCCGAACAGAGAAGTCACAGCAGGTAGAAAACGAAGATCATGACGAGTATACGACCACAGTTACAGTGGCCGCAGAGCTTTCACGCAACACCTGCGGCGGCCCAAGTTTCTACTAGCCAAACTAAGTGGTTGGCGCGGCGACCGCTGCTGGCAGTTCTGGAGCTAACGTGGTGCTGTAGACATGAGGGAGGGATCCAGGTTAGGCGTTCACCCCCACTTCAGTGGGAATTAAGCCTACCACTGCGTGAGTCACGGACGCGTGCGGCCTTGCGTGAGTGTAGTTGGCCTCTTGCACAATTGGAGTTTAACCTAGTTGTTAGGAAACTTATCAAGCAGCCTCCATCATCAAGCGTTTGGCGTGTTATCTGTCATTTGTGCTACCTTTCAGTGTTTCGCAATCTCCCTTGCTCCGACATCAAATGTTTCGCCTGTGGTCATGACTGTACCCTCGCTCTTACCACGTTCAATGGGGACACATCTTTTAACTTCCCAAAGGTAAAATCACATACATACGCATAACGTCAGAGGCAACAGACTAAGTGTGGTGACTAGCGCCGCGCCCTCGGCATGAAACAAGCCGTGCTCTATACTCCCTACAAATATAGACAACAGCTTCTTTGCCCCCCCAAAAAGTGAATTATCGTGTTCGCAGTTAGCTTATGAACTAATGGTCCTCTACAAGACGAAACACCAACTTGCCCAGCTTACCGTTCTAATTCATCTCCCCTTAATATTCGATTACCCGTGTCCTTGTCCACCTTACCTTACCACTGCAAATATCCTAATAACACTTCTGCATCTATTGGTGAATCTCGACCATCCCCTGCTGTGCACCCATTTTCACGGAATCCATTCCCTGTCGATGTCCAATTGTCCTCCTCGATTTGGGCATTTGATGGTTCTTTTGACAACAGCACTTGGATTGACTGTGTCTGATGTAAACGGCAGAAGCTATCACCCAATCTATACTGCCAATATAAATACTCGCGCCTAATGTTGCGTATTCTGTATATGTTCAACATGTTTCAGTTGCTTAAACAGTTACTGATGCCATTTTCTTTTTGCGAAATATACGCAGGCTAGTTTTTCTATTATCTTAGTTTTAGCTAATCTCTTCGTGCATAGCTTGGACAATGGTGGGTACCCAACCATATATCTACGCATGTACTTTCGCATGAAAAGGAATAAGAACAGCTCGGCGCCTATGCGATGCACGCATTTCTTTTCGTACTTTTAGCTGTGTACTTTTTATGAGGCTTATATAGAGTAGGCGTCTTTCTTGTGCTTCTTATATAAATATTTTTATGCATTAAGGTGAACCACTGGTCCAGTCAGCATTACCTGCTGTTGATGGGCATCTAGAGACAGGAATAAAAAAAAAAAAAGAAACATTTAACTAGCATGTGTTCTCCTGCCCGCGCTGCTTTTTCCTAGTCACTGAACATCACAACTGTTCTTTTTTCATAGCTCCCTACGCTGTGCCCGAATTCTTTTCCTCTTCGCTAGCCTTCATGCTTCAACCCGATAGGTAAATACTGCAAATCTACAGCCATTGCACATTGGTAAGCTGCTGTTTATGAATCAAGTACACTGCCAAGTGCGATCGAACCCAGTCTTAGTAATAGAGCGATTTTATACCCCAGAAGATCTTTTTGCTGGGCTAGTCGGTGCATGTTATGAAATGAAGAAGCGCCAACAACGAACGAATACAACTAAGTGACACGAACAAGCGCTTTTACTGACAACTGATTCTTTATACTAGAAGAAAAAAATGTTTCATTTTCTGTCTCTTTCACGTGCTTCCTATCGAACCTTGAGTCTCCGTGGCAGCCTCGGATGCCTGCAGTAGCAACAGAGGGCTTTAGAACGGTCGACTTTTTCCAGCGTGTTCCAAATACGCTTGCGGTATACTAGGACGTATCGTCTTCGCCAAAAGTAACCATGCTTCTCAAGCTTGTAGTAGAGCACTTATGACACCCCCTGGAGCTAGAAATCCCTGAAGTTAACAAGAAGGCGTGTCTTTATTTTGAACAACTCCTGATTTTTAAAAGAGCCCAAGTGGCTCCACTATGCAAATGTGAAACAAGATATGCAGTCTAGCTACATCCAAGAGAGACGGTGCCGTGTCACCCGCTGCTGCTAACTTGGGCACCAGTGAGTACTGTTAATATTAGCCGGTAGTACGCGTACATTTAACTGCAGGGGGCGGGAGTCACCGTTGTCGTAACTTCTTAATCCATCTACGTCTTTAACCGTATGTGCCGAAAGTAGCAGGGGTTGGGAGTCACTGTTGCAACTCCGCTGTAACTCCCTTGACCCATGTATGCCGAGCGTCTTACAGGTACGACACCATTTCTTTTTCCGCAGTAACTCTGAACGATCACTGTGCAAAAGCTTCCACGCGTAATAACACTATATAGGAGGTTGAAAAGGATTTAAACTTTTCCTGTGCAAGCATTGCATTGTGTGCGGTCAGTTTTCTATGTCGTGTGCAGTCAGAGAGATTCGGCACTGTTACTTGAACGCTATTTTCACATTCTGCCTAATCGACTATGTAGCAATTCTTAAAAAAAAAAAGAAAAAAAAATTGCACATTGCAGTATAAGAAGCATCCAGCGTGAGGAGAAATGTGATTGTGAAGTTGCTCTGCAATGCTGGGAGCTTTACCACACGTAATAGCTATAGCGCATTTGCCTTGTATCCTAGGCTGTCGGAGGGCTCTAAAGTCGGTGTTGAGAAAAATGTTTCCTTCAATAAATGACCACTTCTGAATTCTTAAGTGAAATAACGCTTTTGCAGAAATACTTTTTTTCTTAACATACTAAAGTTTAGATACAGTACGTTGAATCGGTCCGCCAAGTTGATTTTTTATGCGCTATGTTTCATCTGCAAAAGCAACTTGGACAGATTTCCACGATTCTATTTACTTTGCGTTCACATATTGTTTCAAAATATTCGCGTTGTTTGTTTCATGTCCCAATTAGAGTGAATATTAGAAATGCACGTCGTGATATCATTTCTGTCTCTTTCTGTGCGCCGCGCCGCGCACGCTCCTTACCGTGGCGGCTTCGTAGGCTTCTGTTGCCTCAGCAGCTTTGGAGACGATGCCTGCAAAAACAAAACGCCACGCATGTCCACCATCAGTGCTTGAAGAAGAAAATATTCCAGTTTGCAAAGCATCTGAATATTTTCCCAGTATATATTTGTGCATGGCTACTTCGGGTATATGATGTGGGTCAACGTTTGCGAAGATGTTTTCGCCCTTTACGAAAGACGATGCAGGAGATAAACGCCTCATTTCCAAGCCCCGAAGCCTTTTCACTATATCTACTTTTTCGATTCTTCCTGATGCAGTCTCTGTTACAAGGTTGCCTCTTTGGAAAGGTATAGGAACACAGTACATACATTAAGAAGACGGCATGTTGGTGTGAGTGCCACATAGAGCTTTGTTCATTGAAAACCTTTACCGTTATTTCGACTGTGTTAGCGCCAAAAAAAAAAAAAAATTTCTAGCCCAGAGTCACAGATGGTAAAACAGCGAAAACCCTTCTTTGATGGAACAAGTGTTCCCATCACTCTCGGTTGTATATAAAACAGCTAAGGCGTAATAAATGCGTTTGGGTTACGCACATCTAGTTCACCTCTTAAAAAAGCGATAGAAAGGCACCATGCATACAATTAATGAAAGCGAGTATACAAAACAGATCTTACGCAGTTATGTTATAGTACGTGGGCTAGATGATCAGGTGTAACACCAATTTATTTTCATTCTTAGAAAGTACTCCTTTAACACCAATATACGTTGCTGCGTGACAGGGATTGAAGCACAAAATAAACTGATGAGACGCAAAATAAAACGTATTTAATCCTGACGCGTTCAACAGGTAAGAACTTCACCATTTAGCTTGCAGTGTCGCAAATCCACGAAATGACGTATACGTCTATATGCAACGGTTTCAGTACCACATGATCTGGGCATGCACTGTTTTATGTCATCATGGCGTCAGTGGCCAATATGTTCAGATCACTAGATTCGGGGGATAAGTAAACTCCTCATTAAGGGTATGACGGAGTAGTGTTAATGACTCACAGTCTCCCTGTGCGGATACTCGTTCGCGTCCATGCACATTACTATTCGCTTAACCACTCATCGTTTAATTTTTTCCTCCATTATCTCACACACGCTTTGACATACAGAATATCCGACGTAGATATACAGTCACTCGTTAGCCAATCTGCACAACTCGTTCCTCGTGAACTATTGGGGTATCATGTATGACTCGAGATCGAAGGGTCCCAGATTGATTCCCGCCTCAAAGGAGCTGCTCGGAATGACCCCTCCTGCAAACTTGGCCATGTCATGCCAATCGTATGACGTCACATAACCCGCCGGACAGTCAGTGCCCATCTGCCAGTTATCACCCGCTAGAAGAACGGCCGTGATGTTTCTCTCACAACGCCGTCTCCGGACTTACTGGATAACGGAGCCTTTAACGCTTTCAATGTTTGGGTTCCCGTGCGGCTGCTGTGGTAAGATAAGGGTTAGTAGTGAGCGACTTGCAGCCAGCGTTCAACTTCTCCTTTTCTGATATTTTTTGCAGAAAAAAAATTTGAAGACATTCAAATGATCGAAATGTCGAATGTCCCGGACCATTGGAGTGGTGCGCGTGCCATTTGATTCGGTCTTTCACACTGATCGGACAGCCTCCACAAAATGAGCCAAATCTGCTTTGTTTCGAATTCGTTTCAAAGAGTTCTCGCATCTTAGCAGCGCTGGCGAAGTTTTGATGGTAGCTTTTTCATTCGGGGCTCAACGGATAGAATTACGAGGAGGTAATTATGGTCTCCTTCATTCCTTCAGAATGCGGCCAGTAAACATGTAATTAGTGGTGCACTTGGGTCACTACCGACAAGAACGTTTTCATCTTTGAATTTACGAGAGATAATACACCAATAAATCTCCGGCGCAGAAAAATTTCAATTCGATTTGATGCACCATGCGCACAATAAGTACAGCCAAGCCATCGCAACAGGAGTGTGAAAGCTCAATTTCAGCGTTGTCATACATTGTTCCCATAACTGGGAAGCATGGTTACTGCGAGAATAAATTTCGACAAGACCGAAAGAAGGACACGAGACAACGAATTGCAAGAAAGCAGGTGAACACGGTGAAATTTTTTCGCAGATCTTGACACTTTCTAAGCTTCGTTAATTGGGGATGAATTATATTTTCCTTGCTGCGTCTTCATTTTCTATTCATTCTCCATCGTGGCACTATCATCGTCACCACACACTGAGCTTGTCATGCCCATTTTTGAAATGACTGCGTTGGGAACAATGCTCCGGTAATGTTAGCCAAATGCGTTCGCCATAAGGAGCACCGCGTTTGTGGGAAAACTGCCACTCTGTGTTCGCGCTTTTTGTGTGGGCCTTGAGGAAATAAATATTAAACAGCTTCGATGTCTGATGCTACATTCAACTAAATGTGGCGTGAAGCTGATACCCAGGCACAAGCAAATATGAATCGGCGCTGTCGATGTGCTGATTAGGTTTAGATTTTACTTGTCCAAGTCGCATGCAGAACTGAAGTTTCGTATCGGAAATTTTTATCGCCTTTCATAGCTGATAAAGTTTCAACAATAGCTTAAAATATAACCTGCTTGCACCCGTACACATATGCAGGCCTACGTGCAAGCGCTATTGTAATCAACAATTCTGAAACAACGGACAGAAAACATGTTGATGGTGGCCTGTACAGAGTAGATTTTATAATCTTACCCCAGTAAACATATGCCAATATTATGTTATTAGTGGGTAGAAAGTTTGAGCTAAACAATAAACGATTCCGAATCCCCGGTTAGAAAACATGTTGATGGCGACCTGCACAGACTTTACAATGTTATACCCGTAAACACATTTCAACATAATCTTAATTGTGGGTAGAAAGTTTGCGCAATGAAGTACCACTGAGGCCTTTCCGCCCTTATTCTGACCATTAACATGAATTATTCCACAGGTCAGTTACTGCCGTTTTTGGCAGTACAAGCCGATTTGGACACCCTTCTACGGACGACTGTGCGTTATTGCGTGGTAAAGCATGATTAAAATGCGCGGCTCGTCCACCTCGTTGGAGAACAATTAGCTCCACAGCTAGTCGGGATATGAAACAAGACGCACACACAGAACGGCTGTGTGCTTGCGCAGTTAATTTGTTTTTCAGCTGCTACACTGAGCATCGTTTTGTGGAGTAGGGAACCAAGTGTCGCAAATTCCTGTGCTTCGCCACCTCTGCCTTTGGTGCAAACGCCATACAGCATTTGCTTCTAGGTGCTGCCCAGCGCGTGCGGGAGGGATTTTTTTCGCAATTATTAGCGGCAGAACGAGAGTCGCATAAAGCCACGGGTCAGTGCAACGTCGCCTTCAGTACGACGGCCGTCACCGGTGAGAAAGAAACGGCAACGAAAAAGAGAAGCTGCGCGATAAACAAGAAACAAAAACTCACCGATAGGTAACAGCGGCGGCGGAATGGGTGGCATGGTGTCTTTTCGACGCGCGCAGAGGAGGAACAGAACAAAACGAAGGTGAAGGAGCGATACACGTGTCACTCGCTAAGCACACTCAAAGAACGCCCTCTCAGTGGCACTGGGGTTGTCACCTGCAAATGGCTGCGGTTTTCTGTTACAGTGCCATGTAATTGTCGCAGCGTGTGCAGTGATAATCCGTACGCATTAGTTTATGCGCCATCTTATATAGTAAATGGCGAGCTTTACAGATAAAAGAAATAGGTTTCGTACTCCAAGTACCTATCTGCAGTTTCCTGCCCCACTGGGAAGTTCAAATATTATACTAATCGTTCAGAAATTGTAAGTATCAGACTATCTGGTTTAAAGCATTGAAGCAGTGACGCACGGCGTATGAGAGACGCCTGAGTTGAGGGGGGGGGGGGGGGATTCTTCGGCTTACTTTAGCACCCTTGGGGACCTTAGTTCTTCCGAGTTCTCAGGTTACAAGTAGAAGGCGAGAGAAGTTTAATTTTTGCACCGACCTTTGTGGGGTGTTTGGTTGAAGAAAGCAGTTAATTCCGCCCAGTGGGAATCATAATCATTGGAGCCAGGCTTCCCTCTACTTGAATATAAACGCCGTCCATATTATTTAACGTTTTTTCTGCCCAGCTCGCTGCGCTGCCTTTAATATGAATTTTTTTAGCTTTCGATAGCAACGAAGCTCTACCCCTGCGTATAATAGTAGGCGTGATCCTGCTATTTATGGGGTGTTTCAGGGAACGCATTCAGACATTCTGAACAATAGGATGTTCGGAACGGAAAGAATCGATCCTTTCAGACAGAAAGCTTCAGCTGCGACGGACATCGGCTAATAAAACATTATTTTGAATTACGTTGCTAATAACCAAAATTTACTAATCAATATTTCAGCACAGTATAGTCGTTTGCGTCAATCGGGAGTTCAAAGCTACCAACCAGACGATGTCGTATCAATTGTGCAGAACGAGGAAATTCGGCTGTTTTTTTTTTCGCGTGCAGAACTAAATCGAGCGCATCAAGTACACAAAAACTTGCCTGCAAGCGCGCTGTTACCTTCCAACATTGTTAAGCCATTGTCTAATTATAATTACCAGTAATTGCACGTGCATACAAGTAGTCGATGCTAGTCCGTTTCCGCATGGACACACGGTGTTTCTTCATTCTCGATAGGGAACACGTGGTTCCACTTAAAAAGAAATTTCAGGCTCAGTTTACTTATTCCTGCACCTGTAAGCACACGAGACGGTACAATCGAAAAGGCAATTCAAATTACGTGCCGATGTTATTAAAACACGTCTTCAATGGACATGGCCTTTTCGTCGTGCTTCTTGTGCACGTGTAGTGCTGAGGTTTGGTTCCTTCAAGGGAACTGAAATTGCAGAGCAGACGGACACCTTTACGTTTCGCCACTGTCCAGGCGCGACCGTTGCGGCCGGGATCGAACCCCCGTCCTCAGTATCAGCGAGTCAAGCGCCCTAACCGGCGCATCGGGGTCCCTGGAGAACGATTTTGCCCTTCGTTTGGAACACTGATATGACATCGTGTCGTTGGCGGCTTCGAACTCTCAGTAAGAACAACAAGATTGGGGCAGAGAGCATTTGAAGCTACTCGCAGGTTATGAACGAGAGTTTGCCAGCATCCCTCAAGAGTGCATGCCACAGCTGTATCTTACCGGTACTCACCACTGGAGAGAGCATGGAGAGCAAAGAAAAGTGTTCAGCTTAAATTTACAACGCACAGAGTTTCATGGAGAAAAATGATAGGTGGAGCATTAGGAGACAGGAAGCGAGAAAAGTGTGTGAGGGAGCAAACGTTAGTTAGTGGAGTTCTAGTCGAAATGAAGAAGAGTAAATGAGAATGGGCAGGACATGTAATGCAAAGGCAAGAACCTATGGTTGCTAAGTGCAACGGACTGAACTCCAAGGGAAGCCAAGCGTATGCACGGAGTGGCACAGAGTTAGGTGGGTGGAGGAGATCAGGATGTTTGCGTGGATTAGGGGCCGTGGCTGGTACAGATCAGGATTAACTGGAGGGATATGTGAGAGCCCCATGCCTAGCAGTCTGCTTAGTAAGCTTCATGGTATTTAGGGAGCGACATAGATGGCATTGGGTTAGAGCATCTGCTTCTCATGTACTAATAGGATGCACGCGCCAAGAGATAAGGAAGGCAATGTCGTTACCGATAAGATAGTTAATGTATCTGCGGATACCTATACAGATATATACAGCAGCCGAAGCAGTCAGGATCATCATGATAGTGACAGTAGCCTAGAAGAATTAGACATCGCTTCGGTAAACGAAGGGTGAAGAAATCGCCTTAGAAAAGCAATGAAAAGGGGGAGAACGCTAGTGATCGTGATGTGACTGCAGATTTGTAGAATCACGGTGGGGAGAATGCGTTAGAAAAAG